>NC_137888.1:174896448-175341723 GCF_963455335.1 Martes martes | reverse complement strand
AAAAAAATTTAAAAAAAATATTTCACTAAAAAAAATGTTTCACATACATAAATTTCACCATGAACAATATTTGGTATAGTTGGTACTTGATTGATTTGATTATGGCACAGCAGTTGTGAGAATGTGTCTCACAGACCTCCTTCTGAGGGGAAAGTCCCAACTGCTACACTTTGAAATCTACTGAAGTGTTTGTGCTGAGGCCACATCTTCCCTAGGATGCTCCCTGTCAGTGACTGAGTGCTTAAGGGATACAAGGCTGACCTGGTCTGAGACATGTGTCACTGACTTTTACTCAAGGACTCCCTGTTGACTTTGTTGAACCTCTCTTACACAGTGAGGCAGTATAAGTCTTTTTCACACAAGTTTCTTTCTCCTTCACTCAATGTCTGATTAGCTTGAGAGTCTGTTGGCTTTCCCTGTCTTTCCTAGCATACTTTCTTGAATGTTCTGTCTTCTCTTGTGACTGTTTCTTCGAGAATCCAGATTAACAGAGATGATTTCATACCATGTGAATCCTACCTTAGCTTACATAATTTAGTATTATGCTTTTGCTATCTGGCCATTTTAATATAGATCTAGTTCATTATTTTAAACTGATCTATATGATTCAGTCTTACGAATATATTACATCTTTTATTTATCTATTCTTTTATTTTTTATTGATGGTTATTTTATTTATATTGTTTCCTTTTTTTCTTGCTATTATAAAATGGGCTTCAATGAACACTGTGTACCTGTCGTACTATGCACATGTGCAAAGAGTAATTTTTTAGTTTATAAACTTAGAATTAAAATTATTGGATTGCAGTATGTACGCATTATCAATTTTCCTATGTTACAGCCTTATTTCTTAACTTAAGAAAATTGATAGGAATTAATTTATATTCCACCAGTGGAAAATAAGATTTCCTGTTTCTTTCTCTTCTTGCCAACATTTAATGCTATATGATTATTTAATATTCTTCTCACTAATGCTTTGCTTCCACTTCTCTGATTCTAATGAGGCTGAACATCTTATACATTTATTGGAATCTGTTCAGCTTTTCTCATATCTCATACACTGTATTGTTTATGGTGGTCTTTTTGAATCAGAGAATTTATGGGTTTAGCACAATCTGGCTCGATCTCTAGTCCACAGTAGAATCTATTTTATATAACCACAGGAGAAAAATCAGTCAACATCTATTTAAATGCTTGCAGCTAAATAATTTTTACTAGCACCCCACGAATATCTTTTAATATTGAAGAATTCTTACCACTAACAAGCGTCCAGTGAACTGTTTTTCTTTATTTAGTAATCCCTAATGTTTAAAATCCCTATATTCATTTTCATAATCACATGCTGGTAAGCTTTTTCAAGCAATTTGTTTTCTTATAGTTTAAATATATTTTTCAATGTGCTTTCAATTTGTGTATTTAATGTTCTCATTCTAAATTTGATGCCACCAAGGATTCATGTTTAGGAAGTTTCCATTTGTTCAAAATCAGGACTGCTACAGAGATGGCCTCTTTCCATGTTTATTATATCTTATTTTTGTTATAACTTCCAAATAACATATTAAAGAAAGAAACTATCTGGCGCTTAGTTACAACCAGACTATACATATACATATGTTGGTATATCAGTTGGCACACTTTTGCTTATATATGACAAAGCTTACTTAAGCCAGTGTAAAGAAAATAAGGGAAATGTGGTATTCATTTTATGTATCACATAAACTCATATAATGACAGGAATGCATCAGAAATGTAGAAATGAATTGAAATAAAGGATTCAAATACTGTAAGGACATTCATCCTGTCTTTTGTATCTGTTCCTTTTAAATCTACCTAATTTTTCTTCCCGGTAACATACTGGCATTCTCTGTTTCCCACTTATTCTCTAACATAACTGAAGCACATTTTAGAAATTTAATTTCTATGCTATCCTGAGTTTTCCTATTATTGGTCCAACTACCTGGAGAATAACTGGGTTGACTCTTTCCATCTTCTAGCTCCCAGGTAAGAGATTTCATGAGTTTTTCTTGGGTTAGCTATTTATTCCATGTCAACAGACTGTATTCAAGATGGTGGGGATTTGTAATATACACATGGCTGCTTTGGCTGTACTGACATAATTTGAGGAATAGGAGTCACAGAAACTAGAGTGAGAATTGTCTCTGAACATGAGGTTGGGCTTGATAATCAATATAATGCATGCTCACTATAGCTGATGAGTGTTGGGTAGTATTTTATTAAACACTTACTTTGCATTCAGCATTGGACTTGACTTTTGGGTAAGAGGACTGAAATGTGAGGCCGTTTATACTTCCAACACTTGGAAGGAAAGTATCATTATATAGTTTCTTTTATGTTCCAGACAATATGGCAGACTATTTACATTTAATGCAACAGTCCTACAAGGTTACCACTGTGATACTCTGTGGCAACTGTGCAAGTGCACTGTTCACCCTGGCCCTCAACAGAACCAGTTTCAGGGAGCACTGCTGATTGACAGCTTCTAGATGCCACCTTTTTAAATATGACCCAGTGTTCACACCAGGCCATGCTTTCCTGGGCAGCTTGCTTCTATACACAGACTATGCCTGGGGCCGGGGGCCACACTAGAACTCGGCCATTTCCGCCATCTGCAGGATTCTTCAACAGCCATAAGACTTTTTTTTTTTTTTTTTTTTTTAGCACTGAGCTGTGGTCTAAGATTCCTCATACTCAATTCCTTCCCCTTTCCCAAATGCCATACCCGCTTTGCCGTCTCAAGTTCTACCTACTTTGGCTCCATCCCTTTATCCTTCACACGTGTTTTCCCCAACATCCCTGTCTTGATGTCTGTTTCTTAGAGCTCTTAAGCTCACACTTCCCATTTTACAGATTAGAAAACAAACTCAGAGAGAGGCCAGCTATCTTTCCCAAGGTCACATACATCTTGCTAGTAGCCAGAATCAAACAAAAATCTTCATGACCTAAAAACCCTTATTCTTTCCACTATATCATTTACTTCCCACTGTGGACTTCAAGTTTTGTAAGAGTGTAATCATTAATTTAAAATGTGAGACATTTAGAATAGTATATGGTATATAAAAAACAATAAATGTCTAACTGTTGTTATTCTTCTGATATTTGCCTTTGTTTATGTATTGTAAGAAATTTGGAAAGCAGTTCAGCATAGCAACCTCTAGATAACCAGTGTGGCAGACTATAAAAACAGCCATACATTCTGCATCCACACCTTTGCAATGTAACTTCATATGTGTTTTCATTAAGAAGTGGAGACAATTTTCCACCCCTTTAGTCAGAACTGGCTTTATGACTTTCTTTGGACAATGAGACATTAGTGCACATGATGTAAACAGAGACTCAGAAAAGCACTTGTACCTTGGAGATTGCCTTTTTGTGGCTCTGGGAAACCTTTCCACTACTATGTGAACAAGGCCTGCCTTCTGGAAGATAATAGAACATATGGAATAGAGCAAAGCTGTTAGAGCTAAGAATCTCCCCTAGAACAGTCTCCTAGACCAAACAGCTCCTAGCTTAACTAGTAGCTTCCTGCAGATGCATGTGTGAGAACAGTTGAGACCAGTAGGAAAACTATGCATCTGAGCCTCACCCAAAATGGCTGATTCATAGAATTAGGAGTAAAATAAATGGTGTTGCCTAAGCCACTACACTTTGAGGTGGTTTGTTGAAGCAAAATGTAACTGCTACCCAGCCTTTGCTGCAGAAGGGAAAGTATCTGTAGTGGGCACTCTTGGCTGTGGTCTGTGCAATGGCCATTCCCTCCCTCTTTCTTGCTATCACTACACTAATGGTCTTCAGGAATTGGGTACATGATAAGTTTCATAAACCTCTCCTCAGTGCCAGCTGGGTAAGTGTTGATTAGTATATGCTAATCACAGTAATGCCATGCATTTTGCTAGTGACTGGGCAACAGATAAAATACTGACAGATGAGTTGCCTGGGAATTCTATCAGAAGACATCTCGGGATACAAGGAGAGCCATACTGCATCCTGCCTTTGGATATTATTGTGTGATAATGTGATGCTTGGGGCTCTGGCAGCTACCCTAGGGGCATGAGGTGAAAATCAAGGGAATCATAGACAAGTTGGCATGGATAACTGATTTGATTGAGCCACAGAATTAAGTAACCCTCAAACCGCCTGTTCAAGACACTGTTATATGAGATAATGTATTTCCTACTGTTTAACACATGAGTTAAATTTTTCTATAACTTGTAGCTGATGGCATCCTATTTAATACAGTAGTTAAATTTAAGCTTCTTAGAAATTCAATACAAACTTTTGAAATGAACACATGAATATTCATGCAGGGAGTTGAAGTCTAACCACTAATAAACTTCACCTTTCAGATTTTATATTCCCTTCTCTACTCCTCTTCTCCAAACCTACACAGAGCTTTATAAAAATACTAAGCAAGAAAAGCAACACTGTGGTTTCACACCAAGATAATGTTCTCCAATTTTCCCAAGTATTGTTACATATTTCCATTTTAAAAACATGGATGATTCCTTTAAAATAAATTCATTTAAGCTGGAGGCTTATATGCCACAAAATCAGATTAACAGACTAGAGCCCAACATTATTACATTTTATCTGTGAAAGGATGATCTGAGAACCCTTCAGAGAATGTCACTAGCCACGGACTAAAAATACCATTTTCAAAATTGCTCATGAGGTTAGCCATTTAGGTAGGAAAATTAAAAGAAAAAAATATTAAAGTCCATTGTAAATCTCTATCTACAAGGATGGACTCTTGCCTCATAACTTTCCAACCAAACCTCTTGTTTCCAGAGTGTGTTCATAAATTGTCCCTGCCAGGTCCGGAATGCCTCATCTCACTTTTTCATGCATGTTGCTGTTTCGTTATTTCAGTCAACCCAGAGAGTATCTTGCTGTAAGACAGAAAAGAATGATGTTGAAAAGTAGCTGACATGAGAATAACTTTGATTACTGGCAACACTCTAATGTCTGATGAGTGCACACTACAGTCCAGACTTGCCAATTATTCATATCTCCAAAGGATACATGATTTCCAAAATGGCATCCATCCACCAAGACATCCAGGGTGTTGCAGGGGTGTTTCTAAATTGTGAATCTGAAGGGTGGCAGTCTGAACGTGATGCTAATGGAATTTTGTGCCCTGGCAAGCACTGACAGGAGGCATTTAGGCACCCTGAGATTCCTCCTTGGGAATGACAGGGTCAATTATGGATTCCTCCCGTAATCTCATTTGGCAGAGAATATATAGGCAGTAGGAGGGGATGCTGACTCAGAAAGGAGATAGCTTATCAGTCCGTCAGCAAATAATCATTCAATGCCTGCAGTATGCCAGCACAGTAGGGTCTGAATCTTCACCATCAGAACTCTTACCAGAGATAAGTGGGTCATAAAGGGCAAAGGCTTTGATGAGGATAGAACAGGATCTCTTCTACACAACCACTGGTACCCACTGTGTCACAAAATACACTTGAGGACATGGACTTCAATTTGGATCTATCTTTTTTTTTTTAAATTTAGTAAATTAAATGAAACCTAGGTAATGTACAATGATAAAAAGTCTAGCATGGGCTCAACCCTGAGAAAATTAGAAAATCTGAGAACTATCCCTTATGGTCAAATCACAGATCATGTTGCCCTGCTGGCTGTAATATTTTCAACAGTTAACACATTTTACCATCAACTTACATAAGGTCTTTCTAGCCACATCTCCCATGACTAACTCCATGCCACATATTCCAGCTTATGCTTCACTCTTTAAATACTCATGCACAGACTCACACACACACACACAAACACACACACACCCCTCCCTCTATCACCCAAGTTTCTTCCTTAACTATGGAAATTTGCCATTATCCTGCTGTTTTCTTGACTTGAAATAAAGTTTGCCTTTTCTCCTCTGTCTAATTAAAATACTTATTAATCTTTTTTTATTTGTATAACAAACATGTTTTCATCTACAAAGATGTGTTCACTTGTCAGGATTCATTTTATTTCTTGGATTTAGTAAGATATAGATATAGTTCTTGTATCTGGAAAAAAAAATAGATGCTCAATAAGCATGAGCTATTTGTGGTTTGTTTTACCTTTTCTGTTTTGTATCATGCATCCTTGGTTATATAGCTCTCCTATATACCATGACAGATTGTTTTTAAAAGTAGTTCCCAACTTTTCTCACCTCTGAATGCCTGGCTGTTTCTTCCATGGAGTGGTGAGGTCTATTCCCCTTGCCCTTAAGCGTCAGCTGGCCCCAGGACTTGAACCGACCAATAGAAAGTGGCCATAGTACTGTTGTGCGACTTTCAGGTGTAGGCTAGCAACTTTGACTTTTATGTTCTTGGGATTGAGCCACCATGTTAAAAACTTGGCGAGTTATTACAGACATGAAGAGAGAGAGAGAGAAATAGCACCATCCTCTCTACCTGAGACACCTGACATGTGAGTGAATCATCTCAGATGGTCCAGACTCAGCCGAGCTTCCAGCTAAATGCAGCTGCATAAGTAAGCCAAGTCAACTCAATCTCTGCAGAGAGAACACATCCCCAGTCAGCCTGGCATAAATTGTGGACTTGGGAGCCAACAAATGGTAATTGCTTTTTAAAGTCCCACTAAAAGCTGGAGTGGCTAGATATACAACAATAGATAATTAAAATATCTACAGTGTATGACACACAGCCATTCTGAGGGGGAGCAGCATCCCTTACCCATCTGAGGACCCTGATGCTATCAACATGCCGGTAGTTATCATTGCGTTAACATCTCAAATTGAACCAAAAATGCTCTTTTCACCCTATGTCATTAAGTGATGTCTTTAAATCTGAATGAGTGTATTACAGATTGCTGGCAGTTCTGCTTAGCTGGTATCTCACACTGTACACTGTTGAAATTTGCTCTGAAATGCACATTTTCTAACCTGATTTCAAGTCCAGTGTTCATTATTCTGTCCCAAGAGTGTTCTGCTGGACACCTCTATTATGCTGATCTAAAAATGTGGCCTCACCTCATACAGTCTTTTAAGTTTCTAGGGAAATATACAATTATCTGTACTATGGACAAATATTCTTTCAAGAATCCAAAAATAAATATAGAAATCCTTATCCTTAACATATCTCCTGCCCCCATGACATTGTAAGTTCCAGTCTTGGAGGCATTAACTATTTCCAAGTAAGGTTGAGTTTTTTCCTAGATGTATGATCCCCTCCTGGAAACTCTGAGTTTCCTCAGTGTCTTGGTGTTCACCAGCTTCAGGGCTAGAACCAGCCACCAAACTTTTTCTGGGTGTCAGTGTATACCCATGAAATACGAGTTAAGATGACATTTGATTATACTTGAGATCACTTCCTTCCTCCTCAGATGAAGCTTTCATCCTTAATAGTGGTCTGTAACATAGTGACCCACAAAGGGAGGGGACATGGGGAAGCCAGCACACTGGTTTTATGGGGTCGAAGCCCTGTTTTGGTAGGACTGAGGAGACATACTCTTATAAACATCTTGGGGGAATCCTTCCATGTATACATACACAGAGAATCTGTTCTCTTTTCTCCTGACCCTCTTTTTTTTTTTTTTTTTTTTAAATATGAATTGTGTTTCAAATAAAAAAGTTTTTTTTCTGTTTGTTCATAAAGTAGTCAAAAATAGAGCTCTCCCATTTCCATTTGTACCCTGCTGAAATAGCATGAAACCATGCCTCTGTAATGACTAGACTTTTTTTTTTTTTTTTTTTTAAAGATTTTATTTACTTATTTGACAGATGGAGATTACAGAGAAGCAGGCAGAGAGAGAGGAGGAAGCAGGCTCCCTGCTGAGCGGAGAGCCCGATGCGGGGCTCGATCCCAGCACCCTGGGATCATGACCCGAGCTGAAGGCAGAGGCTTTAACCCACTGAGCCACCCAGGCACCCATGACTAGACTTTTTTGAGAGAAAGCAGGAAGAGAGGCACAAAAGGATAGTTGATGGGAATGAACCAAGGATCTATAGCTTGGTATAATAGTGGGTTCTGAATAGATGAGGAGGGATTTGGAAGTTTGCCTGTGTGCTAAGCTAAGCAAATGAAAGGGTATAGTCTTGTCCATGTCCATCTATTGCCTTTCTGACTAGGCAGCAGTCTACATAACCTGCTTCCAGGGTACAGTTGATTGGAAAACTGGCTGTCTCTTAACCTCTTCCATAGAGAGTATTTGAGAATCCTAGAGCAAAGCTGGCTAGGAGCTTGGCTGCCGTAACTGGAAGGTCATGTTGATCCTGGTCTTGGGGCTGCCATTTCAGAGAATAATAGGCGGTGGAGGAAGTCCTGAAAAGATTAGAATGAGAGGGGGAAAAAAAAAAGATAAGAAAGTAAAAATTGAGTAAATATCTTGTGAAACACAAACATGCAATATCCTTGTAGCAGAAGTAGAGTCATGGCTGGACCTTAGAGCTGCCTGCATTTCTGCCCTTCATAAGACTGAATGCTGAGGCACTCTTGAGATCCCCTGTATGGACCTTCTTGGAAAGCCTCCCCATATTCCTGAGGTTCTTTGATCAAGTCTCTGTTCCCTAAAACCAAAATTATATGACAGGGACAGTATCTGGGGCATTAAACATAATGCATAAGGAATAATAACCCAAAAGAAAAGCTCACAAATCTGGAAGAACCTACCATGGAAGGAGATATAAATATGGATGTATTTAGACACACACACACACACACACACACACACACACAAGGTAAAGGTAGGTAGAAGAACTTTATTTGGAGGATAAAATCGGCAAAAATGAATCAAAACAAGGTGTGGACATACTTTAAGGGACATGAGAAAGGATAATGCAATGGGTAAAGACAGTTTAGGAGGGAGTGAAAATATTGTAAAGGAAGTGCCTGAGAAGGTTACGTGTTCAAAGATCTTCTCCCTTACAGATTCTTCAAATCCAACACTCTCACATCTCCTTCTTATACAAAAATCATAGGAAAAGATAGCTTTTCTTTTTTTGCAACATGTTTTGTATTAACCTTTCCTAATTAAAATTTGAACTTTTGTTTTATTTATAAGAGATACTTAAAATGTTATTGCTACAGTGTATACTATTTCCCCTCCTTAATAATTTGCAAGTAACATAATTCCTTAATATTTTTATGGAAAGGTCAGGGAGGCCACAGAGCACATCTAGCTGACAACACTGAGAGTTCTGCCTTTGAAAACATGTTCAGCAATTTCCAAGTTCATCTCTTTCTTGTTTATTTGGAACTTTATTTTGTGAACTGTAAATGCCACTTTTTATTTGTCGTCGTATTTATTTGCCTTCCCCTTGGGTCATAATGGGGACTCAGTAAGGCTTACTTACATTGCTACTTAATTTTTATTGTGGTTTCTAACAGAAATCACCCTGAAAGGTTTGAATATGAGAAAAGAGTATCTTCATTTGGAGGTTTTGCTTAGTGTAGATCTAAGGGTCTTAATGCAAGAAGACTGCTTTGTAGGGGAGGTGCTTTACAGTTATTTGAAATATATAGTTCATCATTAGAAACCAGCAATTAGCAGTCCCTGACAGTAACACCATATGCACAGACTGAGCCAACAGGCTAACTCGTACACAAACACTGCTGCTGCCAGGCGTACTGATTCTCTTTGCCTCAGTGCTTCTCAATGTGGTCCAAGCCAGAGTTGCCTGCAGAGCTTTTTCAAATTACACGTGATATATATCTGTATGTATGTGTGGGTGCACACTTATCTTTACATATCCATTTGCATATGCATCATACATGCACAGATTCATTTCTATGGATAAGAAAGCTTCAGTAGATTGCGCTGATCAAATGTCTGTTGCAGTTACATCCTTTCCTTATAAGGGAGGGTAAGGAAGCAGAGAAAGGAGGGTATGTATGCTTAGTCCCTCTCACTTATTTCTGCTGCAGACCTCATCACTGCAGAAACTCACCATAAACTCCTGCACCCCTGGTTAGGGTGGGTCCAGACATTTCAAGGCTAATACTATATCACATAAGGATCTTGAAGGCATGGATGGTTGCAGGCATCTGCTATTTCTGTAACCTAACTAGTGAAGAAGGGGCTCAGGACAACAAAATGAATCTTAATGTTTTCATGGGATGGGGATTGTCCTGGTAATATGGGTAGAACAATTGAAAGGAAATGTAGGCAAAGTGTGTCTTCTATATGCTTAGAGAAAATGCTAGTGGGTGACATGAGGGAAATAAAATCTCCTATACTTTTTGTGAGACAAAAAGCCTTGATTCTGGCTTTTCCACACCATTAAGGGACTCCCCAGAAGGCTCAGCTACAAGATGGGGGGGTATGGGACTTGGAATTTGTTATAATGATAGGACTAATATTTTCTTACGATAAGAAAACGACATCAAAGTAAAATTGCATTCCAGTGAAACAACTAGATTATCCTTCTGCTTTTTTCTGTAGTTAGGCACAGTTTCCTCAGCTCTAAAACTGGGGTCACAGTGGCATTACCTTCATTGATTTTTGGAGAGGATAAATGAGTTCAGAACTGTGTAGTACTCGGAGTACTCCCAACCCCCAAGGTGCTGAATACATCTCAGCTATTAATACTAGTATTTTAATGGGTCTTGAGTAATATAATTTCTGATTTAAGGTTTGAGGTTTGAATTGTGTATTATCTGAGGATAGTTTAGGAGTTTAATATAGCACCTTGCCTTTCTTTCTGAAACAAGAGGTTATGTCCAGTTTCCAATGGGCATAATGAAATACCCAGACACAATTACATTTTGTATTTGAGAAATCTAAGGTACAGACTTTCCCAAGGAGGCATAGCTTCTGAAAGCATAGTCAAGACTCAAACTCAGGTCTTCTGACAGTTATAAATAAGACAAACAATGATGAGTCCTAAAAAATGTGTGGGTAAACCTTAGTGTGATTCAGATAAAGTGTGATTCAGATAAAAATGTGTGGGTAAACCTTAGTGTGATTCAGATAAAAAATGTGTGGGTAAACCTTAGTGTGATCTGCTTGAAATTCTGTTTATTTGCTTAAATTCCATCTGAATGTTTCCATAGATTGCACTGAATTAGTCAGCTTTGTCGCTCTGGGGTCCCAAATGACCACAGAATGTGACCCTATGGACTTTTCTTGTGAATCCAGTTAGAAGTGGTTTTACGCTTTTCAGTTACATGATAAATCAGGCTCAGGCCTCACCCTCTGCATGAAAGGTGGTTGGGAATGAGTTCTAATTCAGAATAAGACCATTTGCACTGCTTGCAAGCAGCCCATTTGTGACTCTGCGTTGGCTGCCAAACTAATTCTGAGTATTTCAGGGTATAACTTAGTGGACTTAAAATCCTAGATCAGCCACGTTTTACTAAAATCCTTTTGCCTCTTCTTTCAAAGTCAAAGTACTTGGCAATTCCAGATTGTTACCCTGGATGCCTTTTTCCAAACACCAATCCTGCATGCTCCATGCAGAAAGGAATTCTGTGATCATTCCAATTAGTAAAATGCTAGAACCTTGTGAATTCATAATGAACATCTCAGGACTAGGACCGGGGTTAGGAGAGTGAGGCCTTCATTTTGGGCCGAAAACTTTATTGGGTGACCAAAATTTCAATAATAAGAACTAAAAATATTTAAGGTGATATTAATTAAAAATCAAATTTAATGAAGGAAACCCATGATGAATATAATATCAAAATTTCAAATGAAGTCAGGATTCAATATTGCATTTCATGGTCTTTCCTTCCTCATCTCACCCTGGTTCCAATAAAATTTCATCTGTAAAAACAGCCAGCCAGCCTGTGGGCTGTAGTTTGCCAATTTTTAAAATTACATTAAAATATTTCTCTCAATTACTGAGTTTTTTTGGTGTCTGTTGGAATTTTGCTCCAGAGACAATTACCTCATCGCCTCACCATGGTCCTAAATTAGGTTCTGAGTAATCTTGTAGTCAAGATGCCTAGTTAAGTAGTACTAACCCATTGTCTACTACACTAATTTGTTCATATAAGAACACATTTTGCATAATAACTCATAAAACCCATCTTCAAAAAAAAGTCTTGGTGTGGAAAATTCCAGAGAATAAAGAATAATGGCGCCTCTTCATTTCATATTATGATCCTCATCTAATGGATGAGAAAGATGAAGCAATAGTGATTAAATATAATTTGCTCAGGATAAGAGAGTAAGTAAGCAAGAAGCTGAGTTTCACAGGCAGGCAGCACATCCCCTGGGCTCCTACAGGAAGTGGCCTGTGTTTAGCAGGAAGCAAGAATGAGAACCCATGCAGTCACAGAGAAAGCAAAGAGCCACGGGATATGGGAAGAGTGTTTCCTATGGTCATTCTGGTTCCTAGTTCTGTCCTATGTGAGGCAAGCTACATTCATTCCTGTTCTTGGATTCCATGAGATCAATCCCCAAGTATCCTCTTAAAAAATTTGTATCATAAACTCTACTAGCTAAGGCAGATTTCTGCTTGCTACCGAGAATTTTCAATTTAAAAAAATGCCTTGGATTAAGATTCTTTATTCTGACAATTCTGACAATTCTTTATTCTGACAAACTTTATTCTGACAATGCCCATCTCTCTCACTTTGATGACTCCATTTTCATCATTTCAATGATCATTCTGTTTTAATGAAATATTTGTAATTTTGTTGATAGTTCATTTTATAACTACTCTTATTTTTTTATTTTTATTTTATTTACTTATTTATTTATTTTTAAAGATTTTATTTACTTATTTGACAGAGATCACAAGTAGTTAGAGAGGCAGGCAGAGATAGAGGAAGAGAAGCAGGCTCCCCGCTGAGCAGAGAGCCTATGCAGGGCTTGATCCCAGGACCCCGGAATCATGACCTGAGCTGAAGGCAGAGGCTTTAACCCACTGAGCCACCCAGGCGCCCCTACTCTTATTTTTAAAAAGAAATGTTTATATAGGCACTCATAAATGCTTTCTTCACCCTGCCCCATGATATCCAGTTGTGCTGTGTACACAGCTGTCAGACAATCAATATTTTAGAAAGAATAAAATCCACATAATGGCCATTTTTATTTTTACCTAGATACAAGGCCAAACATCATCTCCAACACTTTTAATACATGGCTATATATTTTAAGCATAAAAAGATGTTCACTTTCTGTGCTGTTAACCCTGGAATAAACAAGTCTGAATTATGAGATGCTGTAATTCCTCACAGAGCCACTGATGACAATAGAAAACATGAGTGCAAAGCTCAAATGGTTTGTGTGCTCACCAGAAATTCAATTTGAAATTATGGCTCGATAATTCAACTTTCTCCCTATGAGATTGTTTTATTTTTAATGTTATATCCAACCTAGATTAGAGTACCAAGCACCTAATATACATAGGCAAAATCAAACAGGCCCTGGGGAGAAATAATAGGTATTTGTAAATCCATTATAACTGAGTAGTATAGGAAATTATTTTGTTCATAATCTATGCAATGCTGTGTGTGTCAACACTGGTGTTGGATGGCATTTCCTAAAGTTGTGCTTTGAGGCAAGTGATGGACATAGACTGAAAATACCAATGCATGTTTCCAAGCCTGCTTTGTGAATTTCTGTACCATCAAGATTATCTACCTCCATAATAAGCATATTGAAGCCCACCCAGCAAAACACAGGATCTTAGAAGGAGGTACAGGTAATTCTAATGCAGATCTTAACAGGTATCACTGTGTGGCCCATGCTTGATAAAATACTTAAAATTACTACACTGAGACTTAGAGCCTACAAAGAATTCTATTCTCTATTTCAATGCAGAGTCCCAGGTGAAGGCTTAGCTGTCCCTCTCTGATACCATCCTTAAAGGGTCAGAAATACATCCCTAAAGAGCCTAGCATACCTCCATTAAATTTCTGAGCCCCCGTTTCCTCTTCTGTAAATTGGCAACGTGAATATATATTCCAAAAGATTATTGGGAGGATTTAATCAGTTAATGTATTAAGGTGTATTGCCTGTATTATATAATATTCCTGTTTTAATTTTTGTTATGGTTTTATGCCTAGAGTTTATCTCCTTACCATTAACTTAACTAAGTCTTCCTTGAAACTATATTATGAAACTAATTAAAATTTATATCATCTTAGGGGTTAACCAAAATATTCTTGGGTTTTTTATTTCTCACTATATAAGGAAGACTTGGTTCAAAAATTAGCCTTTCGAATTTCTGAAGGTACATTTTACTTGTTGTGTACTACTACTGTCTGGCTAGGGAGGAATTTTGTTCTCCTCTATCAGTGTTTTGTCTTTGCACTTGTGTATCTCTCTGGAAATACATTTTCTTTGGCATGACTACTGGAGCCCTCACTTTTCCTTCAATGGAATGTAAGCATCAGTCAGCTAATTGGAAGGACAGTTTGAAATACCCTGCTATCCAACTAAGGAATGCCTGTCTTTTTTGTCTTACTTTCACTTTGCACTTTTCTGACCTTCCAACTAGAATATCTAAGTCCCTTATGGGTTGTATCCTTTTACTCAATTTTGCATCTCTTAGTACAGGTCAGTGCCTGGATCATACAAGGTATTAAACATATTTTGAATGAATCAATGAAAAATGTGTAAGATATGTTTAAAAATTTAATATAGTACTTAATTTTTATAGTCAACTAGCTACTTCCTTCTTTAAAATAAACCATCCTGAAAGATTTCATTATGCAGACATTCATCACTTAGTGACCCTACTTGCTGAGAAGATCCTGACTGCCTAAAATAATGAATATGAAACTCAGAGGTGTGGTAGAATTGTAGGCACTGGAAGGATCCAACTTAGCCCTGTTACCAATAATAACAGCAACTGTGGAAATGAAGTATGAACAAAATCATTTAATATTGTCAATTTCTAAAAATAAGCAGATGACAAAATCCTTCTAGGTGTTTATTGATTCTGTTTTGTTGTAAAGAATTCAGTTATGTTTCAAGTGGGTATGTTCAGCAGTTATGGATATTGGCTAAATGTTATAATGACAGATAGCATGTGAATGGATTTGATACACATTCTTATTTCAACCAGTAGCTGTTCAGTTTATGTAAAATTATAGAAATTTTTCATCCATGTTAGGGAACTCTATCAAAGCAAAAAGATAACTATGAAATCTCAGAGTATGTGATGCACAAATATTTTCCTAGAATTCTTTTTATCAACTTATCAAAGATATAGATCATTTTGCCCAGAACAAATTAAAAATGTAAAGACTATAAGCATTGGAAATTCTGATCCTGTGTGTAATGAAAAACATTATGTTAGATATTAACAGGATAGAGCAGCCTTGTATTTATTTATAATCTAATTTGTTATGTTTGCATAGACATAACCTATCCAAAAAGTATATAATTAAAATGCTAAAATTGTGCTGGCTACATTTAACTCTAATGTTATTTAAAATGCATCCTTCTTGATCAAATAGGAGAGTTTACCAAAATATAAAAAGAACCAACTGCAGCATCTTCTTTCTTGGTGTATTTTGAGCATGTGTTTATGATATTAATTATTGAAGACATCATGGACCAAATACCTAATAAATATCTATGCCAAATTCATAGGAATTCAAAAAGGAAAGTATCCAAAGATAAGGTGATAGCTTTGAATACAACATAGTTTGCCATTATTTGTACCAATCTGTGGTTTTTCTTGTTGTGCCCGAGTTTTCGCGTCCAAGAGACCGCCAAGGAGCCAAGCACCGATGCAATCACACGAGGGTTTATTCGACAAGCTTAAGCTTGGGCCCAAGTATCCCCAACACAGCGGAGTAGGGACTTGGACCCCAAGGTGACATGCTTAAGCTTGGGCCCAAGTATACTCGATGCAGTGGCGTAGGGACTTGGATGTGGAGCTTAGTCAAAGCAGGGGTATTTATGGGTTCCTGTTACTAAAGCAGGGTGGGGGTCTCTGGAACCAAAGCAGGGTGGGGCTTCCTAAAGTAGGGTGGGGGTCTTTAGAACTAAAGTAGGGTGGGGGGGTCTTTAGAATTAAAGTAGGGTAGGGCTTCCTGGAACTAAAGTAGGGTGGGGTTTCTTAGAACTAGAGTAAAGTAGGGGACCGCTCAGCCCTTGGGCACAGGGGTCTGAGATGGCTGTACTTATGCTAAGGCTAAACCTGAGGTGGGATGGCCTTGATTTTTCTCGGCCTCCACGTTTCTTATCTCTCCTATTATCTAATATTCTGCCAGTAACAACTTGAAATCATTTGGACCTTTAAGATATATAGAGAACACTTCTGGATAGTGCTATATCTACTTACTGAGCTAATTTGAGGAATACTTTTTATTCTGCATATATAATCAACTACTCAGTGATTCTAGAGAAATGTTATGATTGTACTTTAAAAGTTTGAGTATTTGAAATTAGAAAGTTACTGCCCAACAAAATTTTGGACCACAGATACTCAAAAGGGGAGTATCAAATCTGAAATGAGATAGTTTGTGCTTCCTCATGAATCATAATCATAATTATTTAACTAAATTGGGGGTTCAGGAATTAAGTGTAATTCTAAAAGTTAGGAGCATGGAAGTAAGCTCTGAAGGATTTTCAAACATCCCCATGACCATGAATTTGTAGAATGGAAATGCTATTTTTCATGAAAACAGTACCCTAGTTAGTCAGTCCCAGTGATGCTGATCTGTGAGGAAAAAGATGCCCCATTTGGAACTCAAAACAACTCCCAGAGGGAAGTTTAGTAATATCAGCCTAAGTCTCATCAGCAAATCCCCAGTCACAAATAAATAATTGTGGTTGAATATCTTGAAAGTTAAACCATCCCCCAGAACATTTCACTTCCCCATTGTCCATCTGCATTCCTCATCCAGCCCGAGTTACAAGATTTGAGTGTGAGCATTTTTAGAGTCCAGGGAGGTATTTACATGTTCTGTAGTTCATTGTAGCAAAACATTTTTGTGTTTCTCTAAAGATTATGTACACAATCTTTAAGAGCATTTTAGAAAGAGCAGGAACCTCAAGTTCACATGTATTTTTCATTACTTTCCAGCTGCTATTTCTTAGATTGTCAGAATTGGGATAATAACCCGCAGACTATCACTTTGTGCTTTGCTGAAAGGGAGGATTGGGTTGCCACCAAATCCCTAATTGAGACCGAATTAGAATAAACGGTTGTTAAGCTCTCCAGCCTAATTGTGAATGGTGTGTATTTGACATTCACTAAGATATAAATTAAAATAAAAAGAGCATTTTCAGAGGCATTGGAGTAGCTTTGCATTAATGATGGCCTCCTTTGCACTGCTGACGGTTTGCATTATTCATAATGTCATTATCAGGACTATTCAGCGCTGAATGATTTGTTCGCCCAGAAATTGTACAGCCTGACCAGATAAGGAATATCTGTAGTTTGTATTTATTCTTATGACTGCTTACTCGGGTATGGCTTCTTTTATCTCTGTTGTGAGCTTACTTACTGCTGCTCAGCGGGATGTACCATCAGTGACATAAGCTTTATTCATTTATAGATGCAGAGCACTGCATCAAAGTATTAAATCCTGCAAATGTGGGGAAAACTCAAAGGCTTTAATCCTCGGACTGGCAATCGTCATTGTACTGCTGCCATATGTCAGCACTGAAGTTAACTTTCGGGTTTGTGCGTTTACGGAAGGCATACAGCCATGTGCCGCCTGCTTGTTTGTTTAAGATAGCGTCTTCCCCGTCACTGCAATAACTTTGCCATTCAAACCCCTTTCATCGGCACAGAAAGGAGTAACCAGAGTCACACAATGAAATGCCAACGTGTCCTTTCAGCAGTGATTGGTCTATTTTATAACTTCTTTCTTATTCTAATTAAACTAACTTAGGAGAGGACTATGTTTTAGCATCTTGGGCTTCTGAATGACAAGAGAAGGCAGGGGAGAATCAGAGCATTTAGAAAGCTCTCTGCTGTGAAAGCAAGGTTTAAGGGTCTAGAGGTTTTCTTTCTTTCTTTTTTTTTTTCCCCCAGCAAAGAGATCATCTTTTGAAATCTTCTCCATCAGCTCCCTTCTACACATACCAATTTCAGTTTTATAACACCCCTTGCTGTGCATCTCTTGGCAGGAAACTTGCCCATCTTGCAGAGTCTTGCATGAATAATTCATTTAAGTGTCATGCTGACTCTCAAAAGCCTGGATTACTGCTTTGGAGGAAATGTTTAATAGGATTCTTCCAAACAATCCAAAATATAGCTCCGAGTTCCATGGGTCCTATCTCTTGAGGCCACTGAACCTGTGTCTAGCTGGACTGTAACCTTATAATGAAGGTTCGTATTATAAATTAGGGTCACTGGTTTACAGAAACATGATTCTTAAATACAGGGTTTGAGTTCAAGACATTGGCACAATTACTTTTTGTTAGACTTGGGGTTTTGGCCTCTCTTAGATGATACCAAAGTACCTCAGAGACCCAGGC
Organism: Martes martes; assembly: GCF_963455335.1. Lineage (NCBI taxonomy): Eukaryota > Metazoa > Chordata > Mammalia > Carnivora > Mustelidae > Martes > Martes martes. The sequence goes on along the minus strand of NC_137888.1, from coordinate 175,323,345 downwards.
AGATCAGCAACTGGGAGAAGGACTGAGTTGGATGTAGGCAAACAAGCCCTACAGTGTGGCAGCCATTGTGATCACCTGCTGTTACTCACTGACCTTGTTCTTCAAACGGTAGCCCTGCTGTTAATCAAACCTGAATATTCAAAAATCTTCTTTAGACTCAAAAACTTAACCCTTGTAAGCCTCGCCTGGTGATTTTACTGTATCTCTTCACCTGTATCTCCTCTTCCATGCTCCACAAGGCCTCCTTTGCAATCCCTTCAAAGCCTTTGTGTCCTAAAAAAATGTATTGCATTACCTTAAAGGATCGATGGCTTACATTTTAACCCACTCTCACTAACCTAGGATGATTTGCATTTTAAGTCAAGAGGGTCACAAACTTAAAAGAATCTTTCTGATGTGGTTTTTGGAATATAGGTGAGGTTCAGTGGGGTGAGGTCCAGAGCCAACAGCCAAGAAAGAATTCTTGAGATGTCTTTGGTGCAAAATGGTGTGTTTTTTTGGTTTGTTTTTTTATTTTTATTATTATTATGTTCAATTAGCCGGCATATAGTAGTACATCATTAGTTTTTGATGTAGTGTTCAATGATTTATTAGTGGTGTGTAACACCCAGTGTTCATCACAACCGTCCTTAATACCCATGATCCGGCTGCTCTATCCTTCCACCTCCTCCCTTCTGTAACCCTCAGTTTGTTTCCCAGAGTCCAGAGTCTCCTATGGTTTGTCTCCCTCTCTGATTTCTTCCCATTCAGCTTTCCCTCCCTTCCCCTGTGGTCCTCCATGCTCTTCCTTATGTTCCACATATGAGTGAAACGATTTGATAATTGTCTTTCTCTGCTTGACTTATTTCACTTAACATAATCCCCTCCAGTTCCATTCATGTTGATGCAAATGGTGGGTATTCATCCCTTCTGATGGCTGAGTAATATTCCATTGCATATATGAACCACATCTTCTTTATCCATTCATCTGTTGAAGGGGATCTCATCTCCTTCTACAGTTTGGCTATCAGGGACATTGCTGCTATGAACATTGGGGGGCATGTGGCCCTTCTTTTTACTTTGTCTGTATATTTGGGGTACATACCTAGTGGTGTAATTGCTTGTTTGTAGGGTAGCTCTATTTTTAATGTCTTGAGGAACCTCCATACTGTTTTCCAGAGTGGCTATACCAGCTTGCATTTCCACCAACAGTGTAAGAGGGTTCCCCCCTTTCCACATCTTCACCAATGTTTGTTGTTTCTGTCTTGTTAATTTTTGCCATTCTAACTGTGGTATCTCATTGTGGTTTTGATTTATATTTCCCTGATACCTAGTGATGTTGAACATGTTTTCATGTCTTTGTTAGCCATTTGCATGTTGTCTTTGGAGAAGTGTCTGTTCATGTCTTCTGCCCATTTATTGATTGGATTATTTGTTTTGGGGGTGCTGAGTTTGAAAAGTTCTTTATAGATCTTGGATACCAGCCCTTTATCTGAAATGTACTTTCTAAGAGGTCGCTGTGGCCAATGTCAACGAGGTTACTGCCTATGTTCTCCTCTAGGATTTTGATGAATTCCTGTCTCACATCGAGGTCTTTCACCCATTTTGGGTTTATCTTTGTGTATGGTGTAAGAGAATGGTCCAGTTTCATTCTTTTGCATGTGGCTGTCCAATTTGCCCAGCACTATTATTGAAGAGACTGTCTTTTTTCCACTGGATATTCTTTTCTGACTTGTTGATTAGTTGACCATAGAGTTGACGGTTCATTCCTGGGGTCTCTATTCTGTTCCACTGATCCATATGTCTGTTTTTGTGCCAATACCATGCTGCCTTGATGATCACAGCTTTGTAACAAAGCTTGAAATCAGGCATTGTGATGCCCCCAGCTTTGGTTTTCTTTTTCAACAATTAGCTGGCAATTTGAGGGAAAAACTGAGAGCTCTTTCCTTAAGGTCAGGAACACAACAGGGATGCCCACTCTCACCACTTTTGTTCAACATAGTACTAGAAGCCCTACCCTCAGCAATCAGACAACAAAAAGAAATAAAAGATGTCCAAACCGGCAAAGAAGTCAAACTCTCTTTGCCGATGACATGATATTTTATGTGGAAAACCCAAAAGACCCCACACCCAAATTACTAGAACTCATACAGCAATTCATCAACATGGCAGGATACAAAATCAATGCACAGAAATCAGTTGCATTTCTATACACTAACAATGTGGCTGAAGAAAGAGAAATTAAGGAATCGATTCCATTTATAATAGCACCAAAAACCGTAAGATACCTAGCAATAAACCTAACCGAAGAGGTAAAGGGTCTATACTCTAGAAACTGTAGAACACTTACGAAAGAAATTGAGGAAGACAGAAAGAGATGGGAAAATATTCCATGCTCATGGATTGGAAGAATAAACATTACGAAAATTGTCTACACTGCCCAGAGCAATCTACACTTTCAATACAGTCCTTATCAAAATACCATCGACATTTCCACAGGGTTGGAACAAACAATCCTAAAATTTGTATGGAACCAAAAAGGTGGTTTTATTAAAGCACAGGGACAGGACCTGTGGGCAGAAAGAGCTGCACAGGGGTTGTGAGGAGCAATTCATTATATACTATGGGGTTGGGGGAGGTAAGGAAATACAGAGGTATTCAAAAGAACTTTCATATGCTAAAGAGAACCTACAACATACCATGGAGACCTAGGTAGCCATTGTCAAGTTAAGGCTGTTTTTCCCTCTAGTAAAGCATTAACATTAAGATAGTTGGAGGCTTCCAGGAAAGAATGTCATACTTGTCCCACCCAGGAGTGCTGGGAAGGGGGAGGTGGCAGGGTGTCCGCTTACGCTTTGCCCTTAGCTAGCCGTCTACTCCCTCCTCATTTCTACTGAGGCTTGTTTTTATTTTTTTATTTTATTTTTTTAAAGATTTTATTTATTTTGACAGAGATCACAAGTAGGCAGAGAGGCAGACAGAGAGAGAGAGAGGGAAGCAAGCTCCCCACTGAGCAGAGAGCCTGATGTGGGACTCGATCCCAGGACCCTGAGACCATGACCTGAGCCGAAGGCAGCGGCTTAACCCACTGAGCCACCCAGGCGTCCCCTGAGGCTTGTTTTTAATTAATGACTTTGAGAATGACACAAGTAATACTTGTCACTATAGAAAAACAAAATAGATAAAGGCAGAAGAAAGGAGAAAATTTTAAATGATAATTGCCAATAACATCTTGACATTGTAATATGTTAATCCACATTCACATTTTGTATTTATATATTGATCTATCTAGAGGTCTGTAGATCCATGTATCCACGTATATAACTTTACAAAGATGAGATGATCCACAGCAGAATTTCAAACAGTAGGGGAATTCCAGGGGAATGTCTTTTCCGTAGGTGTGTGCTATCTGGATCAGTGGGTTTTAGACTGTTTCACAGAGACCTGATTATTAGTTGAAGGGTTTTGAGTTGGATATTTCCCCTCCCCTTCCAGAACTATGATAACCTTTTCTACTCTTCTGTGCCTCTGGATGTTAATCTGAATGGATTCTGTTAATAGTCACCTTTACCCTCTGGCTTCCCATTGGATTCACCCAGTGAGAGAATCAGCAGGAGCTCCTCGGAAGGGAAAATAGTGAGATTAGGATATTTATTCTTCCCATTTCCTCTCTTCAGAGGGAGAGTTAATAGCACAAACGTCCTTCTGCTTCTTGGGTTTTAGTAACCAACACTTTTCCTCTCTCCTTCGGGCCTAAGAGTATTGGTAACTTCTCAATTTAGTTGTCGTTGCTGCAAAGCAGACCATCCCCGAACACAGTGATTTAAAAGTACAGTTATGTATTTGCTACAAGATTCTGCAATATTTACAAGGCTTGGTATTTCCAACAAACATATAATGAGGCTGGTTCTGCAGGTGCTGAAACATGTGTAGAACAGAAACAGCTGCTTCCAGGGTGGAAAATAGCTAAGGTGATGGGTACAAAACAGGAGGCCCAGAGCATGCAGGTAAGAAAGAGCAAGACCCTTTTTCCTCCTCAAGCCTTCCATTACTCTCTGTTGTCCCTACTGGAAAAGCCTAACAGTGAGCCTCTTGCAAAGATGAAAAATGGTTTGCAGAGTTCTAGCTTCAGTAGTGCAAAGCCAAGCAGACATGGATGGGTTTGGGCAACAGCTTAGTAACTGGCAAAATAACTTCTTATAAATATTAATGCCTATATTAGTTAGTTATTTCTACATAAAAATACTCCAAAACTTAACAACAACAGAAAACCTCAAACATACATTATTAGCTCAGTTATTGTGAGTAAGGAATCCAGGTGTAACTTAGCCTGTTGCACCTGCCTTGGCATCTCTCACTGGGCTGCAATTCAGATGGCAACTCTGGCTACAGTCAGGGCCAGGCTCACCAGGCAGGTCATCTTCCAAGCTGTTCTCATGGCCGTTGACAGGCCTCAGAAGACCCCCTTCCAAACTCACTCACATGAGTGCTGAAAGACGTCATTTCCTTGCTGGCTCTTGGATGAAAACTGTCTTGTTGAAGACTTCCCACTGGGGATATATTTCTGTCCTGGTATCTCTAGTCTTGATGTGAATGTAGTTCCAGGTAGTGGACATCTGATACAGAAGACTGATATACCAGTTCTACCCTCCTTGCTCTAGTACCTGCCAAAAAAATGACCAAACCAAAGCTCACTGAAGCTCAGCAATGACGTGCTAGTTCCTTTTAAGTTGGATCGTGAGCAAAGGAAAAAGGGATAAGAAGGAATGATGCAGACAACTCATTGCAGTGTTGACTGTGGCAAGGCAATGTCCTGACTGTGCTTCCTAACTCCTTCACAGCCTCCAGAAATCCCATGGCTACTACTAGGTTCAGTGAACAACGTCTCTTGTCCAACTCACTCTTAGAGAAAGCTTTCTATAGATTCATTTTGGTAAAGTTAATATTTTTCAGTATTTGTGCTCCTTAAAAATCCTCAATTAATAAACTAGGGCATAACTTTATTTCTTACATTTTTCTCCAATATGAGATTAATTGCTACTGGGGCAGAGAAATTCATTACAACAAGGCTTTTTGTTGTTGTTGTTCCCCTTTGAGAATTTCATTGTTTTACATCTCTTGGAGTATATGTAATATTGATACAGAGATCTTTAATTAAGACTATTCAATTCTTGGTAAACCATGTAAATTATTTTCCTAACTCATTTAAGGAGAGTAAATCCAGTAATTAAATATCTAGAGAAAAACGGCCTAAATTCTTATTTATTGGTAACTTATTACATCTGTTATACAATAGGAGTGTAATGTAGCTTAGTCTCTGTGTTGTGTATACATACACTTTATACATGTTTTGATATATATGATATATATGTTTGTTATATAGATATCTGTTCTCTATATGTTCTTTTTAAAAAAGATTTTTATTTATTTATTTGAGAGAGAGACAGCATAAGCAGGGGGGGAGGGGCAAAGGGAGAAGCAGACTCCCCGCTGAGCAGGGAGATGGATGCCAGGCTCAATCCCAGGACCCTGAGATCATGACCTAAGCCAGAGGCAGATGCTTAACCAACTGAGCCACCCAGGTGCCCCTATATATTATTTCTATTTATGTATCTATCTATGTATCTATTTATCCACCCATCCATCCATCATCCACCTATATATCTCATTTCTGTGATGCTGACAGTTAGATAGCTCAGGACTTTCTGTTGAGCATTCTTAGTTTGGGCTGCTATAACAAATAACCATTGGTTAAGTGGCTTATAAACAACAGAAATTTATTCTCACATTTCTGGAGGCTGGAAGTCTGGGATCAGGGTGCTAGCATCGTTGAGTTCTGGTGAGAGCTCTCTTCCACATTGTAGACAGTTGTCTTAAAGCTGTGTCTTTACATGGCAGAAGGAGAACTAGTTACCTCTCTGCCCTCTTCTTAAAAGGACACTAATGCCATTCATGAAGGCTTTGTCATCATGACCTAATTGTCTCCCAAATGCCCTACATACAAGTACTGTTGCTTTGAGATTAGGCTTTCAACATATGAACTGTGGAGGGAGACACAAACATTCTGCCCATTACACATCTCCTTAAGCTTTCTTTCTTAGTAATTTCTATAATAGGGAGCAATATGAGTTTTGACTTCTTTGGCAGGCTTGCAAGTTCTTCCATAAACAGCCTTTTCATTCTGCCAAAATTTAGATAAAAAGAAGATAGAGAAAAATCGCATTTATTGAGAATTTACTATGTACAAGCCTACTGGACTTGTCAAAGTTATGTCATACGATTTTTGCCATAATCCACTTATAGAGATAATATTGTTATTTCTCATTTTACTATTCACAAAAACTGACATATAAAACTCATCCAAAGATGCACAGAAAATAAATGAGGTAAGCAGGATTTGAAACTAAAAAACCTTCGAGAAGGTTTAAATCCTGTGTCCCCACCCACACTGGTACCATTCCTAGCCCACTGGTGTCTCTATGTTTATTAGGAAGAGATGCCTTCTCCATGGGGGCGAATCCTCATAGATAACCATCTAGGCAGAAGATTTAGCCTTCATGTGAATTAGAGAAAGTTACCTCTTCTGGGGATAGGTGCAACTCTGAGCCAGATCACACATCTTGAAGAATAGAGCATGGGTTTGATTTTCACCTCCATTCACATCCATGGTTGGGTCTCTCTTACATGGAGTACAACCTGTAGACCTGAGTGGGATGATCTTTCCTCAACACTACCTCTGCCAACAAAGATTCTTGTTTAAGATCTCTCCTTTCTTCAGATTCCAACTTTAAGAACTGCATACCTAATGTTTTTTTCCTCATCTTTCTCTTAACTTGCTGCATAAGAAATTATTCTAAAACTTAAAGCCTAAAATAATAAAATTATCTCACACAGAGTCTGAGGGTCAGGCATCCAGCGGCAGCTTAGCTGGGTGATTCTGGCTTAGCAACTCCCATGAGGGTGTAATCAAGCTCTTGGGGTGTCAGTCTTCTGAAGTTTTACTCAGGCTGGAGGATCTGCCTCTCATCCTGCCCAGATGGCTACTGCCACGGGCTTAGCAGGGGCCAAGTTCCTCACTGCAGGGGCCTTCCCATGGGGCTACTTGTAACATGGGTTTCCCTAGAGTGAGTGACAAATGAGAAGAAGGACGAAAGCAACCAAGATGGAAGCTGTGGTGACTTTTATAATGTAACCTCAGAAAGAATTTACATGCCGTCCCTTCTGCTGTATTCTTTCTTTTGGTCACACAGACCAATCCTGGTAAAAAGTATGAATCCTTGGGGGTCATGTTAGACCATGGCTATCACATATAACTAAGACTTATGGTCTCATTATATGTGCCAAAAATTGATGAGATTAAAATGGCTGAAATTCAGTTAATCCTCAGTGGTACGTGTATTGACTGGCATTTATTTCGAACAAATGTGTGTCTGTTCTGATTTTTCTGTTTGTGCCCAACCAATTAAATATTCTGAACATCAATCCTGGAAATAGGTATTATTATTATCCTCATTTTACAGATGTTAAATGTGAAGTTGTTAGACCTCAATTTCTTCCTCAATTTCTTCCTCACACAGATGCTGTAACTGGGCTTAGAACCCCAAAACTTTCAATTACCATTACCTCTGGTACATTCAATTTTAACTTCAATCCATCACTTCTGGAAGTAAGTTGGCACCACACCAATATCAAACATGTTTCTACACGGATAAGTTTCAGTAACATGTAAAATATAAAAGGCCCTTTTAAAGCTAACTTGATCTTAAAAACCCCAAAAAAGAGATTTTATCATTAGATAGGTCAGAGGCTCATTTCACCCTTATGTTCAAAGGGCAGAGCCCACGCTTCAGATAAAGAGCTTATCTTTTTTTGAAGAGAACGTTTTACATTACTATTTTCCTTCTGGCTTATATAACATTTGCATTTAAGTGTTAAGGGAATAACCCTGTCACCAGATATTTACCTCGTGAATGTGAGTTCCATAGGAGTGCACTGAGGGTGATGGGGGTTGGAAAGTTCCATACATTTGTATACCCCACCAAGAACAAAAAGACTCTGTTCTATATATTAAAATTGTCAGTTAAAACTGGTTGATAGAAAAAAAAATGGCAACTGGGCTGAAACTTTCTATTTTCAAACAGATACTAATAAACATGTTATATAAGTGCCACCTGAAGGCTGGGGTTTAGGTTTATAAAAAATGGTAAATAACAACAAATATACTGTGTAAAAAATAATTAGTGAATGTTATTTATTTTTAAAATATAAACATATGCTTAAGAAGAACAAATGAAAGTTACTAATAGCAACCCTTTTATTTAGTCTCTGATTCAGGCAACACGTACAAAGGCCAAGAGAATCTGAAGCTTGAAGCAGTTACCTGGAGATGGGCTCAGGACGAACACCAACACTTTGCTCTTGTCTGTTAGAGTGAAACACGCCCAGCACCCCAGTATATCAGGGGTCTTTGGCTCTAGAGTAATGTAAATTAAGACAAAACCTATTTGGTTTGCATAAGCTTTGGATTTTTTTATTAACTGTGTGGCATCCCTCCAGCTATGGAAATAAAGCTCTGTCCAGGGCCAGGTCTGACTAAGAAAAATAGGCTATCACATAACTTTAATAAGCTCACACATTTTAATATCATCTCAAATCTGCTTTCATTTTTTCCATTTCCTACCTAATAACCACTCCCATACTAAAAAAGCGTGGGACTTGGGGTCCAAAACCTTCCTCTTTTTTTTGGGAGAAATCTTATCTTACTCAGTTAGGCCATAAATAACACCATGGCCCCTGCCATACGTCAAAAAGCCTAAACAAACATCCATTATATTTTTCACATTTCCACCTATACCTTTCTTTTTTTTTTAATATTTATTTATTTGACATATCACAAGTAGGCAGAGGGGCAGGCAGAGAGAGAGGGGGAAGCAGGTTTCCCGCCGAGCAGAGAGCCCAATGCGGGGCTCGATCCCAGGACCCTGAGACCACGACCTGAGCTGAAGGCAGCGGCTCAACCCATTGAACCACCCAGGTGCCCCTCCACCTATGCCTTTCTTTCGGTGCTTTTCCTGGATGCATGGTCCAAGGCTTACTGATTCACAGTATTCTAATTCAATTATTTGTGAAGGGAAATAGCAAAGGGAAGGCCTTGTGGAGATGTCTGGCCTCTCAAGATCATGTCACCTTGAGAAGCTCATGTTAGCAGTGTAGAAGCTGATGGGGTGTCTGGGTGGCTCAGTTGGTTGGGCATCAGACTCTTGCTATCAGCTCAGGTCATGATCTCAGGGCCATGAGACTGAGCCCCATGGCAGGTGCTCAGCACAGGGCCTACTTGTCCCTTTCCCTCGGCCCCTCTCCAACCCTCATGCGTGTACTTGCTCTCTCTTAAATAAATAAATATATATAGATTTTTTAAGGAAGAAGTGTAGAAGCTGAAGCTTTCTGTCTGAATTTCATTTCAATTAAATTTTAATGTTAGACACCCCTCTGATTATTATTATATCACATGATTCATTTGCCCTGTGCTACTGTTTCTAGATCTGTGCTTCCAACATCGCTTCACCCTGCATTTCCTGTTGTCTTTGTGAACAAGCTCTCAGTCAAAATTTTACTCTACTTTTGGAAGGGTGGCATTCCTCAACTAAGTTTATAAAACTAGAACTTTTTCACTCAGCTTTAGAAATCAGTATCTTCTTGATATCAATGGTTTAAGACTAATGTGTTCTCAGAATAAAGAAAAAATGGGAAGGGAGGTTCGCAGATTTTAATACCTTTACCTTTGCTTCTTCTAATGAAGATTTAAGAAGGTATGCTACTTAATGAGACAGTTGTCTGTTGACTTGACTTCTATGAGTTATCTTCTGGATAACACATAAAATGGACCCCTCCAGAGTAAAGAGGAGGTTGTTCTGTCCTTTATATTTAAGTCAGCTTATGACATTAAGGAAAAAAATGAATTTACATACCACAAATGGAAGAACTCTGATATAAATGTATTTTCTGCTTAAGTTTTTATTGTCTTTATGGCAACTGCCTCTTTTCTCTTTTAAAGCAAATGGGTTTGATTTCCTCCCCCAACATCAGTTGCTAGTAGCTACCAATCATGCTGTAACAAGGATTTTGACTATGTCAAGTTAGTGGAAAGATTATCATGACTAATTACTGACATCCGTCATGAATTTGAGAGGGAGGGTGGTCATATGTATTTGTAAAACATGTTGCATTCCTGGTGTATATAAAGATAAAGAGCCAAATGACTCAACTTTCCTATTATTTAACTTCTTTGCTCTAGGGGAATGTTTCCAGTACTTATAGAATTAGAGCTGTGAATGCTGGGGTTTGTAAATGCAAACTTCCAAGAAGTTTCCCAAGTGATCCCAGTGAAGAGCCAGGTTTGGGAAACACTGTTTTAAGGACCAGACTTAATATCAAACACCTTTTGCGGCTCCAAGTGGTAAGCAGCGAGTATGTTCGTGTATGTGATGGGTAGAAGGAGGTGGTAAGGGAGCTAACCAAATTCTTGTTTCACAGAGGTAAAGGATGACTTTTGTCCTTGGCAGTTTTTGTTTTGTTTTGTTTTGTTTATTTGCATGTGCATGTTTTTATTAGCTTGGAGATAAATTCGGGAAAATAAAAGGGAGACACAGACTTGTCCAGGAAAGGAAGAATGAGATAGAATATAATCTCCATCAAGGTTTTAGGGGCCTCTTGTTTCTAATTTGGAATGGTTCACCTGCCTTATAGAAAGTGGGAGTGGAGAACTGTGGCAATTATTTTGAAATTCACTGAATTACCTGATAATTGTTTCAGTTTCCATTTCAATCAGACTGTAGAGACCTAACCATAATTTACTTCCTGGTTGAGTGATCCTAACAATACTTGCGCTGTTCTCTTTTAATAAGGTACAATTTTATCATAGACCACAGCATCTTATAAAAAAAACATGAAATCCCTTACCTTTTTCCATACACTTTAAGTTTCTTTGCTTCTAAAACCATGGAGCAATGAATATCTAAATTTTTTCAGGAACACGTTTCTGTACATCTATCTTTCTGTTCTCTCTCCTCTCTTACACACACACACTATGTAGCTATTTATGTTAATGCATTCTAATAAAGGAAAACTTTGAAAAAGTCCACAGAAATTAAAGTTTCTCAGTATGAATCATGATCTAATGATTAAAAATAACAATGTTTTGTAACATGCAAAATTATAACATATTGCAAAAGATAATTGAAATTCCTGCATATGCCTAGGATATTAATATTTTTCCCTGCTTTTTTGTAATTAGATTGATGTGAGTATTTAAAAATCTGCTCCCCACATGTGCTTAAGGATGCCAGGTTTTTCCTGAGTCATTTTGCCAATTCAGATGCTGTGTTTGAATGTGTCTTCTATTTCAGTGGTAGTATATACACGTGATATTTTAACATCACTGGAATGCACTGGTATGCTGGGAATATCAGCACAGATGTAAAAACACACTATCATTAAGAGATGATTGACAACAGTGATCTTTATAATCTGATCTGATTTATGTCCTCATTTACAATTCATCTGCCCAAACTGAGAGGCTTCTGAAATGTAGAAAAGTTTTGAGGTGCTGCTATATACTAAATGTTTGTGTCCCCTCCCCACCAATTTTGTATGTTAAAATTTAATGCTAATGTGATGATATATGGAAATAGCGACTTTGGAAGGTGCTTAGGTCATGAGGGTGGAGTCTTTATGAACAGGATCAGTGCCCTTAAGAAAGAGGCCTCAGAGAGCTCCTTCTCCCCTTCCTCTATCTGAGGACACAGCGACCAGATGGCCATTTATGAGCCAAGAAGTGGGCCTCCACCAGCTACTGAACCTGCTGGTGCCCTGATGTTGAACTTCTCAGCCTTCAAAGCTGTAAAAAATAAATTTCAGTTGTTAAACCCACTCAGTCCATGGTATTGTGGCACAGCAGCTAGAACAGATGAATATAAATATAGACCTTATTTAAGACTAGTTATCTAGAAGCAGAATCTGACCCAGATCTGGATGCACTTGACTTATTGAAGGAGTGTGCTCAGGAGGAAAGGACTGAAGGAAGCAAGACAGGAAGAAGATCAGCAAGAGTTGCTCTACTTTGAGGTAAGAAGGTCAGCATTTCCTACCCCAGTTTATTATTTTGCTAGAACTGTCTTACCAAAATAGCACAGATTGGGGGGCTTAAATGACAGAAGTGTATTGTCTCACAGTTCTGGAGGCTGTAAGTCCATGATCAAGGACTTACAGGGATTGATTTCCTCCAAGGGCCACAGGGAAGGCTCTTTCCAGACTCTCTCTCTGGCTTGCAGATGGCCACCATCTTGCTGCCTCTTCACATGGTCCTATCTTTTTGCATTAGAGTCATTGGAATCTCTTTTTTCTGTCTAAATATCCTCTTCTTACAAGGACATCCATCAGATTGGGTTTGAGCCCACCCTAAGGGCCTCATTTTATTGATCACTCTATACACAGGAGCTGTCTCCAAAAACAGTACATTCTGAGATACTAGGAGTCACATACGCCTGTGTGTGGGGGCACAATTCAGCTCATAACATCCACCAATCTGTCATTCAGTGGCTGTAGGCCACCTCTGTGGAGGGGAGGGTCTGAGTAACCTTCCAGGTATCTCTAGAAAAAGCACTTAGAACAGCTAGGGCATGGATAGATGTACCGGCTGGGAAAGGGAATTTAGGCAGAGCACCCTATAGTGTCCATTGCAGAAATGATTAAAAAAACCTAGTATTTCCTGAGCCTTACTAACATATTTCATCAAATTTAGGGCCCCACTGATTGTAAAATGCACTATTATTTTAAGTACTATAAAGAAAAAAAAATGCCTAAGATGAGGATCTAATAGGAAACCTCCACATAAAACTAGAACACCCAAGAGCTAAATCCTTAGTGTCAGAACAAATGAGTAATAAAATCACCATGCAGAAAAGAGCAATAAGGAACTTTCATGTTTCGACCTTGGCACAGGATAGAAGGAAGAAAAAGACAACTCCCCTAAGAATTAGGACGACAAGCTCTTATTAACATGGATTTCTGATATGTATTCTCATTATAAGAGAAGTTCAAAAACCTTAAGCAGACAATTTAAAGTGCTGTCAGGTACGTGGTGCTCCAAATAACAGGCAGAAACAAATACAAATCCGGCTGAAGGTGAAGTAAGATGCCTCTGATGAAAAAGCATTTCCTTCAGAAATGTGAAATAATGAGACTAACAGATAATGATATTAATAAAATAGATAATAATTAATGTTAAAGACAGATAAAATTTGGTATGTTACAAAGCTTGTTCTCTAGGTGTTGGCAAATAATAGAATGTGGCCCGAATCTGGCTGCCATTGTTTTTATAAATAAAGTTTTACTGGAATATAGTCTAGTCATTCTGTGGCTGCTTTTGTGCAGAGTTGAATTTGTGCAACAAAATGGACTGGGTAATGATAGGAACTCAACAGACAATTCATAACACAAATGAGTAAAGAGAGCTAGGAAGTGGCAGAAACAGAATTTGAACCCAGTCATTCTGAATCTGAATCCTGTTACCTCTTGGAAACTACATTTAAAATTTACATGAATAGAGACTCCCTTAACCTTTCCACTTAACCAACTTGCCAGAGCAATTCATTCCATCTCCTTTGATAAACTTATGCTGACCCATGCCTCTAATAGATGATGTTCAAGTACTTTTGTCCCAGCAGCTGAGGTGGATGATTCTACTTGAATCAGTATTTTAATTAACTGATCTACTGCAGTCTTGATTACATTGGGGAAGTGGTTATCCAGATACCAAACTTTATGTAAGTTAATGGAGGATATAAAGACAGAAAATGTTTTTCCCTTGACAAAATATCCATTTGTTTCCTAACATACACAGGAAAGTTATTATTTTTGTTAACAATTAAATTAAAAAATTAAAAAAAAACAATTAAATTTAAATTAATTGTAAGTCCTAGCTTTTGAATTTATTACCCGGTATAATTAAAATCATTAAAAAATTATTTTAATTTTTTAATTTGGGGCACCTGGGTGGCTTAGTGGGTAAAGCAGCTGTCTTTGGCTCAGGTCATGATCCTGGGGTCTTGGGATTGTGCCCTGTGTCACGTTCCCTGTTCAGTGGGGAGTCGACTTCTCCTTACTCCCCTCTGCTTCTTTCTCTCTCCCCCCACCCCAAGAAATAAATAAAATCTTTAAAACAAATGAAGTATTTATGTATATATTTATAAATATTCCTATAAAATATTCCATGTAAATGCTCTTTAAAAGAATTATTTTTAAATAATGGGAAAATAAGAGAAAATAATACTAGGAAATACTAAGAAAATAATAGGAAAAAAGGAAATGATTTTTTAAAATTATTAAAACTTTTTTTTTAAATGTAAGTAGGATTGTGCTGACCCGCTGGTGATATTAGCAAGAAGGCATATCTGTTCTCAAGAGAAGCTTACTGTACAATGGGAGATCCTGTGTTGAACTCAGTCAGTTCTGGCTCCAGAATTCTGGCTTTTAAGCACTATATTCTATTTGCCTTTTCCTGGGAAATGCCATTCTGCATAAAGGTCTATATAATGTGTTTAAGGAGCTTTCTGATTAGAGCAGAAAGAAGACATTTGAAATGAATTTTGACAACTGCCTTCGGCTCAGGTCATGATCCTGGAGTCCTGGGATCAAGCGCTGCTTCAGGCTCCCTGCTTGGTGGGGAGCCTTCTTCTCCCTTTGACCCTCCCTGCTCTCATGCTCTCTCTCAAATATATAAATAAAATCTTTAAAAAGAAAAAAAAAAAGAAACAAAAAGTGAATTTTGAATGGCTCATGGGAGCTTAGCAAGAGAACAAAGAAGGAAGAGAGGGGAAGGTGGGTAGGTCAGATGAAAACCTAGTGCAAAGGCCAGAGGCATGAAACCTCTTAAATTCAGAGTTTAAAGTGATCCAGGGCTAGTAGAGATGGCATGCCTCTTGGGTTATGGTGAAGGATGAAGCCAGGAACAACTGCATACAAAGTCTGGAGTGGGAAGAGGTTTAAAAGTCAGGGTTGGCCTTCAGCCAATGAGCAGTGGAGAACCACTGAAGAATTTAAACAATGGAATAAGGAAGTCATATTTTCATTATCGAACAGTCATCTGTTATAACTGAACAGCCTAAAATGACCTTGTATGGGAAAGAAAGGGGTCTCTCTGAACCTTCCTTATCCATGTTCTTTGCTGATTTCTCCGCCAGTCCTTGGCCTCTTCCCCTCACTCTCTATGTGCGAACTCATTGATTTCCATGACACACAAAGCACTATAAGCAAATGTGGTCCCTCTCCTGAACAGCAGTCTTATGCTACACACTGACAGCAGTTTGGAGCAGAGGAATCTCAAACTCTGCATATCCAAACATGACTCATAATCTTCCAACCCATATCGTGATCTCAAATCAGTAACTGGCCTTACTATTACATCAAATAGGCAAACCAGGAAATCAGAAGTTTTCCTCAATTCCTCTCTTCTTTCCTTTTTTATTGTGGTAAGGACACTTAACACAAGATCTCCCCCCTTAAACTGTATAGGCCCAATGTTGTATGGCATATCACTAGAGTTTACTCATCTTATGCAACTAAAGCATAATACCTGCAGAACAGCAATTTCCTGTTTTCCTCTCTTCCTGGCCCCTGGCAAGCACCACTCTCCTGTTTCTGAGTTTGATCATTTTAAATACCTCATGTAAGTGGAATCATGCGATCTTTGTCCTCTGTCTAAATTCTTTTCTTTCTATCATTACTTCCTCCCTTTTATCCTTCAATTTCAAATGGATACTTGAGTTCTGTTACCTCAAATTATTGGTGGGTCCTCATTAGCTCTCTCCAGAGAGTGCCCTGGTCATCTCCCAGTAGAATAGGTCTCTCTCCATGTTTAGTCTTGCCCCCTTTCCATCTATTTTCCACACCCTGATACACCATTCTAAAATATCACACTGCCTCTTGCTTAAAACTCTGTTTCCCCATTGCCTATGAGATAAAGTCAGCACAAGTCTCAACTCCAACTATACGCTTCAATCTCCTGAGGAGCTTTTAAAATCTACAGATGTCAGAATCCCACTGCCCAGAGAGTCAGAATTAAATGGTCTGGTGTGTAGCTCGGAATGGCTACATTTTAAAAGCTCCCCAGGTGATTCTGATGTGCAGCTATGAGTGAGAATCTCTGTCATGAGCCACATGAGCTGTGACAGCAATGATTTGTCCTCTGCTTTCATCTCTGGCTTCGCTCTCAACCTCATCTCCTCAGTCCATAGCCTGTCCTTCAGCAATGTTTCAAGAATGATGAATTCTCGAATATGTCCATCTATTCCAAGCCTCTCCAGCTTTCCTACGCTGCTCTGTGGCTGCATTCTCACCTTTCCTCCTCACTGTTGCCTGACTTTTCACCTCAAATAGAACAGACTTTGGTCTCCATGCCGTCAGGTACTTCCCCATATTTTAGAGCATCTCTCACTTCACTGCACTTGTTCTTTACTTATCTTCCCCCATAAGAAATAAGTCCCTGAGTTGATCAGGTCTAATTTCATTCCTAGTGTTATCCCAGAACCTTACAACTAGAACAGAGGTTCCCAACTGTAGTACTGTTAATATTTCAGAGTAAATAATCCCCTGTAGTAATAGGCTGATCTACACACTGTGGGAAGGTTAGCAGCAACCCTGGTCTCTATCCTCTAGATGCTAGTAGTATTCTTCTTCCCACTCATCCTAATAAAAAATTAAGTGGAAGTAGGAGACAAATCAGCTGAGATGCTAACGCTGACCGGAGGAGGGAAGTCATTTACGATATGGCAGATATCTGCATTCATGGTCCAGGTGAGTTAAGCCTCTCATTTGTTCATACCTGTGGAGTCCCCACCCATTCTGACTCAGGGATCAACCATGTGACTTGCTTTGGCCAATAGTCATCAACAAGCATGACACCCATGCCACTTAGAAAGTGCTTGCCGTGCTGGGATTGCTCTCTTGGAATTTAGATACTATGTATGAAGCCCAGGGTAGTGTCCTTGAGGATGAACAACCACAATGAAAGAGAAGCACCAGATGATTAAGAGAAAGAAGCCCAGCTCTCAGCTTATTTATCACAAGAATATGCCCAGGTGAGACCAGATTCAGAACCTCCCAGCCAAACCACAGTATCATGAGACATAATGAATCATTGTTTTAAGCCACTAAGTTGTGGGGTGTCTTATTATGCAGCAATACAGAACATGGAGGTTATTGTAAAAGTCCAGGGGAAGAACCTGAGAGTCTGAGCTAGGATAGCATTAGTGGGAATGGGCAGCTTTGTGGGAGTTAGTTTTCTCTGCTAGGCAATCTACTACATTTCCTAAACGATTTGAACTTATAAATCACTGATGATTTATACTTAGATATCTCTTTAAGGATGTTTAAGGATAAAAACCCCTTAAATATCTTAGTAATTTTTTTTTAAGATTTATTTATTTATTTGACACAGAGAGAGAAAGATCACAAGTAGGCAGAGAAGCAGGCAGAGAGAGAGGGAAGCAGGCTCTCTGCTGAGCAGAGAGCCCATGGGAGGCTCGATCCCAGTACCCTGAGATCATGACCTGACCGAAGGCAGAGAGGCTTAGCCCACTGAGCCACCCAGGCGCCCATCTTAGTAGGCCTTAAATGAAGCATGTGCCATGTATCGGGCGCTTTGCAAGTGTATTTCGTTGAACTCTCAATAACAACATTATGAGGCAAGGGAGGCAGGGTAGCATCTCATTTCATAGATGAAGGGCTCATCGAGTTAAGAACTTGGTTCCCATCAAATATCTAGTAAATGGTGGAACCAGGATCCAGAGTGAGCTTCATGTGACTCCCAAGACATTACTTTAAACACTTTACTACGTTTTTCAAAAAAGCCATTTGTGTAATTTAAGATCTTTATTTGACTTTGGTGGCAGGAAAGAAAAGCAGTGTACCATTTCTTCATTTTCAACAACTTCTTTTCCTGGCACATCCATGGTACATCTTCCCTTCCTGAACAATAAAAGCTACAGAAGAATGAATGTGGACATGGGCTTCCAGCCTATCATAGCAACCACAACAGATTATTTAATGTTAATTAATCAACCCCTCAGTTCTTTTCTCTTTGTTCAAATCTAAGGGATTTGTCAGCTGATCCTAGGGCTTTTTGTGAAGCATCATCAGGACCTTAGTTAGAGAGAAAGTCAAAGGACAAGGACAGAAGCCAGAGGTGTGCTTGTACTGAAGGCAAGGATTTAAGGGAGAGAAAGAACAGTTGGGCTCCAAGAGGAAACAAGTCCACTATGAAGGTTATACATTCCTTTGGTGGTCCTATTCACAACCTTCCTGAATGTTGCTCATACCACCTGAAGCCCCTTAACAAGGATTATAAACTTTCTTGAGGAACAACTGAAGAAAACTAAACTTTTCCCCAAATTTGGAAAAATACAGGAATATTCTTAGTCACCCTAATAGTTTTGGCAGCAGTGAGAGCCTTCTGTTGAAATTTGTTCCTCCCCACCATCAAAAGCAGTGCCAGGAAGTTCTACCTGAGAAGCTATTATTTATTGGTCATCATTTGCAACTTGGATTTTGAGATTCCAAATTAAATTAACAGTAGCCTCTAGTCTTAACTGCTTCCAGAGACAAAGTTGCATAAAATGTCTAGTCATCTGGTCTAAAAATGTCTTATCATGTTTAAATTTCTTGCTGCCACACTGCCATTAGTAGCGTCCATTTGGATTTGCTGAATGAGAAGTAGTTGTGTGTCCATTTGTTTCCTCCAAATTTTAATTAACACCATTGGCTCAAGGTAAGAACATATTTCATCAAGGTGAGCGAGAACTAACATTCTTTTGACAGTGTGACATATGGTATAGTTGAGTGCTGATTAACTGACTGTATACATCTAAGTTGATAGTTCTCTGGAAAATAAAATAAAATAAATTTTATTTTGGTGCTTCAATCTAGGCCATTGTAGGCTGGGAAAGAATTTTTCTTTACTCTTTAATCTGGCGCATGACCAGCAGGGGGCACTGATCAAACATCACTGCTTTTAAAATCAGAAGGCTTGTTCTCCGAATAGTTTTTCAGTGCTATTAGATTTTATTTTTTTCTCTTCAAGCCATTTTCTAACTGGAAGCAAAGTTTTGAAAATGATGTGTACACAGGTCCTGGTAAATGGTTTTTGAATCTGAAATAATAATTTTCAACACAACTTGAAACTGAATTTTATACCAGGACTATCCAATTCAATAGCCATTTGCCAAGTGTGGCTATTGAGCATATGAAACATGGTTATTTTTAATTGAAAGGCACTGTTAAGTATAAAACACAGATTTTGAAGACTTAGTACGAAAAAATAATGTTATAATGTTGCTTTCCCTCAGCGTTTCTCGTCTTCTCAGACGAATAGAGAAGTTACAAGGCCCAAATGGTATAATGGCATTATGGGAATTACCTGAAAACTACTTTTAAAAAGCCCAAGGCAACCTCAGAGCTTTTGTCGTCACTCTGGGAGAAAGTCTTAAACTCAGAGGAGTCCTCTGAACCTAACAGTGTGTAACAATAAACAGGAAAAATTTGTTTGACTAAAAAAAAATTGTGTTCTTTGTTAAATGATAAGGTTTTGGAACCACAGCTTCACGTTAAACAAAAATTCGCTAAGCCTTTACTTTAAGCCAGAGGCTTTCACATAATTACCTCATTTAATTCTCACAAAAGTTCAGCGAGAGTCAGAATTAGTCCCATGCTATAGATGAAAAATTGAGACCTAGAGAAGTTAAGCAGCTTTGCTGAGACCACACAGCTGGTAAGTGGCAGAGTAATCTTGGAACTTGGATTTGTTCAGTCTTTTGGATCTAGGTGTGACTAGCAGATGAACATTATGGGTCTGGGGTTGGTGACTGCTGGCAATCAGTGAGTGGGGTCTCAGGTGGTCATCAGCTGTATCAATGAAAAAGCAAGGAGCTGATGGGTTGGGAGCAAGGACATCACGTTGGGACAGCCATGGGATGCTGAATAAATCACAGTTGCTGTGTTCAGAGAGAGAAAACACACGTAACAGAAAACAGCCTCTTCTTTTGTGATCTTAATAAGATGAATGTTTCATTGTTCTCACCTCTGGTTGGGGCCTATTTTCAGCAACAAAATATCTGCTTTAGAACTATAAATATTCTGCTGATTAGACAAACTGGGTTCATTAGAAAAGATCAAGCCGAAAAGAAAAGTTAGAGAGAAAGCAGAATTTACCAGCATGATTCAGATACTTGGGCTTACCGCAGTGTCATTTTCTCCACAACTGGATTCCGGAGAACAGCAAAGCTCTCTCTTTTGTCATCACCCCTACTGTTATCTAGTGTGGAAACCAGGGAAGTGTCACCGTAATTGTGTTCATGGCGTCTCTGTAATTTTCTAGGCTTTAAATGAGCCAGCCTTAAAACAGTGCAGATCGAGCTGGTTTAGGCAAAGTGAAACTCATTCTGCCAAGAAGAAGTAATGGCCTGGTAAAGGCTGAGGTGATTGTAATAGCTAATATTTATTGAGCATTGACACTCAGACGAAGGGTCATACGCACTATTTGACTTAATCCTAATTCATGTTAAGAGGGCAACACAGGAAAAAAATCTGCACCACAAAGGAAACCATCAACAAGAGAAAAAGGCACTCTACTGAATGGGAGGAGATACTTGCAAATGATAATATCCGATAATGGGCTAATATCCAAAATATCAAAGAATGTACACAACTCAATAACAACAACAAAAGATTAAAGAATGGGCAGAGCATTTGAGTAGACCTTTTTCCAAAGACCTATAAATGGCCAATAGGCATATGGAAAGATGCCGGACATTGCTGATCATTAGGGAAACGCAAACCCAAACCACAGTGAGATCATTTCAGTTCTGTCACAATGGCTAGAATCAAAAAGACAAGAAAGGACAAGTGCTAATGAGGATGTTGAGGAAAAGAAGAAGCCCCATGCACGGTTGGTGGGAATGTAAATTGGCACACAGCCACAATGGAAAATGGTATGGGGGACCCTCAAAAAGTTCAAAAAACTACTATATGATCCAGCTATTCAATTTCTGGGTATTTATTCAAAGAAAATACAAACACTGATTCAAAGAGACACATGTACCCCTATCTTCACAGCAGCATTATTTACAATACCCAAGATATGTAAACAACCTATCAATGGATAAATGGATAAAGAAGATGCGGTATGTGGGCACCCACACACGAGTACTATTCGGCCATTTAAAAAAAAGGAAATCCTGCCATGTGTGACACAGAGGCAGACCTAGAGGGCATTATGCTAAGTGAAATAAGACAGAGAAAGATAAATTATACTGTTTGATTTCAGTCATGTGGAATCAAAAAACAAAGTCCATAAACAAATGAGAAACAACAAAACCGATACAGAGAACAGATGAGTGGTTATTAGAGGGGAAGTGTTTGGGGATTGGGGGGAAAAGGGGAAAGGAGGGGCAATTATGTGGTGATGAATGGGAATTAGAATTATTGTAGTGATCCACTTTATAGTGTATAAGAACACTTAATTACTATGTTGCATACCTGAAACTAGTACAATGTTATTTACCAATTTTTATTCAACTTAAAAAAAAGAGAGAGAGAGAAAGTGAGCAGCATATAATTAGCCCTGTTTTACTGAAAATAACACAGGCTGAGAAAGTTTATGGCTGTTCAAACTTACAGAGCTCTTTAGAGTTAGGATTTCAATCAGAGTCACCATTACACTATCCTGTGTTCCTTAGAGAATGTCTTACTATCGTGAAAAAAGTTACATTTTCTTTCTCTGGCCCATTTCTTGAAAATAATGCAAAAATCTATATCGAAGACACTTGCAATGCACTGGATGCTTTTATCTATTTTCATTCTCTTACTAACAAAAAATTGATACCAAATGTAAGTCCATGTATTTATGAAGGCATTTCCTTCCTGCTCACCTCATTTTGCTGTTTGCTTTTACTAGAAGAAAGGAATAACTGAGAGCAAACTTTACTGCCATAATTGGATTTTTGCCATCAGGTATGGCTTGGTACAATTGTATCTGAGAAGAAATAATATACATTTTGGGTTTAGTTTTATAGAATCTATTTTCTATAACCTTAAAGGTCTTAAATTTTATCTAGGAATGCATTATATTCAATACTTTCAACTTGCTTTAACCTGCTGGGGTTGGGGGGAAAGGCTAATTTAAGAAGATCTTTCTAATCTTGTCTTCCAACCTTCAGAGTGAATATACCCATGTGAAATTTACATTTTTAGTAATCATGAACTTTCCATAAAACTTCTAAAAATGCTCTTATCTACAAAATGCAGGAACCTGAAGGATAATTTGGTCTCCAGAATCATTACTGAAGCACTTTGGTGTCCTTTGTGTTGTGTAAAGATTTTGTCATTTCTTTTAGTATACAGTTTTTAAAAATCTTTGTTTAAGGCCTGAAATGTCATGCAGATGGGATTAGATGAAAAGTTAAAGTTTGGGGGAACTACTAATATTATTATTTTATTTTTAACAGTTTGGAGCTTGCATATTAAAGAAAACTAGTGGGCAGGTTATAGTTATGGAATTAAGAGTTTTCAACTCTGTCAAAGCAGCAAAGGGGCTGTTAAATAAGAGTTTGAGGGTTGAAACAAGGAAGGGTCATAAGGTGTTTTCTGGGTGGCCTACTGCTTTCTAGTGAAAATTCCCAGCTGGAAATCTAACAGAGTTATTTGGGGCCTTATAAAATTATAGTGTGTTCCACTGTTAGAAATGACCTAAAACAGAAAATGCAATTCAAGATAGCAATTCTGAATATACTTTTTCAGGAAAACCTAAATTCTTTTAAAAAGGAGTGACAGATAATCCCCAGAAGGAATTATAGTAGATTCTTTTAGTAATAGCAGTACTTCTATTACTAGGTAATAGTAATTCTGTGGATTTGCCTCAAGAGTTTGGGAAAAAAAGCCCATATTCTTTTTTTTTTTTTTTTAATTGTCCAGTCCTGATTGATCCCCTTAGAGTCATACTTGAAGAACTGACTTGTTACTTGAGATACCCATCTAAAACAGTGCTTCCCAAACTTTAATCTGTACATGTATCACCTGAGCATATTGTCAAATTGTAGATTCTGAATTAGCTGGACTGGAACTAAACCTGGGATTCAGGATTTCTAAGAAGCTCCCATGACATCCATGCTGCTAGCCAGCAGACTGCCCTTCATGTAGGAAGGTGGGGAGCCCTGCCACATCCAGCTTCACCATGTCTCTGGTCTCCTTCAGCCCATGTGCAATTTGGTATTTTTCTTTCTCTGACTTAATTCACTTAGCATAATGCTCTCAAGGTCCATCCACAATGTTGCAAGTGGCAGAATTTCCTTCCTTTTTATGACTGAATGTGTGTGTATCATGTAAATGTGTGTGTATGTGTGTGGGTGTATATATATAACACATAATCACATTTCTTTATCCATTATCCATCAATTATGGACAATCTATTTATCCATAATTGATGGACACTTGGACACTTAAATTGTTTCCATGCCTTGGCTATCATAAATAACGCTGCAAACAACATCTCTCTTTGATTCTAGCTCTTGCTCCAGTATGTTCTTCAAACAAATAGCAGAGAAATCTTTTTTCAAACATGAATAAATAATAGCAAACTTAACTCATAATTATCCTCCAATTAATAACAAAGTAACTTACTAATAACAAAATGTAAACTCTTTTCCAACTGTAAGACCCTCTATCAACTGGCCCCATTTCCTTTTCCACATTACCTATTACTTTTCTTTGCCTTTTACTCCACCAGCCAGACAGACTGTCTTGTTATTCCTTTAAAATACCAAGTGTATTCTCATCTCAGGGCCTTTGCACTTGCTCTTCCCACTTCATTGAAATGTTGTCTTCCATATATCTGAATGACTCATTAAGTTACATTATTCAGGTCTCCATTTCAGTATCTGCTCTTCAAAAAAACCCTCCCATCCCTGTGTATTATGCCTTCTGTTCCAATTATTATGGCTGCGCAACTAATCGCCAACAGTTTTAATGGCTTAAAACAAAAACGTTTGTACTGTTCTCACATCTACAGTCGGGACAGGGCTTGGCGAAAACAGTTCATTTCTGTTCACTCAGCTTGGCTGAAGTGGCCAAGAGGATGGGCACTGGAATCAACTGAAGGCTCATTCATATACATGCCTGACACCTGGGCTGAGAAGACTCAGCAGCTGGGCTTAGGCATCTGTCTTTGTCTCTTGCGATATTACCACATGGTCTCTTTATCATAGTTGCTTCAGGTTAGCCAGACTCCAAAAGCACAAGGGAAGGGGAAAGCCAGGTGGAAGCCAAATGGCTATTTGTGACCTAGCTTTGGAATTTACTCATGCACTGTGACTTCTGCTGTATTCATGTATGTCAAATTCTATTTACTGGAAACAAGTCACTAAGGATGCCCCATATTCAAGGGGAGGGGGAACTAAACATCCCCCTTTTGGAGAAGAATGTCAAAGAATTTGCAAATATTTGTGAAAAAAAAAATCACATCTTTCAACTATTCATCCAGAATCCTGCCTAAATTTTCTTCCTAACACCGCTTACTGTATGAAGTCACACTCTTTGTCCCTTCTATTTTTTTTTTTAAGATTTTACTTATTTATTCTCTTTGTCCCTTCTATTAGAGGGACATCAGTGGATGAACTTAGTCTTTACTGCAGCACTTTCAGTGACTCAAAAACTCCTAGACAAAGAGTAAGCATTTTAAAGTACTTGTGTTGAGTTGATTTGTTTATTGAATAAACCTATTTTCTCTGCGGAACTCAGTTGAATTCCATTTAATGCTATTATTAATTAATTGATTTAATATATGAAATCTGCTTAGAATAGTGCAGCCCACATGGTTTATGCTTACTCAATACTAGACGTCATTCTGAATAATAGCTCACATTGATGATATGTTTATATACCCACCACATACTTCATGTGGAGTATTATTTAATCTCTCAAGAAATATACCAGATGATATTGTTATTACATCCTTATTTTACACAGCTTCTTAGCGGCAGAACTGGAATTTAAAACTAACCCTGCCTGATTCCAAAGCACAAGCTCTCAATCTTCCTCTATAGTGTATTTTATTTTATTTTTTAAATTTAATTTTTTCAGCGTTCCAAGATTCATTGTTTATGCAGCACACCCAGTGCTCCATGCAATACATGCCGTCCTTAGTACCCACCACCGGGCTTACCCAGCCCCCCTACCTCCCTCCCCTCCAAAACCCTCAGTTTGTTTCTCAGAGTCCACAGTCTCTCATGCTTCATCTCCCCCTCCGATTTCCCCCAATTTACTTTCCCCTTCCTTCTCCTCATGTCCTTCATGTTATTCCTTATGCTCCACAAGTAAGTGAAACCGTATGATAATTGAATCTCTCTGCCTGACTTATTTCACTCAGCATAATGGTGTATTTTAATCATTTGTATTGGCAGAGTAGCAAGAAGATGGTTTTGGATTGAGAGAACACAGTGCCTTCTCCCGATTCCTCTATTTTACTACTTTGAGCCTAATTTTCCCCATTAGTAAAAGGGGGTGATAACACCTATTTGAGAGGGGTACTGTAAGCTTCAAATGAGCTATCTGTGAGAGAAGCTTGCCATAAGTTTACTGCTAATGGAATATCATATAATTCTTAATATTTCCATATGTGCCTGGATCATTGCAATAGACATTTATGTCCATATTTTATCCTAATTTATAAATTTTTGTTCCCAGGACATGAATGACCATATTTGTCTATCCTATAGTGCCTTAGACAGACTGGGAGTTTGATAAACTTTTGAAATTAATGAGTGGGGTCCAAAAGTCCTGACATAGGAATAATCTTAAAATATGCATATTCTTCATGTTTATTTAGCACTCACATTCTTTCAGAAATAGATAGGATAACTGTCATATAATGACCACTTGGCTTATTTTGCATAGAACCATGAAAGTGGGAAGATGGAAAGAGTGGTTCAAAATTCTGACGTACCTCTTAGTAGAATGGGCAAATTCCTAAATGTTTCAGTTTTAAGCTTCCACTCCTTCCTTTATAAAATGAAGATCATAATATTAACCTAATGGGGTTGATTAAATGGTATAACATAGACAGAAGTGCTTTGTAATATATATTATAAGGAGTCATTGTCTACTCCTTCTAAGTCTAGACTAATTTCTACTCCTCTTAGAATGAGTGGTATATATTGGTGATTCTTAAGAAATCAAAGCCCTGGGACGCCTGGGTGGCTCAGTTGGTTAAGCCACTGCCTTCGGCTCAGGTCATGATCCTAGCGTCCTGGGATCGAGTCCCACATTGGGCTCCTTGCTCCGCAGGGAGCCTGCTTCTCCCTCTGCCACTCTGTCTGCCTGTGCTCACTCACTCAGTCTCTCTCTCTCTCTCTCTCTCTCTGACAAATAAAGAAATAAAATCTTTAAAAAAAATCAAAGCCCTAAATATCTTTTTATTTATGTTTTATTGAGCCTTAATTGATATGTATTGTGTAAGTTTCAGGTGTACAACATTGGTGTGATACATTTATATACTGCAATGTGATTACTACTATAGTGTTAGCTAACATCTCTATCAAGTCACATAATTATCACTTTTTTTTGTAAGAACAGTTAAGATCTAGTCACAGCACCTTTGAAATTTATAGTACGGTATTACTTATTATAATCACTAGGCTGTGCATCAGAATTCCATAACTTATTTACCTACCGGTTGCAAGTAGGTATGCTTAAACCACATCACCCCAACTCTCCCACCCACCCCCAAGATTCTGATAACTACCAATCTACTCTGTTTTATGAGTTCAATTTTTTTTAAAAATTTCACAGATAAGTGATACCATACAGTATATGTTTTTCTCTGACTTAGCTCACTTAGCATAATGCCCTCCAGGCCCATCCATATGTTACACATGGCAGAATTCCCGATTTTCTTGTGGCTAAATAATATGGCATTGTGTATATATGCCGTTACTACTTTATCCCTTCATTTGTTGATGGGTATTTGGGTTGTTTCCCTGTCCTGGCTATTATGAATCATGCTGCAATAAACATAGGAGTGCAGCTATCTCTTTGATGTCCTGTTTTCATTTCCTTTGGATAAATACCCTGAAGTGGGATTGTTGGATCATATGTTTGTTCTGTTAATTTTTTAAAGGGATCTCCACACTATTTTCCACAGTGGCAGAATGAATTTACATTCTCACTAACAGTGCACAAGGGTTCCTTCTTCTCTACATCCTCACCAACACTTGTTATCTTTTGTCGTCTTGGTGATAGCCATTCTAACAGGTATAAAATGATATCTTGTAGTTTTGACTTGCCTTTCCCTGATGATTAGTGATGCAGAGTAACTTTTTGTGTACCTGTGGGTCCTTTTGGTGATTACTAAAAACATGTATTTTTAAATTATCAAAAAAATGAAATCACGAGGTTTATGATGGAACACAGATTTTTGCTTCATATTATATAGAAAATTGTTACCCACAAATGTTGTAATTGATGCATTCTAAATCCTTGATTATTGTTACCAGGTGGAAGTAGAGCATGCCCTGTGAAGAGTCCTTTGTTTCCTAAGTATCACCCTCCGCTCGCTTCCTTATTAACAGGTGTTTGATTTTATTTGGAGTGGCAATGTGACCATTCATAATGGATTTTAGATCAGGGGGAAATTCATAATGGATTTTAGATCATGTCTCTGTTGTTGTTGTTGTTTTGCTCTAAGTCTGCTTTTCCCAGTTTATGTGTAGCTAAAACTGATCATGTAATAAAATTATAGTCAATAAAGAATAAGTGGAAGTCCATACAGGACTTTTAGGGAGGGGGTGCTTCCTTGCTTTTTTTTCTTCTTTTTGAGGAGGTGCTTTCTGATAAGAGCCACATATAAGAGGCAATCCCCTTGCTACATTCCTTTCCATTCCTTCCTGTGTGAGGCACTGATGACTTCCTCGTATTTGCAGCCATGAGAAACAGGCCAATAAATTTGAAATATGCTCTTATCTAATAGAATCCTGGTATAATTGAGGCTCTCAATAACCCTTGTATGGTCTACCTACAGACTTTTTAAGTAAACAATAAAAATTATATGATTAAAGCCACTCTTCATTTGGTTATTGTTGTGGTTACCTGGAAATGAATGCATCCTAACTGACATATATTATACTATCTCGAGAATCCAGGAAATAACGGTCATAAAGTAGAGGTTTTATTTACTACATTGAAACAATAGCATCTTGAAAGAAGCCATTTTGATTTCAGGAAAAATGGGAACAAGGAAAAACAACTAAGCTCATCCAAAAAACCACTAATTCTAATTCTCTCAGTTTTCAGCGAGCCTAACAATATCCATAACGTAGCCTTCTCATAAAAGGCACCAGGTAAGGTTTCACTGATTACATTTGGGGTGTCCAAATGAGAATAAGAACAATGAAAATAAATTTTTAGATTACTGTTCATCAGTCCAAATGACTTAGAAATTCTGTACTCCGTTCAGTGTTATTTAGGAGTCCCTTATTTTGTATATATTTGCTATTTCAAGTTCTGCAAAGGAACTGAAACTATTGTAAAGAAACTGAAAGTTCAAGCTATCCGGATCCACCAGAGTGATAAGTCAGACAGTAAAGTGACCCAGTAGAACTGAAGACTAAGAGTAAGACCACGTGAGGCCAAATCAGAGTTAGCCTCTGTCATAGGTGCAGTAAGGTGCGACCGCAATATCCTATTCACGGAGGGACCAAAGAAGAAACCATTCCGACTACCGCGTAAATAAGATGGAGGAGCATGGGGTAAGTGACCACTCAGTTGTCATAATTTAGGCAGAGACAGTGGTAACGTAAATGTGGGGCTGGAAAGAAGTGACAGTGCTTGAGGACAATTAAAGAAAGTCTACATGAAGAGACAGGGGTTTGTGTTAGATATAGACATGCAGAGAATCGGAGCAATTACAATGGGAAAAGCATGGGAATATACAATTTAAGAATACCACATGAAAGACAGAGGGACTGTTTGTAGGGATTGGTAAACTAGCCCAAATACTTCAAGGAAATAACATTCAAAGAGGGAGAATGGTATAGAACACATGGGTGAATATGGTCAACATGGAGGAAGCCTTATGACTGTGGACTGACGAGGGAATAGTAGCGAATTCTCAGAGAGTGAAGATACATAAATCTTGGAAGGGATAGAATAGAGAGGAGTTAACTGGAGGAAAATGGTAATGCAAGGTTGAAGAGAAAGACTTTTTTTTTTTTTTTTTTTTTTTTGACTAGGAGAGAGCTGGGCAAGTTTCATGGATCCAACCTGAGCAGTGATTATTTTTCAGGTCCTATACTACAGATCCTATACTACAAGAAATACAACTTTTGTTGTTTTCCTTTTCTTAGACTCATTTGTTGCCACTGCAAACAATACATAAAAAGATGGTCAAAAACTATGAGAATTTAACCCCAGAGGTAGCACTGTCACTCAGAAACCCAAAGGGACTATTTTTGATTTGGAAAGGATAGTGCAACCCCACTGGGGTTATAATGCTCCTAGTGACCTCTTCCACAGCAGACATTCCCCAGAGGCTGCTTCTTGCTACCAGCCTTCCTCTTTGACCAAAGATGCTCCAGGAAGAAAGACAAATCTCTAGTGTGCAGCCTTCCTTCTCAAGGGCCTTCTGTTTATTTCCTGCTCTCACAGAAACCATTTCAGTTTTTTCTTTTCTTTTCTTTTTTTTTGGCTGGCTCATGTTGAAGATAGGTCCTTTTCTACAAATAAGGAGTCAAACAGCTCATGGTAGAATTGTGTATCTGACTTGGAAAACCAACTCTTTTTGTGGTAGATTGGCTATGTGTTCACAACTTCTGTTTCCTCTTCTTCCTAAGTACTTAAACTGGACTACATCTCCCAGCCTCTCTTGCTGGGGGTGAGGTGAGGTCATGTGGAATATGGGCTGAAATGGTACATTTGACTTAAAACCTTCAAATGTTTTTCCATATTCCTTCTCCTTTCAGCTGGCTAGAATGGATACAATGCCAATAGGGCAGACTTGGAAGTTACTTGTTGAAGATAATGGTGTCACAAGATAGGACTGTGTGTCCCTGATTCACAAGCTGGAGGAGAGCCATCTGGTAATCAGAAATTTTTGTCAGTAAGAAATAAATTTCTATTGTTTTAAGTCTCTGAAATCCTAAGGTTTATCTATAAAACAATTAGCCAAAATAATAACAAATATATTATTCATCGTATCAAATGTATATTTATCATGGTACTAACATATGTTCTATATTGATTTATTGAATAGCACTGACTATATAACTATTTTATTATTTAATACTCTGATCAACTCCATGAAGTAGATATTATGCCCATTTTGCCAATGAGGGAGGCTAGGTTTCAGAGTCATTACCAGACTAGGTCTTAACACTCTACAACAGCTCTCTAAAGGCCATTGGAAACTATAGTGTCTCACTAAGACACTGTTATGAAACAAAGTCCAGAAAGGTTTGCCTCTTCTCTGTGATTTCAGCTTCAACGCAAAAGTAAGTTAATTCCTCTCTAAACACATATGTATAAACCAACTGAAGCAGGTATAGCCAACATATAATCATTCACAGTATTATAATTCATAATAGCATTTTGATTACCTAAAAAAATTGGATGTTCTAACGTGTAAGAAAGGTTAAATGCTAGAATCTCTTTAAAAATAATAAAAAAAGGGAAACGTTCTCTCCTGGTAAAATAAGTCTAAGATACAGAGGCATATCACCTAATAAAAACTTTCCAGACTATACCTTTTCTTGGTGTAACCTATTGAAAATGAACAGCACAAAACCAGCCTTGCTTGACCTAAGTGTATATGCTTGAGGATTGCACAATCCTGAATATTCACATTATGGTTCATTGAAAAGGCAATGGGCTTTGCAACAAGATTGACAACAAAAGGAAAAATGATGAGGAAAATTGCCTTACTTATCTGCTACAGTACTCTTGATTGCCAACTGCAATTTTACGGTTCATTATAAGAGGGGGAAAAGTTTGACCATTAACTTGAATACTTGTGTATTGTACTGATACAAAGAATAAGTTGCTTGAAACACTCTCTAATGAAGCCACTGTAATTGTGTATTTTTAAAGCATCATCAGTTTTCATCAGTTTTACCCATGATGGAATTATATGGGGGTAAAATATTTAAAGGTCATCAGACCCTGTAGGACGTGAACCAACTGTAGAAAAGTGAGGATGTTAAAATTACATGCAGTGACACAAGCTATTTTCTGAGTTATCGCTTGACATAGCACGAGACTTGACTGGGTAATTGAGGCAAATGGCATTGCTGTTATAGATGTCATGATAGATCAGATTGGGTCAGAAAACATAACAACTTTAATCACCCATTAACATAAGAGAACACCAGTGTAAGGTACTATGGGGATGCCCCGTTTAAAATCATATTTCCCCACTCTACTAATAGTCCTAAACTTCAGGTCTCCAAGGGACACTTCCTTGTGCAAAGCACTTGAGTAGCTTCTTGTTATTCAGAACTGGGCTGTTCAATACTGGAGCCACTGGCCATATGTGATTATTCAATTTAAATAAATTAAAAATTTAAAACTTCAGGTCTTAGTCACAGTACCCACATTTCAAGCATCCAGTGCTTTTGTTTATTTTTTTAAAGGTTTTATTTATTTATTTGACACAGAGGAAGAGAGAGCACGAGCTGGGGAAGTGACAGGCAGAGGGAAAAGCATGCTCCCCACAGGGCAGGGGGAGCCCAATGTGGGACTCAATCCCAGGACCCCAGGATCATGGCCTGAGCTGAAGGCAGTCGCTTAACTAACAGAGCCATCCAGGTGCCCAAGCTAGTGGCTTGGGCTAGTGGCTAATGTATTAGAGGGCTAGTGGCTAATGTATTAGACAGTAAAACTCTACAGCATTTGCATCAACTCAAAAAGTTTTACTTAATAGCTTGGACCCAGAGCTAGACTACCCAATAGGATCTCTACTAGACACAATGGATACTGAGCACTTCAGATATGGCTAGTCTAAACTGAAATGTGCAGATTTGTTTAAAAACAAACAAAACCCTTCATTGAAATTCTGCAACCAGGTTGGAAATTGAGGTTGCTTTCTTTGTGTCAAGGTGACTCAGTCCAGTCAAGGGTGGCATGCTCCATTCTTATTAATATGATTCTTTAAGGTTTTTAACCTTTTGCTAATTACGAAAAAGTTTTTATAAGCTCATAGTAGAACAAAATTCATATTTATCGACCTAATGTTAAAAGTCCACCTAGGTCTGACTCTGTCATTCCCAGTAATTTGTCTTATTATAGTCTTCATCACAGACACTGTGATTATGCAAATATGTTCTCAGAATAGGACCTGTTCTTGCCATCACTTTGATTTGCACATTTACAAGTAATTATTTGCACAAATAATCCCCTCTCCCTAGAATGTTCATCTCACTCCTCTTGAAATCCTTCACCCTCAGTTCAAATATCACAGCTTCTTCTAAAGGCATTCCAGATTTTACCTGCTAGAGTTAAGCAACATTAAACAAATGTCCCAGAACACCTGATCTTGATCTTCATCATGGACACGCTTTCCACTTTGTGTTACACTCATTTAGACATGTGCCCTCTTTGCCCCCTGTTTGGCCAGCTCCCGGGAAGGAAGGGCCATGCTCTGACTTTATAATTCATTTAAAACAGTCCATTTCTGGATGCCTGGGTGGCTCAGGTCATGGTCCTAGGGTCCTGGGGATTGAGTTCTGCATCAGGCTCTTTGCTTAGCAGGGAGCCCGCTTCTCCCTCTGCCTGTGGTTCCCCCTGCTTGTTCTCTCTCTCTCTGACATAAATAAATAAAATCTTAAAAAAAAATAATAAAAAGAATAAAACAGTCTGTTTCACATGGTAAGTTTGCAAAAAAATCCGATGGATAATTCTTCTATAATGAAAAAATGTAATCGTGTCAGTAATGAAAAAACAAAACAAAACATTCTGCGTAGGTTAGGCAGAGACAGATACTGGGATCTAATGATTTCAAGTCCTGCTTTGTCTTCACTTCAATGCCTTTAGTTGTTTAGTTGCTTCACACTCACACTTTAGTTTGCCTGTGTAGGATGCACACACACACAAACACACACACACACACACACACACACACACACACACACAGTCTAAATCTGTGCATTGCTCGAGAGGGAGAGGAAGAAAAGTATAACCATTGCTTTAGGGAGTCAGTGTAGAGTCAACACATCTGCATAGCTCCTACTAAACAACCCTATGTCTAACTTGGTAACAGCATCCAGTAACCAGCATCTGTAGTAACATCAGATCGACTCAGAAGTCTTCTCTTTATCTGTCCATCCCTCCACTCATTCAGTCGTTTTCCATACATATAATTCATGCCAGACATTGCTAGGCAATGAATGTATATAATGGAAAATTATTAAATTTTGTAGCCCATATATAACCATAAATTGGGAAGGGAGATCAGTAGATAATATTCTTTGAGGAGCTGCTGTAAAATCATCTATCTTACTACTACCCTGTTATAGTTCCAGAAACCCTAATTTTTCTAAGCAATAATAAATGTTACTATAATACCATAAAGAAACCAAAAATCCAAATTTGGGAAATATTACTTTCTCACTTAATTTTTTTTTTAAATACTGAGGTATCTCAGACACAAAGACATTGTGTGTTTATTTTTCTCTTAGGTCAAAAAGAAAAAAAAAATGGAATAAGAAATACAGCATTGTTTTCCAAACTCTCCTAATATGAATCACACACACACAAAAAGGTTCTCAGGTCAGATCCTGGGGATTATGATTCAGTGGCTTTAGAGAAAGGTCTATAAACCTATAGTGTTTTGTTTTTATAAAAGGTCCTGGTGATTATAAGGAAAGTCTGAGAAATTCTCTCTGATTTATAGCTAGCTTCACACTTCAAAGTGTGTAACAATCACTGGGAGGCTTGTTAAAAAATGCAAATTGTAGGGTCTCACCTCGAATGCTTCTGATTCAGCAGATCTGAGGTAGGGCCCAGGAATCCAAAATTTTAATGGGCATTTCCAGGTAATTCTGATTTTAGTATATGTGCCGCCGAAGCGAGCACGCATTTCCAGGTAATTCTGATGCAGGTATATAGACCAAAATTTGAGAGATACAGATTTCAGTCATGAGTTATGTGAGTTTAGAGGTTGTCTAGTTGATGGCTAGAATTCCAGCAACCAGAACAGAATGGTTGTTCAGTAACTACTGCTGAATCCAATGAAAGTGTCCTAGGATGTGTGTTTTATTTTTTTAAAATCTGGATAAGGGCATTGCTATTTGGGTATAGTAAATTAACTAATTCACTAATAAAATAACAAAGGTTAATTTATTCCAATACTATCTCAGTCTCTTCAGTACTTTGATGTTCCCATTCATTTATTCATTTATTCCACAAATACTTCTTGAGCTCCTACCATAGGCCAGGGCCTCTGTATGGAATTGGTGATACAGCGGTGAAGAAATAAGACATGGTTACTGTCCTGCTAGAAGCCATGGCGTAGGTGGGTTTTCTGGTTATCTATTAATAGGTAATGACCCATTCCCAAACTACTGGCCTAATGCCCAACGGTCACTTATTCTGCTCACAAATTTACACTTTGAATAGGGGCAGTGGGACAATTTGTCTCTGTTTCATATGGCATCATCTTGGTAACTAACTGTCGCTGGGAAATCCAGTGTCAAGAGGCTGGTTAGTGCTTGGTGCTGCCAGCTGGGAGCTCAGTCAGGCTTTCGGCTGAGGGCTAGTCCCTCCCTGTGTGCCTTTCTCAGGGGCTGCTGGGGTTCCACATACCATGGAAATCCCAGGGTAGTGGACTTTTTACATGGAGGCTGGCTTTCCTCAAAAACAGTGTTCCAGGAGGATAAGACATAGGCTAGTATACTCTGAGTTAGCCTCTGAAGTCAGAGAATACCACTTCTATTAAATTCTATTGGTCAGTCGAATCACAGAGGCTGTCCCAGATTCATAAAGTGGGGACTTTTCCTCCAACTCTCAGAGGGCAGAGTAGCAGAGAATCTTCAGCCATCTTTAATTTACCACAGGGTGAGACAGATATTTAACAATGAACTAAATATACTTGCAATAAGTACCACTAAGAAAAAGTATCTGGTGCTGTGAGAACATAAAACAGAGGGAGGTAATTAGGAAAGGACCCCCTAAGGAAGTAATATTAAAGATGAGACAGACTCCATGTCTCAGTGCCACATAAGATGCAAGGAGGTAGTAATTGGAAAACAGGTAGGATAATTAGGCAAAAGAAGTGAGGGTAAAAATAATAAGGGCTAGTCTTAATTATTTGCTTTCCCTGTGCCAGACACTGTTTCCGGACTTTGCATGCATTATCTCATTTAACCCTCACAAAGATCCTAGGTTATAAGTAATCATACTCCCATTTTACACATGCTGAGAAATAAAGAATTCCCCAAGGTTACACAGCTAGTGAATGGCAGAACCAGGGTTTTAGGGTCTTACTGTATTGCAGAAATTTGAGAATATGGGTAGCCTCGAATCAAAGGCTATCACAGTGAGGAGCCACGAATAGCTTGCAAATTCCAATGGGGGAGCTGGCACCTGAAGAGAAAGTTGGGCAGAAAGTAAGAGTGAGCAAATGCCAAAGAAAAACTTCATCTCCTACACCCCTGCCCTGGTGGAGGGTTGTAATTTTCTCTCACAGCAGAGTTTTAGAAGGAGATTGAAAAATAACAGCTGGACTCCTATTTTTAACCAGCAAAGGGAAGTCATTTCCTTTGATCTGGCTGCATTTCCCCACTCAGATTTTCTTAAAGCCCAGAAAGACCCTAACTACCTCTCTCCCCAGGTACAGTAGAAATGGATACTCTTCTTCAGAACCAGACAGGCTTTGCTAAACAAGTAATATTTCTCCAAATAAACCTTGAAAGGTCTAAGTCACTTGTGTCGGCTCCCACAGACCTGGTGACAGTACCTGGGTGACGTGGTTCTTAGGATCTACAGATGTACTACTTCGTCTGGACCAGTGTGATGTACTATCAGGTCTGTGTTGCTTTGATGATGTATTACTTGGTAAAATAAGGTTAGCTGTCAAAAACTCATTCCAGGGAACTGAAAGTTTGGCTGGGGGAAAAAATTCATTTCAGGCTTTAAAAAAATACATTTTTCATTTGAGTGTAGGGAGAGATGACATGGCTAGAGTCAAAAGGCTTGAGGGCCTTGTGAACTCTGGTGGAAAACACATCTTTCAGTACAGACAACTCAGGGAAAAGGTAGGGGCCAAATCAATGAAGCCAGAAACTTCCTATTATGGGAGCTAGTCATGTACAATGGGGAATGGTGCAACATGGGGGACTTTTTATAACTTCCCACTGCTCTGCCCTTGAGATAGGATAGGCCAGAAACACTATTTGAGTAGGTATTTCCAGAGACTAAGTTTTCATAATAAACATCTGGAATTAGGGATTTGTGCATGGGCCAGAGATGCCTTATTACTTAGCATATCCCTATTTATGGATGCTTTAACAACTGTTGTTTTATAGAGGGTGATAATATATTCTAAAATGATCTTTAATACTGATATTTCAAAATCTGTTCTTAAATATGTGTGTCATCTGAACTTAAAAAAAAAACAACTGTCTTTCAACATTTTATTTGCTCTCAGATGTGCTGACTAATCTTAGGACTCAATTTATACTTATCACTAAATTCAGCTTTGAAACCCACCTACTTTTAACTTCTACCTGAGCTTAATATTTTCATGATAATGTGAACCTTCAATAAAAAGGTTTCAGAGAACATAAGTACCTAAAAAAAAAATAAAACAAACTGCAAACAAAACAAAATAAAATCTTTGAGGAAGCCAAACGGAAGAACTGCTTTTGGGTAAAAGAAGCAGGTTGTTAGGAAGTTCTAAAGTTTTAGAGTTGGGATCTGAATGTGGTAACATTTGGACTTTTTTACTTGTCTAGAAGATAGAAGAGAAGAAAAGATCATCTATTGATCACTGAGGTGAATGTTACTTCCTGATACTAACACTAAGAATTATTTAACTGTCAGGCTTAAAGCAAAAGAGCCAGTGATTGTAAAACCAAAATATTTATATTTATTCTGTTTTCGCTTTTTAAAATACAATAGAGATAAGAAATAGAATGTTATTTCATTTTCCATTAGAGAATAATCAAAGTGTTTTCAAATTTTGTCTGTAACAATCTGTTCTAATTAACTAGAGCATGCAATTATACCTGCATGGCCCCAATATATCTTGGTCTGGGGATAGGATGGAGTGGGTTAGGGTGTGTTGGAAAGAATGATCCAATTAATTATCTAAAAATGGATATTAAAAAGTTTTATATTTTTTGTGATACGATTTTGTGATAGAAATTTTGTGATAAGTTCATGTATTAACATTAGTTTAGGCCTCAGAGTAACTTTTTAACTAATGAGCCGATAAACAGTAATTTTATTGTCAAATAAAAATTGCAATTGCTCATAGAGCCTTTCGCCACTTCTTTGCCAAAAGAAAATATAGCCTTGGGAGAAGAAAACTTTTAAGCATATCAACTGGTATATATTTCTAAAATTTCTTTTTAATTTAAATACACTCTTATTTTATTTAAAATTCCTAGGATTTTTTCTGAAGTATTTTTGAAGGAAAGACCCCAGAGAGTTTATTATACCATATCACATTTAAAAAAAAATGTCAATGTGATGGATATTTTAATTATTTAGTATTTTTTGACAAGTTTAGAATTGGTGATTTGTTACCTGAGAAACTGAAAATGGTGGATTAAACTTGATTTATATTGATGATGATGATGATGATGATGGTGATGATAATAAAAATAATAATCAGGTATTGTTTAAAAAAAATCTGTGTTTAAATGCCCAAACCAGGGGCGCCTGGGTGGCTCAGTGGGTTAAGCCGCTGTCTTCGGCTCAGGTCATGATCTCGGGGTCCTGGAATCGAGTCCCACGTCGGGCTCTCTGCTCAGCGGGGAGCCTGCTTCCCTCTCTCTCTCTCTGTCTGCCTCTCTGCCTACTTGTGATCTGTCAAATAAATAAAATCTTAAAAAAAAATAATAAATGCCCAAACCAAATCTTAATAGCAAAGCTGAGATAAAGGAAATGCAGAATGGGTGGTGGATAGATATTTTTTTAAAAGCAGGAGAGAATGTGGGAATTTAAAACATCAAAAGTCTTATAATTAAACACAAAAGTAGTGAGGTTGTAGGGAAATATTTTTAAATTTAAAAATATGGAAAGATTAAAGGAGCATTTTGAATGAACTGGAGACTTCTGTATGTGGAAGCACAGGAATCTGGAAAGAGACTGTCATGGACAACATGAGAAACTCTGAGACATCCTCTCATCTGAGAAATGAATTTTGAATGAAATTTTTGAAAAGAAAGGAATTAATAAGTCAGAGTGGCTTACATTGAACTGGTTAAGGGATATCTAGGTAGAATATTTTACAGAATGACATACAGAAGTATTTAAAATCGCAGACCTAAAGCTGGACCTGTGTGTTGTTCAACAGAGCAGAATATGTGTGTTAAACTCTTCAACTAAGACTAATGTGACCAATGGTGTCAGAATGGAGATCTGTCACTATCACCTTACTAGGTGCCTGGAGGACCTAGCACACCGTTAGGATTCACTGTTAAATGTGAGGATAGTACAGGAAGTTATAGGCACTTGATGATAAAATAATATACAGCATACTTCAAAGAGACATTTGCCCATCCGTCCTATGGCACCTTTACCAATTTGATAGTTATGTTAAAGGAGAAAGTTTCAAATGCACATTCTTTTCTTATATGCCTCACTGTTTCAGAGCATACTCCTGGGAGTATTACAAATGATTTCAGGTGATATGCCAGAGACATCTATTTTTAAACTGACTTGTTTTTCAAATATATTAGAAAAATACATGGCTGGATCATGAAACTCATAATTTCACAAGAATCATTGCTTAAGATAAGGTCAAATCAATATTTAAGCAAACTTAGAAAAAAATAGCAAGTTTGCATTCTTTAAAAATGTTCAGGTAGCTCATAGATGTAGAAAAAAAAATAGTCAAGAGGTGGTTAAGTGAAAGAGAATGGAGAATCCCTGGTTTCATATATTTTCTCCTATAGCCTTTTATGTCTCTGATACATTCCAGATTTCATGATTCTGTTCCCATTCTCTCTCACAACTTACCATATAATTTGTGAGACCCAGTGAAAAATGGAAATCCAAGGTTCCCTGTATAAAAATTATAAAGAATTCCAAAGTGATGACAATAGAGCATTAAATCAAGGGCAAGGTGCTTCTTAGTGCAAGGTCCAGTGCAAATACAGAGGTCACCCACCCACAAAGTGGGCTTTACTCCCTCTGTGTGTGAAGAGACAGGTTAAGTTGGGATCTGCCAAAATCAGATGTTAGTCTTTGCTGCAGGAAATCTGAGATGCAGAGTCAGAAAATCTGTGGAGGCCAATGTGTGTATGTGTCTGTGTTTGGTGGGATGAGTAGATATTATTTTCTGTGGAAAGTCAGAGCAAATATAACACAACTCTGAGAAAGTCAAACACCAAAACTTTCTCTCTTGTTACATATGTAATTCTGTGAATTATAGAAACTGAGGTCCAAATGGCCTCCTTTGGAAGATCTTAAGGCTGCATACTGCCCTATCCTGTGAAATCTATTCTATATGGATAAACAAATTTCCCAAGTCACTTTTTTCTAGGTTAACTTGGGACTCTCAGGTCATCACTGCTAGGAAGGATGGTATTTCAGCCTCAGTGAACAAAACGGGAGATGATATAACAACTGTTTTCCTTTCAGGCTCATTTTCACCTCAAATCCCATCAAAGCTGCAGAAATCAGAATGTTCTCTCAGTCTCTCTCTCTCTTTCTCTCTCTCATACACACACACACACACACACACACACATACGCCTATCCCTACCCCTCATTTCATGTTCAACCTTCAGGTCTCAGCTTAGAGGACATCTCCCCATTCTGCATTTCTGAAGCCCAAGTATGTTGGTCCTGCTGTGTGCGTTGCTACTTTGTCCTCCTCTGTGATTTTGCCTGGAAGAACACTTGCTGTGTTGAAGTTGCTGACTTGCTTTGTCTGTTTTCCTCCAGATAATGGGATGTGTGAAGGCAGGACTGTATCCTGTCGACTACTTGTTCTCTGTATTCTGTCAAATCTTCTGGTATATGACACATAATCCATACATAATGGTGAATGAATGATTGAATGATTTAATGCATCATTTAAAATATATGTGAGAGATGAGAGCATTAAGAAAGTCTACAAAAACACACAAATCAAATGACCTAAACCATATTTTTACTGCTTATGACTTTTACGTTATGGTTTCCATATTAATGTTTAGGCATTTGTAAGTATCTTCAACCTTATACTTTGGATTCATACTGTACTTTTCATATAAGGATTCTTTTTAAAATTCTCGATATTCTTCAATGCCTAGTTTCAAAATAGATTTCATACTGAACACCTATGCACACCAAACTAATAATTTTATGGAAATTTTCACAATAAATGTGCATTTATTATAGTTCTTAAGTAACATTTTAAAAACACACCAATATTGCCTTTTAAATATATAAATCATGTTTGTGGTCCATTGCTGTCATATATAAACTTACTGTTCTGTCCCATGTAAACAGTTTTAACTTGTGTAACATTCTCTTGTAATAATGGAGACATATGGTAATTCATGTGATAAATAATTTCTGATTGCTTAAACAGAAGTCACATGAACTTCAAAAATGCGATTTTTTTGACCTTCTAGCTCTAGAGTTTTATCACCTTGATGTTAGATACCTATGGTTGTTATAAAAATATCCATTCCTGAGACTCTTAATTCCATAAACTCTGGACTTGGATTCAAGTATTAGCTATAGTTCAACAAATAAATAATCCAATGGGTCCTTCTGCTTATGCATATAAAATTCATAGACTGTACGATTATATTATTGGGTTCATGTGGAAAACATGATACATTTTCAACTTAGAGAAGTATTTAATCATTAAGAAATTTTGCAATAAGAGGTACCTGCGTGGTTTAGTCGGTTAAGCATCTGACTCTGGCTTTAAAAATCTATCAGCTATATGCAGATCAGGTGGATAAATTAAACTTTGCAGGAAGATATTTCTGCCAGTGAGGTATCCATCAAAAGGCTTTAGAATGGGGCGCCTGGGTGACTCAGTGGGTTAAGCCTGTGCCTTCAGCTCAGGTCGTGGTCTCAGGGTTGCCCCAGCAGATGCATAGCCCCCCATTATCAGTATCACTTACCAAAAAGATAGCTGCTGCTGCTGCTTCTCCTTATTTTTTTTTTTTAAGCCAAGGATGAACTTACATTGACATATCATAATCACTGAAAATTTGTAATTTACCTTAAGGGTTCACTCCTGATGTTATCATGTATTTTGGGTTTAGACAAATTATAATGACATATATTCATCACTATAATACCATACAGAGTATTTTTACTGCTCTAAAAATTTCTCCTATGTTCCCTTATTCATCCCTCCTCCACCTCTACCCCGGGAACCCTTGCTCTTTCTATCATTTCCATATTTAGCTTTTGCCAGAATGTCATCTAGTTGAAATCACTTAGTGTAGACTTTTCAGGTTGGCTCTTTCACTTAGTAATAGGATTTTAAGATTCACCATGTCTTTTCATAAATTGACAGCTTTTTTTTTTTTTTTTTTTTTTTTTTTTTTGGTGCTGAATAACATTATATTGTCTGGATATACCACAGTTTTTTTACCCATTTACTTACTGAAAGACATGTTGATTGCTTCCAAATTCTGCAATTATGAATAAAACTGCTGTAAACTTTGATGTGCAGGTTTGTATATGGACATACTTTTTAAAATTTTTTTTCTATTTAAATTCATTAGTTTAATTCATTTGGGTAAATACCAAAGAGTACCATTGCTAAATCATTTAATAAGAGTGTGTTTAGTTTTGTAAGAAACTGCCAAATTGTCTTTCAAAGTGGCTGTATCATTTTGCCTCCCAATAGCAATATATGAGAGTTCTTGTTCCACATCCTCACCAGAATTTGGTATTGTCATTTTTCCAGATTTTCACTATTCTGTTTGCAGTGGAATCTCGTTGTTGTAATCTGTATTTCCCTGATGATCTATGATGTGGAACATCTTTTCATAGGCTTACTTGTCATCTGTTTATCTTTTTTGTTGAAGTGTCTTGTTAAGATCTTTGGTCCATTTGTTAATTGGGTTGTGTTCTTATTGTTGAGTTTTACAAGTTCTTATATATTTTGGATGATGGTCTTTTCTCAGATATGTCTTTTAGCAAATATTTTCTCCTCTGGCTCGTCTCCTAATTCTCTTGAATTGCCTTCTGGAGTAGTTTCTAATTTTTACAAACCCAGCCTATTAATTATTTCTTTTGTGAATTGTGTCTTTGGTGTTCTATCTAAAAAGGTATCACCATACCCAAGGTCGTCTAGGTTTTCTCCTATGCTATCTTTCAGAAGTTTTGCATTTTACACTTAGGTCTGTGATCCATTTTATGTTAATATTTGTGAAGGGAGGAAGGGCTATGTCTAGGTGCATTTTCTGCATTTGGATATCCAGTCATTCACACACCATTTGTTCAATAGACCATCTTTGCTCCCTTGTATTGTCTTTGCATTTTCCCCCAAATATCAGTTGGCTATATCTTGAGGATATATTTCTGGGGTCTCTTTTCAGTTCCAATGATCTTTCTCTATTCTTTTGCCAATATCACATTGTCTTGACGACTATAGTAGCTTTATAGTAAGCCTTGAAGTTGGACAACATCAGTCTTCCAACCTTGCTCTTCTCCTTCAATATAATGTTAGCTATTCTGGGTCTTTTGCCTCTCCCTATTGCATTATCATATCAAATAATCCTCCCAACTTTATGAATAAGTATTACTATGATTCTCAGAAAACTAGGGCTTAAGCCATTAAATAAATTGCCTAAGGTCACAAAGGGAATGTGTTTTGAAAAGAAAATTCACTTGTGGGTATTCTGATTCTGAAATCCATTTGCATTTTTAATACT
Organism: Martes martes; assembly: GCF_963455335.1. Lineage (NCBI taxonomy): Eukaryota > Metazoa > Chordata > Mammalia > Carnivora > Mustelidae > Martes > Martes martes. Next base: position 175,280,216 of record NC_137888.1, on the reverse strand, counting down.
TATTTAAAGATCAGCACTAGTATTTCAAAATTGAGGCACTGGAAGGAAATGTACTTATGTTTGTGTTTATTTATTGCCATTCAGAAAATGAAGATTTAAAATAAGCTTTTAGAAGAAATCTAATAACAAAGAGTAGGTCAAAGGAGCAACAGTAGAAGATTGTTTTATCAATAATTCCTCTACATTTCTGTCATTTTGGAATCATACTAGCATTAAGAAATTAGTTCAAAGATGAATTTATCTGAATGTACTATATATAACCTTTCCCATCACCCCCACCCTACTTTCCTGTTCAACACACACACGTATGTCATATATTATATGTAAAAAAAAATCTATTTTATAAACTTGGAATTCCTAAAAGAAGGTATATACTGAAAAGAACTGAGCTTGCTTAAAATTTATATGACTGTCATGACCAATAAAATACTTACTTGTATGACTTACAAAACTATGGAAAATAAAGATTAAAAATTCTAAGTTCAAATTCAAGTATGATGAATATTAATGTCAGGAAATGTGCACAGTTAATATTGTGCAATACACTAACATTGGATTAGAATCTCTTTGCTTCTTTTTCATCACAGGTTCATGTGATTTTTTTTTTTTAAAGATTTATTTTTATTTGAGAGAGAGCAAGAGTGAGAGAGAGAGAGAGAATGAGTAGGCAAAGGGGCAGAGGAAGAGGGAGAAGCAGGCTCCCTGCTGAGTAAGGAGCCCAATGCCGGACTCAGTCCCTGGACACTGGGATCATGACCTGAGCCAAAGGCAGACACTTAAATGACTGAACCTCCCAGGTGCCACTCATATGATTATTTGAAAAACAACTTCTTATTCAGAAAAAGAGGCTGACAGGCTTGAGCTACAGCCTCTAGTAAAGTTTGGTTGCCAACTACCACATTGTATTACAAACTCTAGAGAAACAAAGCCCACAAATTTCTGATTAGAAATTTGGAGTCTCTTAAATAATTGCCAGTGATATTTACTAGTTAAAAGCTTGTGCTTTAGAGTCAAACAGACAGATCCATGATTCGGATCTGAGGTATATTGTTTATTAGCTGGGTGATTTAGGGCAAGTTAACCAACCTCAATGACCTTCTCTGTAACATGTGATTAAAAAGCTTTTCTTTCATGGTGAAAGAAAATGATGAATTAGAAGGAGATAATTCAAGTAAAGTGAATATATTCAAATGCAGCATATAGTAAGCATATGAAGTATATTGGGTATTTTAATTATCCGTTGCTTTAATAAAAATGGTTTCAAATGAGTATTGTCTCAAAGCTGATTATCGGGGCTTATATATTATAGTCAGAAGCTAAAAAATCTTACAGCATCTTGTATACTTATTTTAGCATTTTAATTTTTTTAATTTTATTTTTTCAGTGTCATTGTTTACGCACCACACCCAGTGCTCCATGCAATATGTGCCCTCCTTAATACCAACCACCAGGCTCACCCAACCCCCTACTCCCCTCCCCTCCAAAACCCTCAGTTTGTTTCTCAGAGTCCACAGTCTCTCATGCTTTGTCTCCTCCTCCGATTTCCCCCAATTCACTTTTCCTTTCCTTCTCCTAATGTCCTCCATGTTATTCCTTATGCTCCACAAGTAAATGAAACCATATGATAATTGACTTTCTCTGCTTGACTTATTTCACTCAGCATAATCTCCTCCAGTCCCGTCCATATTCATCCTTTCTGATGAATGTGTAATATTCCATTGTATGTATGGACCATATCTTCTTTATCCATTCATCTGTTGAAGGGCATCTTGGCTCTTTCCACAGTTTGGCAATTGTGTCCATTGCTTAGCATTTTAATTTTTGAAATCATTATATCCTATTTAAAAACTGTCTAGATTGTCAATGGCCAACTTGAAGAAAAAAATTTTTAAAAATGAAACTGCCAGAGATAGTATAGGCTGTTTAGAAACTTTTCCAACTTCTCTTTATTCTATTTAATACATTAGTATAACCTGTATGGGTTAATCTAAGGACTAAGGACACTCAAACTACCTTTACATTTACCAACAATACAGTCAGGATTTGCTCTCTCAAGGCCAATGTGTGAAGGAATTCAGTGTGAAGGGAGGGACAGTGGAACTTTTGATCAAACCATTGATTCTTTTCTATGACAACATATATGTGACCTATAATTTTCATTTCATTTGATTGTGATATGTTGGAAATTATGAGGAAACTAATCTCATGTCTTCTTCAGCCAGATGTATCTACTTACTTCTGTGTGCAATCCTAGTCAACGGGTACTCTGAGACTAAATTATGCCTTCTGAAATATATGAATGAAAAGCCTTGTCTCAGACTTAAGTTTCCCACTTAAGCTGTTGTGGGTTCCATGTATTGATTGCTTTGAATTATTGCCAAGTCATCAAGGGATATATTAATATTTGAGAATATGTGAGATATGAGTTATTTTAAAACTATGGGTATTAAGGAGGCACAGATTACATGGAGCACTGGGTGTTATATGGGTGCAAACAATGAATCATGGAATACTACCTCAAAAACCGATGATGTACTATATGGTGACTAACATAACACAATAAAAAATAAATAAAAAATAAAACTATCAGATTAACAAAAGAACATCCAGATGATTTCTACTCAGTATTGGTGAGAATATTTCAAGGAAAGTAGCTCCACACTGCATTACCTATTTATCCTTTGGCCAGTAGGCTGGCATTCTATTGATTTTTTCTTAAGTGTAAGGTAGCATCTGTTCCAAACAGCCCCCCAAAATTTCTCCTCTTATCTTATTGATCCACATTTTCTGAGAACCTCCATTCTTTAACCAGTAACTGGCAAGGGGAATAGAACTGTGATAATTAATTTAAACACAACAGAGTCCTCTTGGAACTGGGGTCAGTCCAACCCAAATGATAAGGGAGGTGGTTGAAAAGATGCTGGGGTTCAACCCTACAACATCCACCACTTTAGTAAACAGTATTTTGGAGTTTGTCTACCTCTTCCTTTCTGAATATATCTAACCTGTTCTCTTCCACACAGTATTGGGTAGCTGAGGGCAGATGTGTCCAAATTGCCTAGCCACAGTTAGCTGATTTAGAAATGGAGAACTTTATCCCTGCTTCAGCGCTCAAAATCCCTTCCTTGCAAATTGGGGGTGAAGATAAAGAGGCTACTCTCCCTCTTGGGTGCTTGGTTGAAGAAATCAGATAAAAATCTAGCAGTTGAATCCAGTGGCCACTCTCTCAACTAGGTAGCAGAGAAAGCTACTATTCAGTAAGACAAAAGAATAAATCATATGTGTAGAAAGAAAAAAAATAGAAAGTACACAAAAAGTAAAAATACACAAAAGGCCATGATTCTTTATAGCACTCCAGTCCCTTACTGTAGTCATTCCTAAGTTCAACCCAATATCTTTATTCTAAATCTCCCTTCTTGATTAACCTAAACTCAGATGAGTTTTCATCGTTTGACACCAAACGAATGCTAAGGAAACCAGACATCCCTTGCTTAGATAGCAGACATTATTTTCTTTCCTACAAATTATACTTTCTCTACAAAACACACACACACACACACACACACACAAACACAGTATGTTCAATGTGTATGCAAAGTAATTTATTTCTAGGGCAAGAAAGTTTAGAATTTTAGATTCAAATTACTGACTTGAGGGTTTTACTTTTCTTGAGATGAGGTAGACAATACAGGACCCAATAAGGCAAACGCCTTATTTTTTTAAATATTCATGATAAGATATGGTTTGGTATGATCATAAGAGGAGATGAATTTTGGAGGAAGCAGACAGTGATATTAAAGTAAGAACTTAACAGTTCATCTATAAAATCTTTATATAAAATTACCTTTAGGGTGAGACATGATTTTTTTTCTGCCTCTCTCCTGAGGTCAGACTTAGCTCCTGGGTTTACTATGCAGAAGAATTTGTGGCTTCTCAACATCATTCCATTCTCCTAAAAGGGTTGCAACAACCAGGAGAGTAGGTGAGAGTTATTAATGTTCCAGGCCCCTAATACATAATCACCAATATGTTGTGAGTGAATGATTAAAGCAAATCAAGTTGATATATACCATAAATTTCATATCCTGACTTTGATGTCATAGGAAATTTTTTCTTATGGTTTTAAATACCAATCTTATACATTTTTTTATATAATATAAAATTGCCATATTTTAAACTTAGAATCATTTACATGGGATCTCTCAGATCTTTGCTACTCAAAGTGTGATCCAGAAATCAGCAGCAACTGCATCATCTGGGGGTTTACAGAAACACAGAATCTCCCTATCCTTACCAGTTGAATAAGAATCTTTATTTTAACAAACCCCCCAAGTGTTCCAATGCACATTAAAGCTCAGGAAGCATTGGGTTACATGATTTTTTTTTAATGTTGTTTTGACACTGTGAAATAGAGTAAGTCTAACCTTGATAAAATGTAATATTTTCCACTTACACTGCATCATTTATTTCTTGTCATAGATATTTATAACTAATTTGCTATGCTAAATCACAGAAATTTATAATCAAATGAGATAAGCTCTAAACCCATACATTGATGAAAGTGGTATTTAAAAACATAATAAAGATTTTTTTAAAGAGATCATGCTCAACTATGGGGTGTCAGATAGTTTTATGTTATGAGATTTATGTGTAGGAAAGGCATGATTCTTGTATTAAATGAATTATAAAGATTCATAAAAATACCAGATGTATTGATTATTATGTTTGTTCATGTTTGTGTACAGCACTGACATTTTTCAGGGCATTATCAGTTGGTTTAGGAGATTTTAAGATATATTCTAAAAATAATATTAATAATACCATATTATCTATTGATACCAATTGGCATTAAATCCAGAAAAATCACCAACTGTATTAGTAGTTGTGCATGAGTATCTCAGGATGTGCTATTATTTCAAATCTGGAAGTCCTGATAAGATCATTTTCCTTCAGAATTAAAATTGTATATTGTGCCGCTTGGCTGTTTATAGCTTTAAGGGGGAATGGCTGTTTATCAGTCATTTAATTACAATGAATTAAAATGTGTATGTATTCATCTATACTCTATTAAATTGGACATATTGATAGGGAATTATGGGTGAAAATAGTTTTAGCACCATGCAAACCAGACTCTGATTATACGGATCTCACAATTCATCCTTCTACTGCACCCAATGAACTCATTCTGCTAAATTCTCCAAAGGCTAAATGAAGTAAAAATTCTTCCGGTAACCAAATCCACGGGGGAATTTTATCACATTCTCTCTCTCTTTAAGAACACGAATATATTATTTTAACTTGAATTAGTTCTTTCAACAAATATTTGTTGAGCCCCTATGTGAAGAACATAGTCTGGGTACTGGGACTATGGGAAAACAAATTTCAAAGACAGTTTCATAACAATTTCATTTGTGTGTGTGTGACCATCATTGAAAAAAAAAAAAAGGCTACTCATTCCATCTACTTGTTACTGTCCATTGTTACTGTCCATATATTTCAGGCACTAGATAATACTGTAAATAGGTATTACTAGTAACAATAGGCCTTAGTAAGCATTGATATGACGTCAGTAAATTTGCTAAGCATTTCTATTTCACTATCTTCTTGAACTTATTAAAAATCCTAAGAATTAGATAATATGTGCTATTTCATTTTGCACACCAAAAAAACAGAGGCTCAGAAATGTTTTGGATATCTTATTCAAGATTACAGAAATAATAAGGGCTGGATCCAGAAATCACAGCCAATGTGCAGGGTGTGTATGTGTGTGTGTATTCTTAATTATGAGAGTTTTTGTAAGCTTCTTGATTGTTGAATAACTGTGAATAAACACCAAATAAAGAGGCCTCAAAGACAATACAGAAAAGCTCATTCTAGCAGCAGCCCCCTTGAGCAAGTAGCATACCCTTTCTTGGAGAGAGGGATAAGGAACAAGACTGAACCTTAGTGTTTTCTTTTCTTTTTAAAATTTTTACTTATTTATTTGACAGAGAGAGACACAGAAAGAGAAGGAACCCACGCAGGGGGAGTGGGAGAGGGAGAAAGAGAGGGAGAAGCAGGCTCTCCACTGAACAGGGAGCCCAATGTTGGGCTCGATCCCAGGACCCCGAAATCGTGACCTGAGCTGAAGGCACCTGCTTAACAACTGAGCCACCCAGATGCCCCAAACTTTAGTGTTTTTCAACATGCACAAGTTCCCTCCTTTGGGAAGAGGACAAAATTTTATCATAGGCAATATCAATCTACTGGCATAAGTTTCTGTCCTATGACTATAAAAATTCATTTTCCTAAAGTGTAGAGAATGAAAAGAAATTGAATATGCTTCTAATGTCTGCCAGAATGCAACCACTGCCACTTTACCTCATTCCCTTTTTCGTGGACATTTTTTTCCATAGGATGCTTCTGAGTGTTACTTTCTGACTTGATGATTTTCCCTGAAAAAATGATAATACCCTTATAGGCCAAAGATGGAGAGGCCTGACTGGCAGTAGTCAATGTTTTTCACTGTTCCACAACTAAACTTTTAAAGCAGAAAATGTAAGGCAGGCAACTTTGTATGCCCTCTGAGGGCCTTTAAAGTGACTCACATATACTTTGTTTTGCAATCACATGGGTCCTGTTAAAGCAGAGGAGAGACTATTTTTATCTAATTGGGTTAGAGTTGGACTCCCCATAGAGACATAAAGAATGGGAATCTACACCATCATTTTGGAGGTACTTTCAATCGAAAGAACATTAATGCTGGAGGCTTGAACAGGAGTCTTCTTGGTATCAGAGGAATTACAAACTCCTGTATGGGTTCTGCATGAAAGACGCACTGCTACCCCATTGTTAAATAATACAAGGACCACTGATTTTCTTTTCTTTCTTTTTTATTATGGTGTAATGAAGTCATGCTTGTTTTGCAATTTTATGAGTAGTCTCTACATTTTGCATGGTTTAATAGATTATATATTAAAATTCAATCGTCATTCTCTACTGCCTACTTTTAACACATTTGTAATTGGGAGGAACTAGTTCATTTAAGCTGAATTAATCACACTCTGTCTGAATTAATATTTGTTGGCATGATTTATACTGATGGCTAATTCACATTTTTACATCCCTTACCTCCCCTTTTTCTCTGCCATCATTTTTTGGGGGGGGGATTGTATAATTTAATTTTTTAATAATTATTTTATTATGTTATGTTTGTCACCATACAGTACATCATTTGTTTTTGATGTAGTGTTCCATGATTCATTGTTTGCATATAACACCCAGTGCTCCATGCAATACATGCGCTCCTTTTTAAAAAAGATATTTATTTATTTATTTGTCGGAGAGAGAGAGAGAGAGAGAGCACAAGTAGGCAGAATGACAGGCAGACACAGAGGGAGAAGCAAACTCCCTGCTGAGCAAGGAGCCAGATGTGGGACTTGATCTCAGGACCCTGGGATCATGACCTGAGCCAAAGGCAGCGGCTTAACCAACTGAGCCACCCAGGCATCCCAATACATGCACTCCTTAATACCCATCATTGGGCTTATGCATCCCCTCACCCTCCTTCCCTCTAAAACTCTCAAATTCCCAGAGTCCATAGTCTCTTATGGTTCATCTCCCTCTCTGATTCCCACCTCTTCCTTTTTCTTTCCTTCTAATGTCCTCCATGCTATTCCTTATGTTCCATGAGTAAGTGAAACCATATGATGATTGTCTTTCTCTGTTTGACTTACTTCACTTAGCATAATCTCCTCCAGTTCCATCCATGTTGATGCAAATGTTGGGGATTCATCCCTTCTGTTGGCTGAGTAATATTCCATTGTATATATGGACCAGGAACATCATCTTTATCCATTTGTCTGTTGAAGGGCATCTCAGCTCTTTCCACAGTTTGGCTATTGTGGACATTGCTGCTATGAACATTGTGGTGCATATGGCCCTTCTTTTCACTACATCTGTATCTTTGGGGCAAATACCCAGTAGTGCAATTGCTGGGTCATAGGGTAGCTCTATTTTTAACCTTTTGAGGAACCTCCACACTGTTTTCCAAAGTGGCTGTATGAATTTGTATTCCCACCAACAGTGTGAAAGGGTTTCCCTTTCTCCACAACCTCTCCAACATTTGTTTCTTGTCTTGTCAATATTTGCCATTCTAGCTCATGTAAGGTGGTATCTCAGTGTGGTATTGATTTGAATTTCCCTGATGGCTAATGATGTTCAGCATTTTTTCATGTGGCATTTGCCATTTGTATGTCTTCTTTGGAGAAATGTCTGTTTATGTCTTCTGCCCATATTTTTGACTTGGTTATTTGTTTTTTGGGTGTTCAGTTTAAGAAGTTCTTTATAGATCTTGGATACTAGCCCTTTGTCATTTGCAAGTATCTTCTCCCATTCTGTGGGTTGCCTCTTTGTTTTGTTGACTGTTTCCTTTACTGTGCAGAAGCTTTTTATCTTGATGAAGTCCCAAAGTTCATTTTCACTTTTGTTTCCCTTGTCTTTGGAGACATGTTTTGAAAGAAGTTGTTGCGGCCGATGTTGAAGAGGTTACTGCCTATGTTCTCCTCTAGGATTTTGATGGATTCCTGTCTCACACTGAGGTCTTTCATACATTTAGAGTTTATCTTTGTGTATGGCATAAGAGAATGGTCCAGTTTCATTATTCTGTATATAGCTGTACAGTTTCCCCCGCACCATTTATTGAAGAGACTGTCTTTTTTTTTCCATTGGATACTTTTTCCTGCTTTGGCTAAGATTAGTTGACCACAGAGTTGAGGGTCCATATCTGGGCTCTCTATTCTGTTCCACTGATCTATGTGTCTTTGTGCCAGTACCATGCTATCTTGGTGATCACAGCTGTGTAATATAGCTTGAAATCAGGCAACATGGTGCCTCCAGCTTTGTTTTTCAACATTTCCTTTGCAATTTGGGGTCTTTTCTTTCTTTTTTTTTTTTTCTTTTTAGAGATTTTATTTATTTATTTGACAGACAGAGATCACAAGTAGTCAGAGAGGCAGGCGGGGGAGGGGGAAGCAGGCTCCCCGCTGAGCAGAGAACCTGATGTGGGCCTCGATCCCAGGACCCTGCGATCATGACCCAAGCCAAAAGCAGAGGTTTTAACCAACTGAGCCACCCAGGCACCCCTCGGGGTCTTTTCTGGTTCCATACAAATTTTAGGATTGTTTGTTCCAGCACTTAGAAAAATGTCCTTGGTATTTGATCGGGATGGTGTTAAAAGTATAAATTGCTGTGGGCAGCATAGATGTTTTAACAATGTTTATTCTCTGATCCATGAGCATGGAATGTTTATCCATCCTTTTGTGTCTTCTTCAGTTTCCTTCATAATGTTCTGTAGTTTCTAGAGTATAGATCCTTTACCTCTTTGATTAAGTTTATTCCAGGTTATCTTAAGGTTTTTGGTGCCATTGGAAAGGGAATCGATTCCCTAATTTCTCTTTCTATAGTTACATTGTTAGTGTATAGGAAAGCAACTGATTTATGTGCATTGATTTTGTATCCTGCCACATTACTGAATTGCTATATGAATTCTAGTAATTGGGGCTAAAGTCTTTTGGGTTTTCCACATAAAGTATCACGTCATCTGAGAAGAGAGAGAGTTTGACTTCTTCTTTGCCAATCTGAATACCTTTTATTTCTTTTCATTGTCTGATTGCTGTTGCTAGGACTTCATGTTGAACAACAGTGGTGAGAGTGCGCATCCATGTCATGTTACTGACCTTAAGGGAAATGCTCTCATCTTTTCCCTACTGAGAATGATATTCACTGTGGGCTTTTCATAGATGGTTTTTATGAAATTGAGGAATGTTCCCTCTATCCCTATACTCTGAAGAGTTTTAATCAGGAAAGGATGCCATATTTTGTCAAATGCTTTTTCAGCATCAATTGAGAGGACCTTGTGATTCTTGTCTCTTCTCTTATTTATGTGTTCTGTCACACTGATTGATTTGTGAATGTTGAACCACCTTGCATCTCAGGGATAAATCCTATCTGGTCGTGATGGATAATCTTTTCAATGTACTGTTGGATCCTGTTAGCTAGGATCTTGTGAATTTTGGCATCCATATTCATCAGGGATATTGGTCTGTAGTTCTCCTTTTTGATGGGGTCTTTGCCTGGTTTTGGGATCAAGGTAATGCTGGCTGCATAGAATGAATTTGGAAGTTTTCCTTATGTTTCTATTTTTTGAAAGAGTTTCAGGAGAATAGGTATAATTTTTTTATCTGAATGGTTGGTAGAATTCCCCAGGGAATCCATCAGGCCCTGGGCTCTTGTTTTTTTGGGAGGTTTTTGATCACTTCTTTAATCTTGTTACTGGCTATTGGTCTATTCAGGTTGGAAATTTCTTCCTATTTCAGTCTTGGTAGTTTATAGGTTTCCAGGAAGGCACCCATTTCTTCTAGGTTGCTTAATTTATTGGCATATAGTTGTTGATGATAATTTCTAAGAATCCTTTCTAGTTCCTTGGTGTTATTTGTGATCTCTCCCCTTTCATTCATAATTTTATTAATTTGGGTCCTTTCTCTTTTCTTTTGGATACGTCTGGCCATGGTTTATTGATCTTGTTAATTCTTTCAGTGAACCAGCTTCTAGTTTCGTTGATCTGCTCTACTGTATTTCTGGTTCCTAATTCATCGATCTCTGTTCTAATCTTAATTATTTCTCTTCTAATGTGTGGCTTAGACTTTATTTGTTGTTCTTTCTCCAGTCCTTTAAGGTATAAAGTTAATTTGTGTATTCAGGATTTTTCCATTTTTTTGAGTGAGGCTTGGATGGCTATGTATTTCCCCTTTAGGACCACCTTTGCAGCATCCCATAGGTTTTGGACCGATGTGTTTTCATTCTCATTGGTTTCCATAAATTGTTTAAGTTCTTCTTTGATTTCCTGGTTGATCCAAACATTCTTAAGCAGGGTGGTCTTTAGTTTCCAAGTGTTTGAATTTCTTCCAAATTTTTTCTTGTGATTGAGTTCTAGATTCACAGTATTATGGTCTAAGAATATGCAAGGAATAGTCTCAGTCTTTTGGTATTGGTTGAGACCTGATTTGTAAACCAGTATGTGGTCTTTTCTGGAGAAAGTTCCATGTGCATTCGAAAAGAATGGGTATTCTGTTGCTTTAGGATGAAATGTTCTATATGTATCTATGAGATCCATCTGGGCCAGTATATCATTTAAAGCTCTTGTTTCTTTGATTTTCTGCCTAGATGATCTGTCTATTGCTGAGAGTGAAGTGTTGAGGTCTCTTACTATTGTATTATTATCAATATGTCTCTTTATTTTGGTTAACAGTTGGCTTATGTAGTTGGCTGCTCCCATGTTGGGGGCATAGATACATAAAATTGGTAGATCCTCTTGTTGGATAGACCCTTGAAGCATGATATAGTGTCCTTCTGTATCTCTATCTACAGTCTTTAGCTTAAAATCTAATTTGTCTGATACAAGAACTGCTACCCCATCTTTCTTTTTTTCATGCAACTGCTGGCATGAAAAATGGTTTTCCATCCCTTCACTTTCAGTCTGGATGTATCTTTAGGTTCAAAATGAGTCTCTTGTAGACAAAGCATATGGATGGGTCATGTCTTTTTAGCCAATCTGCAACCCTGTGCCATATCATGGGAGCATTTAGGCCATTCACATTGAGAGTGGTTATTGAAAAATATTTTATTGTCATCATGTTGCCTGTGAAGTCCTTGTTTTATAAACTGTCTCTGTAAATTTCTGTTCTATATCACTTGTGGGGCCCTTCTCCTTTTATAGAACCTCCCTTAATATTTCTTGCAGGGCCAGCTTGGTGGTCACATAGTCTTTCAGTTTCTGCCAGGTCTTGGAAGCTCCTTTTCTCTCCATCCATTCTGAATGACAGCCTTGCTGGATAAAATATCCTTGGCTGCATGTTATTCTCATTTAGTACCCTGAATATGTCTTGCCAGCCCTTTCTGGCTTGCCAGGTCTCTGTGGACAGGTCTGACATTATTCTGATGTTCCTCTCTCTGTACGTAAGAAATCTCTTCCCTCTCGCCGCTTTCAAGATTGTTTCCTTGGATCTAAGATTTGCAAATTGTACTATTATATGTCATGGCTTTGGTCTCTTCTCATTGATCTTGGGAGGGGTCCTCTCTCCCTCTTGGACAGAAATGCTTGTCTCCTTCCCCAGATTAGGGGAGTTCTCAGCTACAATTTGCTCAAATATATCTTCTAGACCTCTCTTTCTCCACCCCCTCAGGGATCCCAATAATTCTGATATTGGAACATTTCATTCTGTCACTAATCTCTCTCAGTTTGATTCCTTGGGTTTTAATTTGTTTTTCCCATACCACTTCGATTTCCTTCTTTTCTGTCATCTTATCCTCTATCTCATTAATTAATTCTTCTGCCTTGTTTACCCTATCAGTCAGCATATCCAGTTTAGACTGTATTTCATTCACAGCATTTTTAAGTTTGGCCTGATTGATCTCATTTCTTCCCTTAGAGATTCTATATTGTTAATATTTTTCTTAAGCCTGGATATTGCCTTGATAATTGTTACTCTGAAGTCCATTTCTGACATCTTGGTTATATCCATATCCATTAGTTCTGTGGCAAAGACCATAATCTCTGAATCTTTTCTATGTTGGGGGTTCCTCCTCTTAGTCATTCTGTTGAGGGGTGGTTGAGGGAATGTACAGAGTCCAAATTATTGACCACAACCCAAGCAAGATGCACCTGTTTTATAGGGACCTTAGGGCTGTTGGCCTCTTGTTCTTCTAGCCTGTCTTCAGGGGGAGGGGCCTGCTATGGTATTACTCAGGCAACCCTCTTTGGGCAGAGTTGCCCTGCCCCCTGTGTGTGGGGGGAATGGGCTCAATGAAAACCGTTTTTTGCAGCTTTTGTTCTCTGGCGGCTTTCCCTGACAGCTTTTCACATCTCTTCCGAGAATCAGAGTAGAAGTGACTATATCCAAAACTCCATCTCATAATAGAGAGAGATCACAGTCTGATCTTCACTGAGCTCTCCAGCCACACTGTCTCCATTTCCATCTGTGCTGCTAAAAACCGAAGCCTCCTGGGTTGTGCATCCCACAGTAGCACTCCCAGCCCTTGTTTCCAGGTCTGGGCATGTCTGTGTCCTTTATGCTTCTAAAACTGCCAGCTGCCCCAGCTCACATGTGCACCCCCAAAGCTCCAGGTTTCAGTCTGGGGGGCTGCCCTAAAGTCCTTTCCCCATGGCTACTGCTCCGTGAGTCCATGCCCAGTACGCAGCATGGGATGCGTTTGCGTTCCTGTGTTATTTCACCTTCCTGGCTCAAGCCCTTATGCAGCTCCCTTCCCCTTCTGTTTATCTTTCCCTATCTGTCTGCAGAATCATGGTTCCCTGCTTCATACCTTGAGACCAACTGCAGGAGATAGTCTGTTTGCAGAGATCCAGATTCTTATATTTCAGACTGATTTCATGGGTGTTCAGAATGGTCTGGTAGATATCCAGCTCAATTCAAGGGACTGGTTGAAATAGGGTCCCCTACTCCTCTGCTATCTTTTTCCTCTTCTTTTCCAGCTATCATTAAGCCCAGCTATACCTTATATTATAAGAAGACAAAAGAGAGAAAAAGAAAGGAAAAAAGATCTGGGCCCAGACCTAAATGTTGGAGATAATGACAGTCAAGAAAGTGGAATAATGGGCACTTTTCTTAAATGGATTCTTTATAATCTGACATGTTTGTTTAACTTCTGAGTGTCAATGAAATGATCAAAACAGTACTGCAAATAAAGTATAACATTTGGAAATAGCCAGATTCATATTCTCTCCAGTCACCATCATAGAAATGATACACCTAAGCGCCAGTTACGTGTTTAGGACTTAATTTAGTGAACGGGCATAATGAATACAATTACCGTCCAGTGGTGTTCTAGAGATAGCTTGTACATTATTTGTATCTCTACCCAAATCCATGTACAGTGATGTCACATTGTTGAAAGGGAATAGGTCATAGTAGGAGTATTTATACCATGGGAAACAAAAGATGGTACAAATCATGGCTCCTATCCTTTCTTTTGCACCCACAGAGAACCTCGTATTGAGCATTTGCTAGTATGCCACTTCAAGTGACCATACAATTGTTTCTGATCTGTATCGTCAGCACTAGTTTGTTCCTTTGCAAATGGATGCCGTTATCTACAAGGCTTAAACTACATATCAGCATTCATCAACTGCAAATTAATTGGAAAACATTGCCCTAAGGCTCACATATTATATTTCCTGGTTACCTTTGGCATAGATTAGGACCTCAATCAATGTTTTCTGAGTGAATAAATCACTATATGTAATAAAATAAAAGTCTTATGTATTTTATAGATGAGGTTCTTTCCATAAACAGGTACATTTAATGTAGATTTGCTCTTGTTCAAAATCATATTACACTAATTTATGATCATCAAGGGAAAGTTTTACGTGACAATAGAGAAAAAAATTATTAAGGAGATAGAACTGGATTCAAATGCCACCTAAACTCCTTGCTAACTTTGGAATCTTAGACCAGTTACTCAAATTCTATAGATTGTAGTTTCCCATTTGAAAACACAGACATTAAGATCAACCAATCTTTATCATAAAGATTCTTGTAACAGAAAGTATCCGGCACATAATAAGTACTTTAAAATGGCAATAGGTATTGGCATTATAACAAGAACAGTAATAATTATTTTTCTTACTACTATCATCTAAGGACTATTGATGTTTCTAAAAATTATGTGATTGGGATAAAAAAATACCATATATGATATTTCAGTTAGGGAGACATTGGTATCTTATTTAACTGCACTGAAAATAAATCTCAATGAGTGGGATCGTATATGAAGAATTGGGATTCAAGAAGATCTGGCCTAAGCATTTTCCTTACCAAATAATAAGATTCATTTTCAATTGTCCAGCTAAAATTTGCAATTCCATTCCATTTGTCTAAATAAGAGATTTAAGTTAACAATAAATTTCTAAGCCTAGAGAGAAGCAAGTCCCCAAACATCTAGGAAGTGGAATATAGATACCTCCTGGACTTTATTTTCCTTAGGAAAATAGAAAAATAAATAATTATGCAACAACTTCATTCTAAATCAGTGGTTCTCAAACATCGATACGTAGGAAAGCCACCAGAGAAGGTTGTAGAAAAAATGCAGATTATTGACACCCCATTCACTAACTTCCTACCCAGGGAGGAAGGATAAAGAAGGAAGAAAAAGAGAAGAGAGAGGGAGAAAAGAGAAATGAATGAATGAGGGGAGAGAGAACGGGGGAGGCAGCAGAGGAGTCCAGGAGTGGAAAGCGAATATTTTTGGAAAGGATTCATGTTTACTTCTGAATGTCTTCTGGTATTCTAAAGTCTCAACACTGGTGTTCTGTCCACATCCCCCCCCCCCCCCCCAGAGTTTTGACATTTGAAAAAGACTGAAATTTGTACTGATATAATTTAGGTAGATTTATATCTCAAGGTAAGTCACCCTACAGGAAATGGTGCTGTAAGTCAAAATGATATTAAGTCATAACTGATTCTCTCAATGAAGCAATGATAGAGTCCAGAGCTACATCCCAGGCCATATCATAAATTCAGAACAAGCATCATCTTTAGTCAACTGCAAGTGATACACCAATAAAACAGAACTTTCTTAAGAGATGTAAATCGGCTAAGCTGTGCTTCAGAGTCACCAATGACAACAAACTGCAGTTGATACTATACTGCATCCCACTGTACTTTGTAAAGTTATAATGCTTTTTATAATCCATGTCCTATTTTTAATGCAACAAGCCATAAGTAAAAGGAAGCCATTGGTTCCTAGATATCAGAAGGATTCCATTCCTTAAGAAAATGCATTATAAGCTTTTTTTTTTTTTTTGTGACTATGGGAGGATAAAAATTCCCCAGTAGTTATTTTGACTCACAGATGCCTTTCTTGATCTTTTTCTTTCTTTCTTTCTTTCTTTTTTTTTGATTTTAATTTATTTAAAAAATCATAAATATATGTTATATTCTGAAAAGCCATTCAATGAAACATGTTGCGATGATCCTATGGGATTTCTCCTTAATTCACTAATGTAGTGAATTACAGTCCACACCATTTTTTAAAAGCTTGAGGCATTTTTTTCATGTCAAGTTCAGTCCTGCTTTGTTTGTTGTTAATACATTATTAGGTTCAACCCAAGCCTGTCTTTAGGTTCTTGATCTCTTTTTCCTTACTAAAAAATTTAATGAACCTAGCTATCAGCACTAAATTTGTTATTCTTTCTGCTAAATTGTAAACAAGTGTTTTTGCTTTCTTTTACATAACATATCAACACTAATAATGTAACAACATTAGCAGATATACACTACTTACCATGGAAGGATAGTAGCTGCCTTATAAGTGCACATAATGACACTTATTACCATTGTCCCAAAGTTTTCAGTCTTTGATTTTTTTAATAATTTTTTATATAAATAATTTTATATAAATAAATTTTTTAAAAAAATTTGAGATGAAAATGTTAAGCTTGCATGGTGGTCAGATTTAAAAACACTTTTCGAGGGTGCCTGACTCAGTCAGTTAAGCATCCAATTCTTGCTTTCAGCTCAGGTCATGATCTCATGGGTCATGAGATCAAGCCCCGTGTGGGTAGCCATGCTCAGGGAGAAGTCTATTTAAGGATTCTCTGTCCCTCTTCCTCCGCTTCTCCCCCTGCAGGCACATGCCTTCTCTCTCTCTCTCTCAATCTCTCAAATAAATAAATAAATAAATAAACCTTTTTAAAAAATAACACTTTGGACAGAGTTTTGTCTCAACTTCAAAAAATCAAATATTCTTCTTTCTTAAAAGGACATTTAAAAATAATCTAATCACACATTCCAAGTCACATTAGTGCCCTTTCAATGTACTAAAATTTTAATATACTGCATGATTATAGATTCATGTAATTGATATTATAGAAACAAGCACATCAGAATCATGTATCAGGTAGGACCCAGATAGGAGACAGAAACCATTCCAAGCATTTTAAGTAGATAATTCAATCCAGGGATTAGAGGACACAGGCAACATAAGTTTACAAAGTCAAGAAGAGAATGAGGAAGCAACGTAGAGATTAACAACAGCTAACTCAGCTACTGTGCCTGGATCTAGAAAGATAGAAGAAAAGGACTGGGCCAGACCCCAGTGGGCTGTCCAGCAGTTACCCAGGGGAGAACTTCAACTAGGCTGCCGTTGCCTATAGACATGCCTAAGTCAGGGCAAGGGAGGAAAAAAGATCCTGATTTTACCTGCCTTAGAAATGTACTCTGCTGAAGAGTAGAATGCATCTGATAAGATAAGAAACAGCACAGTTACATATCTATGTATGTGTGACTCTTTAAGTTGTCCTCAGGAAAGAATCCACACTCCCCCAACTGATGATGCCATTGCACAGTATATTTTTATATCTCCATTTTTAGTTTTTACTACTCACAGAAGAAAATGTATCTTTCCCAGAGCACATGAATAGCTCATAAATTCATTGATACCTTGGCTTACTGTTATAATTACTGCACATGACAACATGCTTGCAATTTGCCTGTGATGTAAAGTGTGAATCATCTGATGTTGATTGTCAGATGAGATCTGTCTGTGCTTGCAAGTTTCAAGAGATTTCCCATTAGGGAAGTGAAGGATGATATAGTTTTGACTATATATGTTATCACAAAGTTTGTATTTTATTTAGGCAAGTAGAAATTCCTACCATTTTTATTTTTAAACTACTAACCTTGAATGGGTTTATACACCAGAAATTTAAGGCCAGTGGTGGAAAAGAGAGTTAAGACTTATTGAGCACCTATTATAAGTTGGGCACTATGGAGGTACTTCGCACACATTACCTTATAGAATTATGAGATAGATATTCTGTTTAATGTGATCTAATATCCATTTTCCTGTTCATTACAAACATAAAGCATGAATATTTAAAACTGAACTTCCTATGGTTTTAAATGATCTACACTTATTTGTCTCATATTCCCACTTACTCTCAGTTTCATTCACTTGTATTTTTTGTGAGCAATCTTTAAATCTGGAGGAAATGAGAGAGCTCTAAATAAGTAAATACCATTCTGCTTGAAACGTAATTGTAGAGTATACTTTAGGTTGTGATTTTTTTTTTTTTTTTTTGACAAAGACTATCTTATTAACCATTGTTTTCCCAATACCAACTGCCAAGAGAGTGTCTTTGGGCTATTTGTGTGTGTCTGCGTTTCCTTAATTAAACTTATTTGAATTCCTATGTCCAATTTTATGCCATGGAGACATGAAGAGCATTTTTTCCTACTTCCTAGTCCTTCCTATAAGTATGCATGCCTGTTAAAAAAAAGAATATATTTTTCCAACTTGCTTTTTTTTTGGGGGGTCCTCTCTAAGACTGATGTTTCACCGACTTCAGTATTGTATTTTTAACTGTGACATATTTAGTTTAAAAAGACTCTCTTCCCAACTACTAAAGGATAAACATTTTTTAAAATTTTTTACTTTTTTTTTGTTTTGCTATAACTGTCTTTACATTTCTATAGCATCATTCAGTCTATAAGACAACAGGTACACAATGTATAGATAAAGTAATCTTTGAATACCGCTGGGGTGTTTCAGACTACAGAAGTCTGACAATTCTGACAATTCCCCTCCTATTTTTTTTAAGAAGGTGGATCTCTAATGTTAGAGTAATTTTTCTTCGTTTTTGAAGAATAAGTTTGTGAGTAAGATCAGCACAGTCTCTCAACAATTCTTGTCAGTAGAAAATATGTTCATGTGTTGCTAGTAACACTGTAAATCTCTCATTGGGAATCTATACAGATGACAATAAAGTTTATTGCCCAAGAGTCTTATGGTTATTTTACATAACTTGGCTTGGGAACATGCCAAGAGACAAACAACTTCTAGGAGCTATTTTGTTTTGGTAATTTTGTTTTGTTGAGATCACATGGAGAGGCAGGCAGCTCTGTAGACTATGGAACAATGAGATAGCATACATAAAGCAGAGCTGATACCTTGAGGTAATTCTCTTTTGCAAACTAAAAGGATATTTGATAATCAGCTATAGCTAATATGTCTCCAGGATAATATAATCTTGTCTTGAACGCAGCAATTTTTTTTTCTTGCTAACATATTCCTTTCAGCACTTGTCTTTATCTACCACTCAATTATATATGCATGGGTTCATGGTTTCACATTGTGTGTTTTATTCACGCCTGCCTCCACACTTGAAACACTTAATCCAACAGTGTATTATTTATCTCTGCTGAGCATTGTGTTCATACAGGTACAAGCTTATCCAAGAACTTCCTAAATACCACATAATTACGGGTCAACAAATTCACTTGTTTTGTATGCGTTTCACAAAACAAGCACTTGTTTTAAAAAAAGGAAACGTCAAAAAAAAAAAAAGGAAAGGCAGGTTTTTTAAAAAATTTAATTGACTTTTCCATTGACATTGGTCAAAATACCACTTGATGACAAGTTATTCTGGAAGACAAATATGCTAAAATAGCCCGTTGGGTGAAGCTCCCCTTTGTTGGGTCCCCCCAAAATTGGGTACCCCAATAGTGGGTCCATGATTAAAGGAGCGAGACTGATACAAAGCGAAGGTCAAGCATAGCTTTATTTCGCACCAAGCATCAGGAATCAAACCGACCGTCAAACAGACCGGTCGCGGCCGCCCCTACAGAGAGGATGACCCCTCCCTGCTTTCCAGACTAACTTTTATAGAGCAAAGGCCATGTGGTTGGGCCTGGCCACGCACAGGTGGCCAATGAGATTGTAACACACACTGGAAACTCCACAGTGATGCTAGGTGACCAATTGAATTACAATTTACCCTAGTAGACATTTGAACCAGCCTATCACCTAGTTCAGAATTGGCGCCCAAAAGGTGCCCAAAGGGTGGGGCCCATACTCCTTGGTAGCTAGGAGACAGTATGTGCCCCCACTGATTGAATACCCCCACCTGGCCTGACCTACCCTTGTACTTGGACTTTGTTACCTGGGATTGGTTTCCTGGACTTGCTTTTAAATAAGTTCCCCTGGCGGGGGGGGGGGGGGGGGGGCAAGGTCAATTTAAGTTTTACAACAAAATGGCAGTTCAACCAGGGTGGGGCCGCTCTGGCTGAATAGGCCCTTACACCTTCTGTAATTCTAAGAGAAAGGGAAGAGTCTGGTATATCTTACTGACTGAGGTCTTATTTGTTAATTTGCAAACCCTATTTACTTATAAACTTACATACTTGACTCTCTATCACAGTGACATCTTTGTGAGCAAAGGGTTTCTTTTACTTTCTCCTGCATGCTTACCACATTGGTCTTATCACTGAAAGGTAAGCCTGGATACTACAGCTTCAAAATGGACTCCGTGGCTACTCTGACACATGCTACTCACTTGTTTTGCTTGAAACTGGAGACCCTCCCAAGTATTTACTAACCCTTCCTCTCTTTTGGCAGGTTTTGCACTGGCAGCTCATGTTGGTTCTTAATAGTTCTTGGAACTTGCACCTTTTGAACATCATGAAAGGAAGATTTCTGAAGGAAAACCCCTGATATATCACCAAAATTGAAGAGAGGAAGAAGATAACTTCTCTATGTAATTCAGTAATATTCTTTTTCTTTTTAGTAAGGGATTAAATCTTTTGTAACCTTCTTAAACTTTTGTTGCCTTTCTAATTTAAAGTGACAAGTTAAATGATAATGCAACTGATAGGGGTGAGCAACTGGTCAATGGCTAGCCTGACCAGACTACATAATGTAGCTGAAATTGCTAAAATATGCAGGCCTATTGTAATTTTGACAGAAAACAGTTTCCTGCAGGGCTTTATATCTCCCTGGGTGATATTAAAAGCCAGGAATGTTGTAAGTACCACATTTCTTTCTAGTAAAGTTGGGAAATCTTAGCAACCTAAACTTAAGTTAAACACACACACACACACACACACACACACACACACAGATCATTTTGAGTATCTTGAAATTTTATCTGTGTCTATTGTGAATGGGAAATTTGATGGTAAATTACGTTAAAAACAAGACAACAGGCCCGCTATAGATTTTGTTCATGCCAAGCTCCGTATCACCATAATGAGACTTTACTGTAGTTTCACCTCCCTCAGAAATCGAATCTTAAGCTAGTCCATCAGGAATCCTCTGATCAGCTCTAGTTAAGTAATCTGCCTGACAGATCCCTGCCATCCCTCAAATGAAAGTAACTTTCTAGTAACCAAATTGCTTCTTGCCTCATCCAATTTCCTTGTTCTGTTCCCTTCTGCCTATAAAGTCATTTTGTGCAAGTTTCCTAGAGCTCCTTTCTATCTACGAGATTGCCTGTTATCCAATTCGATCTGATTTTGCTCAAATAAACCCTTGAAATTTTTAATATGCCTCAGTTTACCTTTCAACAATTCTGTTGTCAGAAGGGGGATCCAATGGAGACCCCCACTGAGACCCGCAAGAGGTAGGAGCAACCCAGCGCACCTGTTCTGAGTTCCTTGAGCTTGCTGCTTTCTTGCTGCCTCTGGAGGTGGTCCTTAAGTTCCTCTGGGATGCTAGCTCTGCAGTTTTGCATTATGAGCTTTCAGACTTTGAGCATTTTTTTTTTCTGGACTGGGTGGCACTTAGAAACTGGACTGGGTAAAGGCAGGACGAGGTCCAAGTGGGACGGCATGGGATTTGGAAACAGCTGGTGAAGCACAGGAGTGAGTCTGACTTAGGAAACAGATGGGTGTGGGTCAAGGCTAGGTATGACTTAAACACTAGATAGAAACCAGGGTTGCACTGGACCCCACCTAGAAAGCAGACCAGATGCAGGGTTGGAGTCTATGTGTGCTGGGGTCAGAATGGGTCCAACTGAGAAGCCTGGCCTGCTCTAGCTGTCACCCTAAGAACTAGAACCTGGGCACGGTCCAGGGTTGCACTGGGTCTGACTTAGAAACTGAACTGGATCTAGGGCTGAACTAGGTCCCACTTAGAAACTGGACTTCGTGCGGGATTGGGTCTGGCGTCAAACTGGGATTGATTGAGAAACCAGGCCGGGTCCAGCATTGAACTGGGTCCCATTTAGAAACCAGGGCTCTCTCTAGCTGGGCAAGAACTAGAATCTGGGTGGGATCCAGAGATGGACTGGGTCTGATTTAGAAACCAAACTTGATTTGGGGTTGGACTGGGTGAGGCAGGACTAGGGATAATTTAGAAAGCAGGTTGGGTCTAGTATTGCATTAGATCCCACTTAGAGACCAGATTTGGTGCCCGCCGGAAGGGTGACTGGTGTCCGAAAGTGTCCAGTCTAGAAACCGGACCGAGTGAGAGGTGAGTTTAGGTTCCACTTAGAAACCGGATTTGATGCAGGTCGGACTGGGTCTGGGGTTGGAGTGGGTCCAATTTAGAAACCAGAAGGGATGAGAGGTGGGATTCCGTAGCGCGTAAATACCGTATCTGGTTTACATATCTACATGAAAACCGTATCTGGGCTGGGACAAATAGGTCCAATTTAGAAACCAGAGGAGGTGTGAGGCTGGTGTCACTTGGAAATCAGAATTGGTCCAGAGGGCACTGGTTATGAGTTAGAAACTAGATCAGAACTGGGCCAGACTGGGCCCAGCTCAAGGTGGACTGGGTCTAATGTGAGGCGTCAGGTGAGTAGAATTTTGTTTTTAAGGCTGAACAAATAGATTAACCCCACCAGCGAACATTTTGAATTACCGTGGCCGCAGTGGAGAATTTTCTCTCCAGACTAATTTATCCATTTATGAGGTGCCCTAGAGAAAAAGGGTCTCAGCCAAGCGCTCAATATAATGCAGAGAGGGGAATTTATTTTTCGTTCTTTGCAGTTTTTGTTGACCGTTATGAGGCCCACTGGGACATTCCACTTGCTCCAGACTCTGCAGACAAGATCCTGGGGAAACATGAAGGAGCTGGCGCCAGGTGAGAATTCTTACTCGTCAGCTTTGCCAGATCTCCGTTGACCCTTTAGGAGAGAAGAGGTACAATTTCATGCTCTTCCTTCCTTTCTGATTGGCAGGCAAAAAACATTCGTGAGAATTAGATCTTTGAATTACTTGTGAATTTGCTTTCAGGTACACGTTGGTTGTCAGTACTTTTCTGTCCCAGGGATGACTGCTGCCTTCTTGTTTGTCTGGTTTTGTGCCTCAAGAACTCAGCTTTGCTTTTTTCCAGACTGCAGCATTCAGATTCTTGTGTGCAGACGGTTCAACCTTCTTAGGTTGGGGACCCCAAAAACGTGGCTAGACAGCAGTGTGGGTTGCACTCCTTTTGTGGCGAGGGTCCTATCACCTGTCGCCAGCTCTTGGGAATCGTCTAAGTCCATCCTTTTGGAGGTGACTCTGTATGGTGGGAGAGTAGTATCTCTTGCACCCTCTTTGGGGTTGTATCCAAAGGGTTGTTCAGTACCCCCAGGAAGATTTACTGTTTGTCCTGGCTGAAAACTGACGAAGCATTTGAAATGATTTTTTTTTTTTGAAGTAGTTCTGTGGTCTGAAGCTGGTCAAATTGAAAGCTGATGTTGAGAGCCTGATAGGAACTTTTCTTAAAGGTCCTCTCCCTTAAGCTAAAAGGAAACTATGTTCCCAGAATGAAAGAAAAGCCTGAAGCCTTTGTGGAAGTATTTACTAAAATTACCATCCAAGGCACCCAGCCTTAAATCAAGAATGTAGGATTCTTAAAATTTCAACATTTTAGTTGGAGATCTTCTCCCTGACATAAAGCAGGAAACCGAAGATAGTATAGTTGGATGTGTGGGCAACCACTTGATGTCACTCAGGTTGTAATTCGATTCTTTAAGGAACTAAAAGCAACTACAAAATCTGGTCTCTACAAGAACAGAAATGGGGCTCTGGAAACAATACAAAGCCCACCTACTTTTTTTTTTTAATCCAATGCTAAAACCTCCCTTATTCATAACAAAAGGCTTGCAGATATTGTAGAAGATCGGGACTTGGGGAACAGTCGTCCTTGGTGGATTTGATTAGTTTCTGTGATCTAGAATGATCTTCAGTAAATAAAAGCTAGTTTAAATCTGTTGGTTTAATTAAAATGGGTATGTCTTTAGAATTATCAGCATTAAATATAATACTTAGGTAGAATAAACCTAAGTTTACTAGAATTCAAATAAACTTACATTATCTCTGCTATAGAATTTGTCAGCAAAAAAACAAACTTCATTTGATGGTTAATTCTTTAATGGCTCTTGAAGTTTTCACGAGTAATCTGAACATAAATGTTAAGAACAAGTAAATTAAATAGATTTAAGTAAGATAAAAGTATATATGAGCTTTTCAAGAATAATTATGCTTTGTGGCACGCCTATTTAAAAAAGTTTCCAAAATTTTTGGTAACTTGAAAACTTAAAGTTAAATGGAGATAAGTTAAATGATACATATTCATTGACTATTTAGATCATTTCCAAATAAGATAAAATACTGAGACATTAATTACTAAATGCAGATTTACCCAGTTTTGGCTTCCTGTTACAGAGAAACTAAAGCTATGTGGGTCTACTAGTACATGTTTTGTGCCACATTGAAAAATTTACTGCGAGGAGCAATATACTTCTGAAAATTATGAAATGTATTTATAAATTGGCAGTCCACAGAATGCTAGTGAAACAGTCCAAATTGCTTACTCTTAGTTTTCACTAACAATTAAGAATTCAAAGAGTTAAGAATTCTAATCAATGTATGTAGTTAAGACTACTTAGAAATAATAAGGGTGAAAGGAAACAATTGTGTGAGAAAAGAAGGCAAGGAAAGTAAAAAATAAGAAAGAGGAAAAAAAAATAGGACAAAATCTGAACGGATGTAAAAAAGTCATAGAAGTTTTGTGCAGAACGAATCTTGGGAAAGGAAATTTATGTGTGGTCAAGCTGGCTAGGATAGGAATGGATTTAAATTTTTAAAGAATTTAAATATCAAAAGTACACTGGTACAAAGTTAGAATTTGATTTTCTTATTGTTGAGAAGACAGTTTTCTTGGCCTAGTGGTCTGTTCTTGTGAAAGTTTTTGTTGTTTGTTTTTGTTTTACCTTTTAGGTAATCTACCTGGAAAGCAAAGATTTTGTGTCTTAACAAAAATTATTCAGTGTGCTTCATGTTGTCTTTGATTATTTGATTATTTAAGAAAACCCAGTCTTCTCAATATTAAAAGAGTTAAGTTTTTGGGGTGCCTGGGTAGCTCAGTTGGTTAAAGTGTCTAACTCTTGGTTTTGGTTCAGGTCATGATCTTGGGGTCATGAGATCCATTCCCGCATTGAGCCTGCGGTCAATGTGGAGTATACTTGGGACTGTCTCTGCCTCTCCTTCTGCCTGTCCCCACTGCTCACACTTTCTCTCTCTCTTTAATAAATAAATCTTTAGAAAAAAAAAGAGCTAAGTTTTTTTTCACAACTGTGTAATCTTCTGTATTTGCGTTTAAAATCTTCTGTTGTCATTTTGTGTAAATACATAATTGGGTATTATTTCATAATGATCTATGATATTTTAAAAAGATTATTTATTTGAGAGAGAGAAAGGGAGAGAGCATGAGAGGAGGGAGGAGGGTGGGAGAGGCAGAAGGGGAGAGAGAGAAAGAAGGAGTTTCCTGTTGAACAGGGAGCCCATTGTGGGGCTTGATCCCAGGACCCTAGGATCGTGACCTGAATTAAAGGCAGATAGATGCTTAACCGTCTGAGCCACCCAGGCACCCATGATCTGTGCTCTTACTTAATCAAATGTTCAAACCTTTTGACATTTTCTTAAAATCAAATTTTACTTTTTTAAAATTTTTATGAGGAAACAAATTACTCATTTTAGTGAGTACAGTGTCTTTTGTCTTAATAGCTAAATTTCTAATTGAATGTTATAAACAGATATAAAAGTACAGTGAATAATATAACTAATATCCATTATATTTAGAGATACAATAGAATATTAAAAATTTAATTGCAGGTCCTGTATTGCTCTTCCTAGTCCTTTTCTTTTGTCTCTTACCCTTTCCAGAAGGGGCCTCTATCCTTTGGTTGGTTTGTTTATTTCTTATGCATGATTTTATATTTTCGTGATATGCATACATTTCCATAAATAATATGACATGATGAGTGTTTTGAAACCTTATATACGTGGAAGACTATGGTGTATATATCAATCTGCATTTTTTCATAACACTTGGAAACATTTATATGCTTTATAAATAGTTTGATATAGTTTGATACAGTGCAGTTTTATTTTTCTTTTTTCACTATAGGTATAGTGTATTTCAGTGTATTTATTTTAGGTTTTTTCCCAGTTTTGCACAATTGCAAGAATTTGTAAAATAGCTATTTTTGTGCATGTCTCCTTGTGCATGTGAGTGTAAATTCTTTTAGGTTTCATACCTAGAAATGAGACTGCTTGGTCAAAGTTCATCTTTATCCAGTCAACTTTTTTTTTTTTAAAGATTTTTTTTTTAAAGATTTTATTTATTTATTTGACAGAGAGAGATCACAAGTAGGCAGAGAAGCAGGCAGAGAGAGAGAGAGAGAGGGAAGCAGGCTCCCTGCTGAGCAGAGAGCCCGATGCGGGACTCAATCCCAGGACCCTGAGATCATGACCTGAGCCGAAGGCAGCGGCTTAACCCACTGAGCCACCCAGGCACCCTATCCAGTCAACTTTACTGTGTCTCAGAGATCTTCCAGTATGTTACCTTCTAAAAGCTTTGAAGTTCACAGGATGCCTGGGTGGCTCAGTCAGTTAAGTTTCTACCTTTGGCTCAGATCATGATCTCAGGGTCCTGGGAGCCAGCCTGGATCATCAGGCATCTTGCTCAGCGGGGACCCTCCTTCTCCTCTGTCTGCCACTCCCCCCAGCTTGTGCACTGATTCTCTCTCTCTGAAGAATAAAATCTTTTAAAAAAAATTAAAAAAATAAAAGCATTGACATTCACTTGGCACATTTTGGTTTTTCATCAGTGTAAAATTAATTTTCTGTATTATGTGAAGCAGGAAGCACTATTTTGTTCAACATGAAAAATCATTTGTCTTAGAAAAAGTTGATTTTCTCTTTTCTGCACTGATTTTATTCCACTTCTATAGTATGCCAAGTTTCCATTTTTCTGGTTTCTCCATTCTGTTCCACTGGTCATCATCCACTTCTGTGCCAATTTCAGACAGTCTTAATTATTCTAGTTATATATAAGTTTTAATAGTTGATCAGCAACTTCTTCAAAATTACCTTAGTTATTCTAGGTCCTTTATTATTTTATATGAATTTTTTAATATCTTTTGAAGTTTTGCACATATTCCTCTTAAGATTTTTATTGGATTTCCATTGAATTAGAGATCAATTTTAGGAGAATCATTACCTATCT
The DNA here is from genome assembly GCF_963455335.1 of Martes martes. Lineage (NCBI taxonomy): Eukaryota > Metazoa > Chordata > Mammalia > Carnivora > Mustelidae > Martes > Martes martes. Next base: position 175,252,883 of record NC_137888.1, on the reverse strand, counting down.
ATGTAGATAATTTCCTGTCTGTGTAGCACAACTTTTATGTCTTTCAACCTTACTTATTCTATCTTGCATAGTAGATTTTTAGATTTATTTTTGTGGACTCAAGGTTATTTTGTTATTGTCACTATTTTCCCCCATCACTAGAATTTATTTTACTGTTAAGTAGGACTAGCTAAGCCCTTTTTTTTCTTTCTTTCAGATTTTATTTATTGATCTGATAGAGAGAGGGAGCACAAGCAGAGGGAGCAGGAGAGGGAGTAGCAGGCTCCCTGCTCAGTCCCAGGACCCTTGGATCATGACTTGAGCAGAAGGCAGGCACTACCAATGGAGCCACCCAGGCGCCCGAGATAAGCCCTTTCATTCTGAGTCTTGTGCCTTTATTTAATCTAGAGAAAATTTTTTCAAAATCAAACTTTAAATGGAGTTTTTGGCCTCAAACTAATCTTGAGATTTCCCTCAGGGTCTCTGGAAAATCTCAAATGATTTGTCTCTCACCTTTTAAAGGAGACATGTCAAACTCATTAGGCTTATTTGGTATGTTAAATTATGTGGGAAATAAGTGATGTTAAACCTTTTTAGGCCATATATTTATGGATGTGTGTGACTGATACAAGTATTCCTGAAATTCCTGAAATTAACATTACTAGAACTATATCATTACTCTCACTGTCCAATTATTATCCTAAATTATTATATGCCATGGAAATAATTACATTTCCTGATCTAGTGAACTTTTCAGCAGATCTTTAACCGTCAGCACTAGTTAGGTAATCTACATGAGTGACCTCTGCCCTCCCTTAAGGAAAGTAACTTTACAATAACCAATCTGTTTTTTCCCTCCTATAAGTTTCTTGTTCCCACTCCCCTCTGCCTATAAAAGTATTTCATTTTGTATATCTCCTCAGAGTTCCATTCTTTCTGCTGGATTGGATGCTGCTTAATTCAGATCAGTTTTTGATCAGATAAACTCATAGTTTTAAATATGCCTCAGTTTATCTTTTAACAAGTATAATACTACAGTTTAAAGCCCCTTGTCCACTTTGTTCCCACAATCAAATTACAAATTACGGTAGTTAAGAACCTGCTTTTCTGCTTAGTCCTGTGTCCTCTAAGGCAAAATAAATTGGGACATTTTTGAGCAGCTATTTAGTAATATAGTAGTAGGCAACGGGAATGGGTGAAGATTATGTGCAAATTAGCGTGGATCATTTAATGACCCAAGTTAACATTTATTTCAGTAACTTTGATGGGGCCTGGAATGTCTATAAATGGCTATCATGATGAATATGCATCTGTCAGTATCTGTTTTCCAAAAGCAGCTCATTTCTTTTGACTGTATCCTTTTTATTTTTGTTAGATGCTCCTCGTTTTTCTGCCTTCCACATATAGATTGCTGGTAGCTCATATTGTACCTTTGTACAAAAAAGAAAAAAAGTGCTACTTTGGATACATTCAGCACCATACCAGGACTCATGGCAAGACTGACGATGTAGTTTGTGGGGCCAGTGTAAAATGAAAATTTGAGGCTCTTTGTTAAAAGAAAATCTTGGGGTGCCTGGGTGGCTCAGTTGATTAATCATCTGACTCTTGGTTTTAGATCAGGTCATGATCTCAGGGTCCTGAGATTGAGCTCCATGTGGGCCTCCATGTTTAGCACAGAGTTTGCTTTTCCCTCTCCCTCTGCTCCTTCCCCCATGCTTTGTCTCTCTTTCTCCCTCTCTGTCTCACAAATAAATAAATAAAATCTTAGAAAAGAAAAAAAGAAAGTCTTAATAATTTTAAGACAACAATAATAGAGCATTAAACCAAGTGCAAAAAACCTTCTAAGTTTGGACCTGTGTGACTGCATAGGCTCCATGCCCATGAACATGGTCCTGGTTCATGGTTTGGTCAATGGAGCAAAAGCTGGATTTTGAACCACATTTGTCCTCTCAGAGCCAAATACTCTCACTCAGGAATAGTGCAAGGCCTAGTTAACCAGGCTGCAATGGATTCCAGCATTGACAGGAATTATGTAAATTAAATGCATATTAAGATGGTATTAACTCCAATTCCCATATTTGGCTAGAGTATTTTTCTGGATTTTCACCCTGGATTTCTGAGCATGCCTGGCTCCCCAGAGTACTCCCATATATAGGTTGGTAAGTGGCAAATGGGGCACTAAGTAACTTTTCCTTTTGATCCAGCTGAACATCCAATCAAAATTGTGGAAGGTTTATTCATTTGTGATTCATTTTCATTGTTTAGTCATTGGGGTAGGAGGTAGTAAACTATAGTAGATTAGACTTGGGAGTTAGATCTGAGTGAGAATCCAGACTACATTACTTCTTGGTTGGGAACATTGGCCTAATAAGTTAAAGCATTAAGTCCCTCATCTGCAAAATAGGGAAAATATTTATAAAAGAATAAGTTAGATGCACCTCTATAAGCATTCACTAAATATTTTTTTTAATTTTTTTTAAGATTTTATTTATTTATTTGACAGAGAGATCACAAGTAGGCAGAGAGGCAGGCAGAGAGAGAGGGGAAAGCAGGCTCCCTGCTGAGCAGAGAGCCCGATGCGGGGCTCGATCCCAGGACCCTGAGATCATGACCTTAGCCGAAGGCAGAGGCTTTAACCTACTGAGCCACCCAGGCGCCCCTCACTAAATATTTCTGATTGTGGAAAAGTAAACTCAGGTTATTTCTCTAAATAGCAAAGAATCTATTAATGATAGCTTTGGTGAAGAATGTCTCAAGTTATTACAAATGATGCCTTGCAAATCTGAAATAAAACTCTAAAGTAAATGAATTAAGACCTTTTGTAGGGAGAGAAGGGATTATGAAATCAAGAATGAGATAATGTCAAATGTAAAACAACACCAAGATTTTCTTTAATAATACTATAATAAAAGCTTACATGAGGATTTTAGTTATTTTCTGTATGTGTGTGTATTTGTGTGTTTTATGGGAAGAAATTTTTCTTGTTGTAATTTTGCTTTCATTTACCAAGACCAGTTATTTAAAGATACATCAGCACAGATATTAAGAGACTTACATTGGATGAACAATACAAAGGTAAATAACTAATACTCTACGGAGAGAAAGCAAGGAATTTAATTTGGAAAACCTTGAGTCTTAGCCAGTTAAAATATTTGCATTGTGCAAAATGATTTCTATAGCAATGGGAATTTGGAGGTCTCAAACCAATTTAATTCTAACATTTCATCTCATTTCCTGATGTATTTCATCTTGATGAGAGGCCAAAAAATCTTGTGATATCAGATGATATAAATACCAGTGGATACATTCTTTGCCAGGAAAACACATTTTAAGTATAGAAAACATAGTATATGGCATAAGATTTGGATTCAGATAGACCTTGTTCAAATTCTAGCTCACAACATTATATTTTTGTATTTTGGCAAGTCATTTCACTTCTCTGACCCTAAATTCTTCATTCTTAAAATTAATAATGCCCACTTAATAAAAATTGAATTAAGAATGGAACATAATACATAGAAGTGGCCTTCCAACCTAGTTCTTAATAAATGCTAACTGTTGGTATTTATTAAGTTTAGAACATATTTCACTTTTCTATTTTCATTTTATCTTTCCAAATAGATTATTAGTTCTTTGTTGGTAAGTTTCATAGGAAAGCTCTTTTATTTCCTCCAGAACCCTCAACACAACTTTGACCAGCTAACAGCTACTTAATAAAGGACTGCTGAAAAAAAGACTTGATTTCATTCAGCAATAAAGCGTTCTCTCTAGGACAGGTATGGAAAATCGAAATACCTAAAGCACACAAGAGAAGATGGCCTGGAACATTTTCTTATGCAATATTAAGCTGTGCTCTTTTCATCCAGACACATATTGTTTGCAAGTAAATCTCAAAACAAATATATTCTATTTTAGCAAGATATATTCTTTCCTGTTTTTGTAAATTCAGAGTCTTCCCAGTCCTTGACTTTCTATATTTAATAGAGTCATAGATTCAAGAGCATTATGTTTTCCTCTCAATCCAAAGATTAAACAAGTATAAAAATATAATGTATATAATAATATTACCCTTCCTATTGCCAACCACTCTTTTCTCTTCATTACAACTCCTCTTTTCTACCCCATTTTCAAAATTAGAAATAGGTTAAAAAAAAGAGAGAGAGAGAAGAAGAATTAGAATATAGCGCAAATTAAATTCTGGCAATAATTTTGGCCCATTTTCCCAATTAATCCAAGTGTCAGGATATCTTTGATTACTACTGACTGGCTGAAATTAGTCAAAATAGCAGTAATTAATGCTTTATTCAGACCCTTCCTAATCACAGGGAATTAAAGAAGAATTCTTGCTTTATTCCTGTCAAATGGAGGTGTCTTGTAAAGGTACATAAAGAGGTAAAGAAGACAGGAATGAGCCGCAGCAGCTAGAGTAGGGTTTCATAGAGGGACAGAATGCTATTCTTCTGGTTCAGAAAGAAGTTTCTGTTGGTACCTGTGGTGGTTCATCACCTCTTCTGGCACTGAGTCCTGAAATAAGCGTTCATTTCTCCTTAATACAATTATGGTAATCCTGTTACTTTCTCTGCTTTACTTTCAAAATGTTTGTAGGCTACTATTAAAGTTTTCTATGCTCTGTGTTCTATCTCACAATTTCTACTACACTGTTGACTTCCGTAACTACTACTTGTCTCATGGTTTTTACGGCTTGCCCATCAACTCTAGCTCCTAGAGAGGGAAGATCTTACTGGGTCTGTTCGTCACCATTCCGTTTATACGGTATTGTTCTTGATAGAATTTTCAGGGCAGCCACTGCTTAGCCTGGGGCCTACCAATACATGGACAAATGCCTTGAGGTCAGGTGCCCATTTTGGTCTAATCACTTATGGCCAAGGCTAATGGAATCATATAGTCTGAAATGCAAATACTCAGGCATAAGAAATTTCTTCCAGGAGACATGAGGTAATGACAGAAACTCTGAGGTTCCTCAGAAGGAAATATTCCATTTATAGTGCCTTGTGTAGCCAGTACAAATAATAATATTTCCCTATACCCTATAGATTGCCAAAATTCTCAATGATTCACGCTTAAAACTCAGTAAAACAATGCATCATTCAGTGTTTAGTTCATTTGTCTCATGGCTTCTGAACTTAGAGGGGTTCCCCATGTCTCTTCTGTCCTGATACGGTCAAGACTTTTTTTTTTTTTTTTAAGATTTTACTTATTTATTTGACAGACAGAGATCACAAGTAGGCAGAGAGGCAGGCAGAGAGAGAGAGAGGAGGAAGCAGGCTCCCCACTGAGCAGAGAGCCTGATGTGGGGCTTGATCCCAGGACCCCGAGGTCATGCCTGAGCTGAAGGCAGACACTCTAACCCACTGAGCCACCCAGGTGCCCCTGGTCAAGACTTTTTGATACTAAAATTCTATTAAGAGTTTGTAAAGTTTTAAAAGAGAATTAAAAATTTCCATATTGCTCTTTACAAAGCTCATACACATAAAAGCTCACTGATGAAGTGGAACTGCTTGTGCCATGTAATTCTGACAGAGGGTTAGTAAAGTATCAAATCAGTTACTGGGAGAGACTTACACAAAGTTTAATTTCTTATAGGTAACTAAAGTATCTGTCTAGAATGTTTGATTTCTGATAAGCTATGAAGTTCTAGAACTAGGAAATTATGTACAGACTCAGACAAGAGGGAATCCTTTGACAGACAATGAAACTGTAGAATGAATAATGCCCTTCAAATACTTACTTTTCCTTTTTGATATATGTCTATATCTATAATTTCTGATTCCACTCAAAGTGGAATAGGGTTCAGGTTTCTGAACAAATACTAACTTTTAATTCTGAAACTTTATATTTGTGAAGCCATCTTATTTCTTGTTCAAATACAAAATTAGAATGCTATATTGGTAATGAACTCCATTTTCTCCTTCAGAAGGATGTTTATTTGCTTCTTACACATTTAGGACAGGTGCATGCACACATGTGCACATATATACACTATGAGAAGTGGAAAATTGAAATGTTCTAATTACAAGTGATTTAACATTCCCTGAAATAATTTGTTTTCCATTCAAGTTTTACTTCAGTAAGTCTCCAAATTGAAACTCTTGTCTATCGTGCTTGGAAAACTTGGATAAAAGCTATAGTTAAAAAAAAAAAAAAAAGCAAACAAGAAAATGACTAAGAGATCACTGTGGGGTATATTAATTAATTAATTCAATATTAATAAGAAGACTGTTGCATTTTCATATCATTTTCTCCTGCTTTACTTTGATTTTCAGTCAACTTCAACTTGAAACATAATAAGAATTATGTCTTTTGTGAGGTGGTTCGGTGGTTCAGTCAGTTGGGTGGCCAAATCTCGGTTTCAGCTCGGGTTGTGAGATCGAGCCCCACGTGAGGCTATGATTAGCACAGAGTCTGCTTGAGATTCTCTCTCTGCTTATTCCCCTGCTTGCATCCTCTCTCTCTTTAAATGAACAAATAAAATCTTTAAAAAAATTATGTCTTTTGTGTAACACTCAGACCATAAAAAGAACTTTCTCTATCGATTTTGCCTTTTTTTGAGAAATTTGTGATAATGAACGTAAAGCTTGAAATCTACCCTCTAAACAAATTTTTAAATGTACAGTATCATATTGTAAACTATACACATAATGTTATACAATGGATGCCTAGAATTTTTTTGTTTTGCCTGACTGAAACTTTATATGCAATGAGGAGAAACTCCCTATTTCCCTCTCCTCCAGTCCCTGACAACCACCATTCTCATCTCTGCTTTGATGATTTTGACTACTTTAAATACCTTGTATAAATGGTACCATATAATATTTGTCCTTCTGTGGCTGGCTTACTTTACTTAGCATGTCTTCAGGCTTCATCCATGTTGCAGCATATGACAAGAATTCCTTCTTTTTGTGGCTGAATAGTATTCCCATTGTACGTATATATCACATTTTTAAAATCACTTCATCTGTTGAGGGGCATTTAGGTTGTTTCAAAATTTTGGCTGTTGTGGACAGTGCTGCAATGAACATAGGGGTACAGCTATCTCATTGACATTCTGATTTCAATATTTTCGGATAAACACCCAGAAATAGGACTGCTGGATCATCTGATAGTTCTGTTTTTAATTTTTTGAGGAACCCCCATATTGTTCTTCACACTGGGTGCCCTATTTTATGTTCCCAGTAACAGTACACAGAGTTCCAGTATCTCCACATCCTTACCAATGGTTATTATTTTGCTATGTTTTTACTTATTTAATAATGGCCATCTTAATGGATATGATGTGATATCTCATTGTGGTTTTGATTTACATTTCCCTCATGATCGATGATATCGATCATCTTTTCATGTGTTTGTTGGACATTTGGATGACTTCTTTGGAAAACAAAAAAACCCACAAAAACCTGTCCTAGTCTTCTGCCCATTTTTAAATTGGGGCATTTATTTGTTTGCTATTAAGTTATAGTAATTCTTCATATAAGTTGTATGGTTTGCAAATATTTTCACTTATTCTGCAGGCTACCTTTTCATTCTGTTGATTATTTCCTTTGCTGTGCAGAAGCTTTTTAGTTTGATGTAGCCTCACTTGTCTATTTTTGCTTTCATTGCTTCTAGTGTCACGTAAAAGAAATAATTTCCAAGCCCAATGTCACTGAAGCTTTCCCCCTACATTTTTTTCCTAGAAGTCATATAGTTTCAGGTATTACATTTAAATCTTTAATCCACTTTGATCTGATTTTTTTGTTTATGGTTTATTCTTTTGCATGCTGGACATTCCAGTTTTCCAAATACTGTTAGCAAGACTTTACTTTCCCCATTGTGTATTCTGGGCACTGTTGTCAAAGATCTTTTGACTTTATATGTGGGTTTATTTCTAGACTCTGTATTCTGTTTTATTGGTCTATATCTGCCTTTGTTCTAGTATCAGATTGTTTTGATCACCATAGCTTTGTAATATATTTTGAAGTCAAAAAGTGTGAGGCTTTGATCCATGTCATATTTCTCAGGATGAGAGGCAAATGGAGCAGAGCTGAGTCACCTAAGGCCCAACTAGAGCAGAACTCTCAGATGAGCCTGACCTACATCAGCTAAGTGGCTTAGATATATGAGAAAGAAATGCTTATTGTGATATGCCAAAAACATCTTGTTGTGGTTTTTACAAGGCAAAGATTACCAACATAGTGTGTTATTAATCTCAGATTTTCAAATGAGCTACAGAGGCCTGAAAATAGAACAAGGGTAAAATTAATAGTGACTGCCAAAAAGTGCATGGGCTCCCACTATTCTATGTGAACTGTAATATAGAAATATTTGTGTATGTTCAGCAGCCTACATATAGGATGGGATCCAATAAGAAATATTAAATTTATTTTTCATGATTCAAATTATATTTTTTTACTCTGAATCCAAACATCTGCCCTGTTATTTGTACTGTAAGTCTGATATTTACTCAGTCTTTATCAAACATGTCTGATACTGACCCACTCTTTATCAAACATAATTTTAATCTTGTTTTTAAGATTATATATCAGTTAGGAGGACTTGATATGTCACTGAACACCACTGCTACAAAATGGCATGGTGCTTGGAATAAACACTACTACCATGGAGACAGTTATTTGCTTATAGAGATAGATAGCATGGTAGAGATAAATTTTTCTCCCACAGGAAAATATAGCTCATAATTTTACCACCATGAAAATCCAAGAGCAGAGGAAAAGGGGTTTAAAAAAAATCAACCTATATTAAAAAGGTAAAATAAACTAATGAATAAAAGCTTTCCTTACCAAAGTCCCTCTCTGTAAAGACAACTGTTAACATTTTATTTATTTATTTTCCTGTCTTTCTTATTTTATTTATTTATTTTTTTAATTTGAGAGAGGGTGCAAGCATGAGCGGGGGGAGGGACAGAAGGAGAAGCAGATTCCCTGCCAAGCAGGGAGCCAGACACAGGACCCTGGGATTATGACCTGATAAGCCTAAAGCAGATTCTTAACTGACTGAGCCACGGAGGCGCTCCAGCACTTTATTTTTGATACAACATGTACATGCATATTTTTCCCCATTGATTAGTTTCCCTTAGTGAAGTACTAATAAGTTATTTCCATTGGGGGGGGGGAAAGCTCTTAAAAATATATCGTTGAGTACTTATATAATACTTTGTCTGCAAGTAAAGCTGAGTTAATGAGTATGTGCAAAATTCTGTTAAGTAATGTCACTTTGATTCCTAGAAATTTGCCCCAATTTGTGCTCCCACACACAGAGACATACAAATACTATCTCAGCATTTATTAAGAATAAAATTCCTCATCCTTGCCATGCTTGGTAATTTGATAGGTTAAAAAAAAGAAAGATTTTGGTTATATTTCAGCTCTTAGCATAGTAACAGCTGCCTACCCCATTCCTACAGATTTGTGGCAGGTAGCTGTGCATGCATTCCAAGAGAAGCTTGTATCTTACTTATGGGAGCCAGGGTGGGCAAAAAGGACACTTTGGTACAGATATTGGGAATCTACTCTCTGAATGCTAATTGCTGCTTGTGATCAAGGAGGTACAGACAAAAAGATAGACAGTTTTTGTTGCACCTCTCTGCATTGTTGCAAGACCGTGAAGGAACTTCTGGGGATTTAAAGAGCCAGTGGCTCCTACCTCCTCTCCAGTTTTTTCTTCGGACAGTAAAGGCTAGGACATTCAAAGGCAACTGCACATAACAGCAGAAATTGGAAAGTTGTTGTGCATGCACAGGGAAAGGCAGAGTAGAAGACATGAGTATGTCTTAAGTTTAAGTTTAGGCTGATCCTTAGCACAGAGCAGTCTCCAAAAATCAAATCAGAACAAAACAAATCCTGGGGAAGAAGAATCTGACTTCCTTATTTACATTATTAGATTCAAATGTCTAGTTTTCAACAAAAAATCACAAGGCATGTAAAGAAATAGGATATGAGAAATAGTATGTCTCATTCAAAAGAAAAAATAAACAAAGAATTATGCCTGAAAACCACCTGATAGGTCTACTAAACAAAACTTTAAAAAAGCAGTTGTTGAAAAGATGCTCAGAGAACTAAAGAAAATGTAGAAAAATGAAAGAAAATGATATCTAGGCAAAGTGGAAATATCAATAAATAGGAAATCTAGAAAGAAGAAAAAATTATGGAGCTGAAAAGTACAATAATTGAAATAAGAAATTTGCTAGAGGGAGTCAGAGACAGATTTGAGTAGGCAAACTTGAAGTTAAGATGATGCACATCATTGAGTCTGAGGAAAAGGGAAAAACTGAAGAAAAGTGAATGGAATCTAACAGAGTCTTTTAAAAATAAAAACAGCTTACAAAGACAAAGGACATTATATATTAACAGAGGCTCAATAGAGCAAGAAGATATAATAATTATGAAGTTATGCACCCAATAACAGATCACTGAAATATGTGAAGTAAAATTTGACAGAATCAAAAGAAGGAATAGACAATTCCATAATAATAGTTGGAGCCTCTAATACCCCATTGTCCTCTATAATGGACAGAACAAGTAGAATATAAGTCAAGAAATAAAGGACTTGAACAACACAATGATCTAAGTAGATCTTACAGACTATATGTAAAACACTCTACCCACCAACAGCATACGTGTTTTTTTTTATTTTTTGTGTTTTGTGTGTGTGTGTGTGTTTTTTTAAGTTCACAAAAGTTATTTTTCAGGATAGATTCATATGTTAGGTCACCAATTAAGTTTCAATAGATTTTAGAAGATAGATGTAATACAAAGGAGTATTCTCTAACAAAAACCAGATGAAGTTAGAATTCAGTAACAAAAAGAAAACTAGAACATTTACACATTTGTGGAAATTGAACAATGCAGTTTAAAATCCAGTGGATGAAAGAGGAAACCACAAGGGGACTAAAATCCTTAGGTATTAAATGAAAATATAAAGATATAGTATGTCAAAACTTAGGAGACACTAAGACACGCAAAGGAATGCTAAGGAAGGGATTTATAGCTATAATTGTTTTCATTAAAAGAGAAGGGAGATTTTGAATCACCAACAAGCTTTAAAATTAAGGAACCAGAAAAAGTAGAAAGAAAAACCAAAATTAGCAGAAGGGAAGAAATAATGAAGATTAGAGCAAAGATAAATAATAAGAGAATAGAGAAACAATAGAAAATACCACAAAACCAAAAGTTGATTCTTTGAAAAGAGCAGCAAAATTGACAAACTCATAAGCGGATGGACTAAGGAGAGATGGAGAGAAAGAAGTCTTGTTTTACTAAAATAAAAAATAAAAGCGGACATAATACAACTGATTCTACAGAAATAAAAAAAATGTAAGAGTACTCTGAACAATTGTTTGCCAACAAATTGGATAACTATATTAAATACAGAAAATCCTAGAAATATAAAACCTACCAAGGTGAATTATGAACAAATAGAAAATCTGAACAGACCTATAATAAGTTAGGAGATTGAATCTGTAATCCAAATCTTCCAACAAAGAAAAACTGTGTACCTGATAACCTCACTAATGAATTCTACCAAACAGTTCAAGAATTAAAACCAAGATTGGTTTTCCAGAAAAATTTTCCAAAAATTTAAGAGGAAGGAATTCTTCCAAAATCACTTCATGAGGCCAGCATTACCCTGACACCAAAGTTAAAGAAACGATAAGAAAATGAAACTGCAGATTGATATTCCTTGTGCATGTGGATGCAAAAATCCTTAACACAGTACTAGAAAACAGAACTCAGTAGCATATTAAAAGGATTACACTCATGAGCCTACTTTAAAAATATATATGTAGTTAAAATGTCAGTACTATCCAAAGTGATCTATAGATTCAACATAATCCCTATCCCAATGATTTTTTTTTTTTTTGCAGAAATAGAAAAACCTATTCTAAAATTCTTAGGGAATCTATAGGACCCTGAATAGTCAAAAACAATCTTAAAAAGGACGAACAAACCTGGAGGACTCACACTTCATAATCTCCACACTCCTACAAAGCTAAATGAAAAGAATTTGATATTGTTATTAAGGCAAACATATAAACCAATGGAATAGAATGGAGAACCAAGGAATAAACTCTCACATGTATGGTCAAATGATTTTTTTTTTAAAGATTTTTTATTTATTTATTTGACAGACAGATCACAAGTAGGCAGAGAGGCAGGCAGAGAGAGAAGGGAGGAAGCAGGCTCCCCGCTGAGCAGAGAGCCCGACGCGGGGCTCGATCCCAGGACCCTGGGATCATGACCTGAGCCGAAGGCAGCGGCTTTAACCCACTGAGCCACCCAGGCGCCCCTGGTCAAATGATTTTTTAAAAAGATTTTATTTTTAAGTATTCTCTATACCCAACTTGAGGCTCAAACTCATAATCCCTGGATCAAGAGTCACATGCTCTACTGACTGAGCCAACCAGGTGCCCCTATGGGAAAATAATTTTTAACAAGGATACCAAGACCATTTAATGAGGAAAAGACAGTTTTCAATAATTAGTGCTCGAAAAACTGCACATCTATAGGCAAGAGAGTGAAGCTAGGACTTCACCTGATACTATTTACTGAAATTAAATCAAAATGGACCAAAGACCCCAATGTATGGACTAAACTATAAAACTTGTAGAAGAAACATGGTGCAAAAGCTTTCCGACTTTGGGTTTGACAGAGATGTTTTGGATATAACATCAGGGATGCAGGCAACAAAATAATAAATAGACACATTGGACTTTATGAAATAAAAACATTTGTCCATCAGGGTAATTTCAACAGAGTAAAAGGCAACCCACAGAATGGGAGGATATATTTGTAAATCATGTGTCTGATAAGAGATTAATACCTGGAACATATATAGTACTTCTAAGCTCAACAACAACAAAAAACTAACAACCCAATTAAAAAATGGGAAAAGACTTGAATAGACATTTCTCTGAAAAGACATTAAAATGTAGTAAAGGGGTGCATGGGTGGCTCAGTCAGTTAAGCATCTGCATCAGCTCAGATCATGATCCCAGAGTCCTGGGATGAGGTCCCACATTGGGCTCCCCAGGGAGCCTCCTTCTCCATCTCCCACTCCCCCCTGCTTGTGCTCTCTCTCTCTCTTTGTCAAATAAATAAATAAATAAATAAAAATTAAAAAAAAACCAAAACGGCAGTAAGCCCATAAGTAGATGCTCGATGTCACTAATTATTAGGGAAATGCAGATCAACACTGTAGTGAGATATTTTTGCACACCCATTACGATGGCTACTATAAAAAAAATAGGAAGTAACAAGTACTGGAGAGGATGTGGAAAAATTGCGATGCTAGTGCACTGTTAGTGGGAACATTAACTGGTACAGCCATTATGGGAAGCAGTATGAAGGTCCCTCAAAAAATTAAAAGTAGAACCACCAGAAGACTCAGCAATTCTACCTCTTGGTATATAATCAAAAGAATTGAAAGCAAGGTCTTAAAGAGATATTTGTACATCCACTTTCATCTGAACATTATTCATAATAGCTAAAATGTGGAAGCAAATCAAATGTCTATGAACAGATGAATGGGTAAGCAAGATGTGCGTACATTAAATGGAATATTACTCAGCCTTAAAAAGAAAGGAAATTCTGACACACGCTACGACATAAACTTTGAGGACATTATGTTAAGTGAAATAAGGCCATCACAAAAAGATAAATACTGTATGATTTGACTTAAGTGAAATGCTTATAGTATTCAAAATCATGGAGACAAAGTAGAACAGTGGTGGCCAGAGGCTAGAGGTAAGGGGGGGAATGAAGATTTATTGTTTCAGAGATAGAGATTTTCAGTTTTGCAAGATGATTTCTGGAGATGGATGGTGGTGATAGTTGCACAGAATGCAAGTATATTTAATACTACTGAACACTTAAAGTGGCAGAATTTTGTTATATGTGTTTTATCACATTTAAAATATTGGAAAAGTGGTACCACTTTTTTTATTTCTTTAATTAAGTGGTTCAAATTCATTTCATGTATTTATTAGCTATTTGTATTTCATTTCTGTGAATTACCTGTTCATATCATTTGCCCACTTTAAAAAACATTTTTTTTTCTTACTGATTTGAATGAAGTGTCCTTAAAATTAAAATAGTCCTCTTCTGACATGTGTATAGAAACCTTTAAAGCAAAAGATTTGATAATTATTTGGGAAGTCAGGATAACAAAGAGTTAGTTTGATGTGTTCAAACAGTTGAGGCCAAACAACACAGATAGTGGCAGGCTACTTGTATTTCATTGAGATTATACTATTCTTTCAAATTGACTTTCAAAAATAAAGCATTTCTATATCCCTAGGAATTGAAGTCCCAATAAGGCTTTTAAAGTTTTATTTTTCCATAATTTACATTTGTTATGGTGTATCTGGCTTTTATTCTGGGAGATTTTTCATTTCTAAAAGGTGTTATAAAAATAAATGAGTTGATTTATTTAAAAATATGCATATATTTTATTTTTGTTCTCATAATACTCATTTTCTGTCAATTCCTAAGTGAGTCATGTATTAGACTAACTCTTCACATACACCATTTTGATTTTAATTTGTTGAACAGCATTATCCATAAATAGTAAAACAAATAATTGCATGTTAGAAAGCTGATTCAAAATGCATCCAGTTTTCAGCCTGGTTTGGTGTTTGTCATTTAGAATATTTGATCCTCCAAACACTCATATGTATTTTGGAGACCTTGCAACATTTTTATTATTATGCCCAAAACAATATGTTAAAATAGAGGACTTACCTATTAAATTATCTTCATTAAACACATTTAAATTAACACATTTAAACTCTCACATTTTAAATGAAATTTTAGCTGGTTTTATTTAAAATATGAAGGACCAGGTGTGATGATGTTGCATAAAACTGATAGTTGACACTGAAAATAATTGAAAGACTTCAAAATGGACCAAAAACTTTTGCTTTGCTTATGGATTTATAAAGCCAATTACTCTTTAATATTCAGCAGTAAGAGATGGCTACTCTAAAGCATTTCCTTTCCACTTCAAAGGATGCCCTGTGGGTGTTCACATCATTCCTAGTATGGAAGTCGAAAAAGAAACCATGTATATATAACTCAATATCGAATATATAAATATATGAGTATGGTGTGAGAAGTCAGGAGATCTAGTGGTTATTTTCAATCCTACCTCTGACTTAGTGAGAACATAGTTAATATTTTTAGCTTTTTTTTGACCTCTATTCCTCATCCTCATAAAAGATGGTGGAAATCACAGAGGAATTTATGGAAGGCTTATGAAGTTCAAGCTTTAGGGACTCTTGCACAGGTTATCTGAGTATTTTTATATTCATATTTAAAAAAAATATATATATATATATTTTTTTTCCTTAAGAAAGTCCTCCCAAATGGAATGTTATTCTCAGATTTGCAAAACCTGGATTCATCCCTGGCCAGAATACATTCTACTATGGTTTCTTCCAGTTACACAATTCAGTGATTTTTAAAAAATGTTCAGTAGTTCATACATAGTAAGTCACAGCTGTTCCTTACACATAGTGTTTTCTTTTGTAAGATGTTTCTGCTCTTCTTATAATGCTCTATAACTATTTATGAAGACAAATTTTCACTGAAATATTATAAAATCTTTGAAATCTATCTTCTTTAATCTTTCTCTTTTCTGACTTTTCTTGTCTCTTAGTATAACGATTCTCAAATTGTGATTCCATCATTGGGTATGTATATCACAATCACCAGATATATCTTTATTATTTGTTTGATAGGGAGTGAGAGAGGAAGAGTGAGTGTCCAAGCAGGGTAGCAGCAGATGGGGAGAGAGAAGCAGGCTCTCCACTGAGGAAGAAGCCTGACATGAGGGTTGATCTCAGGATCCTGGGATCAGGACCTGAGCCAAGAGCAGATGCTTAACCAACTGAGCTACCCAGGCGCCCCCACCAGGAGTATTTTTTTACTGCCGATTCTCTTGACTGCAACCTGGATTTCCTGAATAATGAGAGGAGAAAAGGATGGCAGATACAAGAAATCAGCATTTTGAAGAAACCCTCTAAATACTTTCTGTGTCCACTAACCTTTAAGAGCACCTGCTTATCTGTGTGTTCTGGAAGGCATATGTGAATGTGTTTTAGAAATTAGGGCCAGATGGCAAGGAGAATAAGAATGCAAGAAAAGCTAAATGCAGGTAAAAATTTATGACCCTTTCTCCAAACAAAAATGTATAAAACTATTGTATTTTATTATATTACATCATATTATATTTCATATCCCAATTTATAGTCCCATTATGTTATTTCCCATTTACACTTTTTTCTGTCCTCTTCGCTAGACTAAAGAAAGGAAACACGAAAGTTGAAAAGGAGGGCTGCCTTCCTTTTCCATGCCTGGAGCTTCAAAATCCAGGGTACCAGAGGAGGCGTGTTTGGGTAGGCAAAGAGAAGACCCAAAGTGCAGGGACTTGGTATCTCTCCACTGTTAATGTTTGGAGTACTATTTGTACAGACCTCCCTTGCACTAACAGGGGGTTCCCAAATAAAGTTAAAAGGGTTAAGCAGAGAGAGAAAAGGTCTGGTCCGTACTCTTGAGGCTTTTTGAGTTTATGTTCAGTAGGCTGAGTTGAGAACTGCTATCTGTCTGCCTGCTGGAAGTCAGGATGACCCACAGCAGGGCACACAGGTAGTAAGTGTGGGTTGGGATCTCTATGGAATGACCAGTAGAAGCTTCAAGGACTCTGTTTTGATACTGAAAGAAGAGGCAATTTTAGAATATTGTTATAGTTAGATCAATCCTACTTCATCGTATGTTCCCTCTCTCCTGGAAGCTCCTGAGAAACAGCTACAGAACACATTCTGGAAACATAATTTCTACTATGAGAAGTAATCAACATTAAAACTTGAAGAACCAAGGGGATATTTACAGAGTACTTTTTACCACCCTGTAACATCTGTAGCCATTACTTTAGGGTGATAGTTTGTTTGAATCAGTGTGCCTGCCAGATAGGGGAGCAAAAAGGGAAAACAAACACATATGAAAATTATTTACCAATAACCAAAACTTTTCTTCTGTGTTCCAATTTTGTGATACATTGCTGGGATTCCATGCCGGTCTTGGAGGACATAATCAGGTGTTCTTTTTTTTTTTTAAAGATTTATTTATTTATTTATTTGACAGAGATTACAAGTAGGCAGAGAGGCAGGCAGAGAGAGAGAGGAGGAAGCAGGCTCCCTGCTGAGCAGAGAGCCTGATGCGGGGCTCGATCCCAGGACTCTGGGATCATGACCTGAGCCGAAGGCAGAGGCTTTAACCCACTGAGCCACCCAGGCGCCCCATAATCAGGTGTTCTAACGTGATTAGCAGGGATACAAGCAAGTGGGAATGTGTGTATATATGTGTATGTGTCACAGAGAAAAGCATACTTCATCCGACCTGGTGTATTTGTTGCATAATTGAAATGTTTATACTGCCGTAACAGTTCAGGTTGTTTATTGCCTATTCAGTAGCCATGTATTTTTGCTGTTCACTCCCAAATTCTCTGGAAATGAAAGTTCCTGTAACTAGTTGAAAGCTACACTTTAATAAAGTTTTTGGTGTTCTTTTTCTTTTTTCTTTACTTTAAATTACCAGAGAATATAACATGGTTGAAGACAGAATATAAAGAAATTTTAGTAAAAAGTATTTATGCGGGTGGGGTGGGAGAATTTTCAAAATAACTTTTGTGGAAAAAATACTTTAAGGAAGCGAGGCAAATCCATTCAACTGTTTTTAGAATTTGAGTTCTGGATATCAAAAAGGAGTGGTAGGAAAATATTAAATTTGAGAGCTCCAGTGAATTTCCATTAATTAGTTATCATATGTGCTCATGGTGCTTACAATTTTCCTTTTAATAGCTCAGCCAACAACTTTAGTCTTTATGGCCACATTTAAAGACAAAATGGATCTATTAATATAAGGCTTGGCATTGACCATGATATCTAGTGGATAGCTTTTTGTGATCAAAACTGTCCTTACATTCTTTATCCCAGAGTTGGTGGTGCTCTTTTGATGATACTGTATGTTCAACAAAAAGAAAAATGATCAGTATGTGGAAGTCAGGCCATCCATTTATAGGCACTATTTATAAACATGCTGTTGAAATTCTGCCCTTTATTTCAGCTTGGTTTTCTTCATGTCATTATTAACATTTACCCATATTTTATTGCCAAAAGTAATGCACACAGAATGACAAATTCTATTATCAAAGACCTTTGAATGATAGCTTTGAAATTTGAGGACATTCCTTCAGGATGTCTGTCAGAAAGGAAAATGAGTCTTAGGAAAAAGGCTAACTTAGTTTATGAAAGTATTTTAGGGGAATCATCTTGGGAAGTTGCTTCTGTGAGAACTCTGTTGCTCAAGGGTCATTCATTATCTCTAAGTCTGGCAGATTAGTTAACTTGTGTTCTTTTCAATAACTTGGCAAAAATAAGCTGAAACTTAGGAGATCAATTCTGATACAAAAGAGTTAGTTTCAGGGCGTCTAGGTGGCTCAGTAGGTTGAGCATCTAACTGTTGATTTTTGCTCCGATCTTGACCCAGGCGTGTGAGATTGAGCCCTGTCAGGCTCTGTGCAGGTCATGGAGTCTGCTTGAGATCTCTCTCTCCCTCTCCCTTGTCTCGCCACGCCCCCCCGCCAAAAAACAGGGTGAGTGGGTTTCATGTTGTGGCATTGTTGAGGTCAACCAGAACCCCAGGAGCTGTTTAATAATTCTGGGGTGTTTTTCACAGATCCATTTTCACTACCCAGGATATGCTTTTGTCTGCATGTTATTGGTTCCAATGACTAATGCTGGGCATACAGCAAAAACAGCATAGCTTTTACAATTCTTAGTCATTTTGAAAAACAATGTAATTCTTAAAATTTTTAGGGAAGTAGTGCACAATCTAATTAAACAAATGATTTCCAAATTATATCATGATCCTTAACCAACTCCCCTCTCCCCTGGAAATTCAATGTCTGTCAGATTTTTCATCCTACATCTTTTTTCAGGTATTCAAATTCCGTCTAGCCAACATTCTTTAGATTTAGGATTTTTTTCAGTGAAGTATCAGTATTATTGCCAGATATGTACTTGTCCATACACATTTTTAGCTTGTCTCTTCAAAGACAAATATTATCCCTACTTGTCAATGCTATTGTTCTTAGTGATACAGATGACTTGCCGTTTGATTAACATGGCTGTATGAATCAAATTGAGAGCAAATGCTAGTGGTGACTGAACCTTCTAGCTTGTATCTGTTATACTACCAAATGCTCATTTCCTGCATATAAAAAAACAGCATTTTTACTTAGTACTGACTTTTCTAATGCCTGAGAAAGTATTAAATTCTCCAGAAGAGGAATAAAGTAACATTGTTACATATTTCTATAGAAACAGGAAAACAAACTATAATAAAAACTATAAAATTAGATACTTGTTTAGATACTTGTTGGCTGAGGAGTATATTTGGTGTTGTGATAGATATTAATTGCATTTTGACATCCATAATAATTGAGAATAGTAGCAAAGCAATCATGAATAGTGAAACAAACATAAACTAAAAAGAAATTGCTATCCATTATGTTTTGTGGCTTTTTCTAGTGCAAGAGAATTCTTCCCCACTGTGATAATGGTATAAAACATCAATGTAGGCTGTAAAATATGAAGTGATTTTCAAAATTATTTCACTATGTACATGCTCATTTTCAAAAAGTATTTTAAAATAAGATAAACCTATAGTTGAGTTAATGAAGCTAGATCTTCCAAGTGGAAGATTGCACTTTATTTCATAAAACAGTTCTTTCAGTAATATTTGTTGTGGACTTACTGTGTGCAAAGCTCGTCACTATGTTTAGGGTTACCAAGATTAGTGAAATGAGTATTGTTTCAATAGGGTATGAACTAATGATAGAGAAAAAAAATTAATAGAGATATGTATAAGGAACCATTGAGAGCACTGTAGAGGAGTATGACCCATGATTACTTGGGAGGGGACTAAGAAATATATTAGACTTCCCCTCCCCCACCAACTGCTAGTAACATAAACTCCAGTTGTCAAAAATATGACACTTCCCCTCCAAATGTTGACCATTTATTTCCTTTCCCCTTCTCTTTGACTTTTTGAGGGATGAATTTAAAAAGAAAGGGTACTTACCACATATGTATATAAGATTCCCTCCATTGGGTCATGCAAAAAGGTCAATTTTCCAATAATGTGCCAAGAAAATAGTGATTTTCTTGGTTTAATTATGGCATGACAGTGTAAGTTTTGTAGCAGAAAAGAAAACTTTATAATTAGTATGCAGAGCTCATGTAGTACAACAGGATAGACTCACAGTGAGATCTGCCGGCATTTGGGACAGGGTATTTGAGTCTATAGATCTGCACTCTGTCATCTGGTAGGCTAGCAGCTAATTCCTTTTCTGGTGCATCAATATATTTCAAAATTAACATTCATAAGTACTCAAGGAAAACTAGGTAGCCTTAAAGATTTAGGCTTTGTCTACATTTGTCTCCTACATGAAAGAAACAATTTTATAGGATACCCAAGTGTCCTAAAATATGGTAACACAGAAGCATCTCACAATTAAAATTCTTTAGCTGGTTCTTGGGTACTTTCAATGGGGACATTAGATGATTCTCAGTACTTACGACTACACAGCAGAGTTAACATCTGGGAAGGAAATAAGTCGTTCAAAATGGGTATAGACATCTGTTTCCTAGTAGAAAAACTGCTCCTATCCTGTAAAATATTTTATCATAATAAGGGATAATAGTGTTTTTGTTTGGTTATCTTTCTGTTCTTGTTTGTTTGCTTTTAACTTGAGGCCACAGAATTTTCGTGAATAATATTTACTTGCAGTATTCTTCCCCTTTTAAAGAGCATTTTATCTGGTGGCAAGTTCTGGTCTCTGTAATGATAATGACAACTAATAAGTGTGGCATAGTATGGCTTTGGTGTCAGAAGGACATTAATTCAGATCTCAGCATATGTAAACAGAGACTCCTTTAAATTCCCTCTGGAATCCTATCCCTTTATCCTTTACTGAGGAGAGGAAAATCAGTCAAGCTCTTCTTAAACCCTACTCTGTAATTTAACCTGGGACCGATGAAAAGAACGTTAAGATTTTTTCTCTGGCAGCCAGAGGTCCTCAGGTGAGAAAAGGGAGAATGAGAATGGTTTCAAGTGGGAAAAATTGACCACAGCAATATGGTAAGAAGATGATCTATGTAAAAGACATTCGATGATGGATATGCAGCTTCCACACTCTAGATACATCCCACGTCAGGTCAGTTCCTTCTAATCGTAGAACCTGTTTCTTACATGTGTCTCTCTGTGTCTTTACAGACACTTGAAATGATTTGAAGACCAGTGGATCCTTAACTGGTAATAGAAGCTGAGTAGATTTGTGCCCAAGTTATTATTCTAAAACATGCAGAGATTTTTGTCAAGCCTATAACTAATCATTAAAACACTGAAGTGTGATTTTTTCCCCACCATCATAAAGCATCAAAAGGCATTTTTAACATGATGCTATAATTAATAATCAGTAAAAAATTTCCAGTATGTAGGAGGCTGAAGTATGCTTTCAAAAATGAAATTGGTACTCTACTCCCATTAATAAGTATTTTAAAATATGTATGGAAATAGTTCTCCTCATTTTCAATAATTCTTCTTGTTCATTACAGCATTTAAAGGGGTGGAGGGTGGGGAGTAAAAATACCATTCTGCAAGCGCAAAAAATTTAACTAGCAGCAGATGGTGAGACTAAAGAAACTGCTCCTCACATCAAGCTTATGGAAATCGGTCTCTTTCAGCTGTAGTCACACATCATTTAGTTCTAGAAACAGGGGTCAGGGCAATACTTGCCATATGCTAACCCTAGTATATCTACTTCTTGCTGATATAGGTGCTACGTTTTGAGGAATTTGATTTGAGTTCAAAGAGTGCTATAATTTTTTATAATAACAAGCCATGACCTTTAATGTATTTTACCAGTGACTGATAATGAATTCTCTGGAAAGCTTGAATCTTTTTTAAAAATTATTATTTGAAATAAAGCTTAATCTTATTTAAGAGCTTTGTGGAACCAAAAAACAAAAAATAAAAAACAAAAAAACACCAAACAAGTTTCTTTTTACATGAAGCCTAGGCTTTCTTTCTGGAACAGAGGGAATTTGTGAAGAATACATGTGTGTCCGTGTGTGTGTGTGTGTGTGTGTGTGTGTGTGTGTGTGTGTCTAGATAGTTTGCAGGAAAGGAAGGATCCTTTACAGTCTCTGTGGGAAAGGTAGGCTAGAAGTTTGCAGGAAGGGAAGGATCCTTTACAGTCTCTCTGTGGTATTTAAAAATATCAGCTCATAAATTCTTGAATAATCTTCCCTTCTAAAGTTGGAGCCTAATTCCCCTTCCTTTGAATGTAGACCGGATTTTCTGTCTTGCTACTAATGAATGGAATGAGGTGAATATGATGCTGTGTAATTTCAGCAGGTCATAAGAAGGATAACTTTTCTCAGGCTCTCTGTTGGATCATTTGCCTTGGGGAAGGACAGCTACCATTTTTTGAGGTAACTCAGGTGGCTCTGTGTGATATTCTGTGTGAGAAGGACCTGAGGCCTCCTGCCAGTAACCAGCACTGACTTGCCAGCCATGCCAGTGAGTCACTTGAGAGCAGAACCTTCAGCTGCAGTCAAGGCTTTAGGTCACTTCAGCTCTTAAACACATAACTAAATCCTGTGAGCAACTCTAAGCCAGAGATGCCCAGCTAAGCCACTTTTGCATTTCTAACTCATTGTCATTGTGAGCATTTATAGAAGTTTGTCGTTATTTTTAAGCCACTGATTTTTGCAGAAATTTGTAATTCAGCAATAAATAATGTGCACAGGTTGTTTGGTTCATTATCTTATTTTATCATCATAACAATAATATACTATTATCATATTTTATTTTACTTTCTTAGATGAGAAACTGAAGCTTTCAGAGTTTAAGCAACTTAATTACTACATTGCTCATGATGTCTATATATCAGTAAGAATTAAATTCAGCTGTAAATAATAAAAAATGAAACAAAAATAATAGGGCAGATACACACTCTTGCATATAAAAACATTGTGCTTTAGGAAGATGAGGGCTGGTTCTCTTGCTGATGAACTGCACAATCTGTCCTAGCTCCTTCTACTGTTTTGTTCACTATTATGGTTTTTATACTCATGTGATGACTGCTGCACCACCAACTGTTGCAACCATATTTGGGGGAGGAATAAAGACCAAGGGCAGAGGTCAACAGTCTTTCCTTTGACTAGTTTTGCCTGTTTGTATCAGGAAGATAAACCCTCTCCATGACTCTTTCCTGTGGTACAGTGGCCGTGGTTATGTTGGATAGCCCGTCTTAGCTGCAAGGGAGGCTCAGCTCATTGCCCTCTGGGAAAAAAATCAGGATTCCTTTGGGAACTAAGGGATGGAAAACTGGATATATCTAGGTAATAAGCTACTCTTGTCATCATATACCTCTTAGGGTTTTCTTATATTCAAATCCTCTCTCCTCTTTTAAGGTGTATATACATTCATCCCATGAGATACAACCTCTACATCTCACCCAGTTGTTGACTTTAGTTCAAAGTGTGAGAACACTAGCTGGTATACAGATCAATTTATCTGTATACTAAGAACTGAGGATAAAAGTAAAAACCTATGCCATGGAAACCTACGGTTTCATGGCTAGAAAAGAGATAGGTCTTTATACTTGCTAGCAGCTAGGAAATCATTAAAATTTATCAGACAATAATCCATATTTTCCATAATGTTAACATGAACAAATAATTCCAGATATAAAATTATTCTTGCTCCAACTTTCAAGTTATGGTTTGATATAAATAAATGATTTGTTCCAAATTTTTATAATCTCTTTAGATTTTCCTTTTTACCAGTTCTTAAGTCAAGCTGGTGGCTGTAACTGAAAATTAATTTAGCCCACTCCTCATGTGATTAATAGATTCAGAATTCATTAAAGGGCATACTTTATTCAAGACCAATTAGGTACAATCACTGTAAAGTTTGTCAAACTTGAATAGAATTCCTTAGTTTAATTAAGTTAAAATTCTTAATTGAATAATATGAATGTGTGTACTTTTTCCAAATAGACAGTTAATCTGCTCAGATCACTTACAAATAGGTTTTCCATGAAAATAGTCTATTATAAGCCTAACAGTATTTTTTTAAAAAGATTTTATTTATTTATTTGACAGAGAGAGAGATCACAAGTAGGCAGAGAGGCAGGCAGAAATAGAGGGGGAAGCAGGCCCCCCGCTGTGCAGACAGCCTGATTTGGGGCTCGATTCCAGGGTCCTGGGATCATGACCTGAGCCAAAGGCAGGGCTTAACCCACTGAGCCACCCGGGTGCCCCTTATAAGCCTAACAGTATTAAGAATGTCTTTTACAAATTTTTTTTAAAGATTTTATTTATTTATTTGACAGAGAGAGATCACAAGTAGGCAGAGAGGCAGGCAGAGACAGAGGGGGAACTAGGTTCTCTGCTGAGCTGAGAGCCCAATGTGGGGCTTGATCCCAGGACCCTGAGATCATGACCTGAGCCGAAGGTAGAGGCTAAACCCACTGAGCCACCCAGCTGCCCCTAAAAAAAGTTTTTTAAAAGATTTTATTTATTTGAGAGAAGAGAGAGAGTGTGTGTACGAGTGTGAGGGAGGGGCAGTGGCAGGGAGAAGCAGACTCCCCACTGATCAGGAAGCCTGATGTGGGGCTCAATGTGGGACTTGTTCCCGGGACCCTGGGATCATGATCTGATGCAAAGGCAGACACTTAACTGACTGAGCCATCCAGGTGCCCCTTAAGAATGTCTTTCTAAAAGCCTTCTGGACTTAGTATTGTGAGTGAGCAAAGGATTTAAGTCCTCCACATCATATTAAATGATGAAAAGAGTTACAAAAGAATAAGTCCTTATTATGTATGAGAATATGAGAATGGAGTATTATGAAATAGAGAGTATTTTTTTTAATTTCATAAAGATACATGATACATGTTGCCAGAAGAAATACATGGAAACATACATAATATAAATTGCCAAAAGAAGAAGTCAGTAGAAATAGTCAAAGATTAGATGAACAGAACTGTCCATAACACAACTAAAAAACAAAACTGAGAAATAGATAAAGTTAAGAGATAGGAGTTTGATTCAAAGGAAAAGATATGACACCAGTGAAGATAATAAATAAAATATGAGAAAAAAATATAAAGACTGGGAACAAAAACTGTCTTTAACCAAGACAATTAAAAAGCAACAAGATGAGTTTTTTTTTTTATGATTTTTTTATTTATTTTTTATTTTTTTTAAATTTTTTTAGTTTTCAGCATAACAGTATTCATTGTTTTTTCACCACACCCAGTGCTCCATGCAATCTGTGCCCTCCCTAATACCCACCACCTGGTTCCCCCAACCTCCCACCCCCCGCCCCTTCAAAACCCCCAGGTTGTTTTTCAGAGTCTGTAGTCTCTCATGGTTCACCTCCCCCTCCAATTTCCCTCAACTCCCTTCTCCTCTCCATCTCCCCTTGTCCTCTATATTATTTGTTATGCTCCACAAATAAATGAAACCATATGATACTTGACTCTCTCTGCTTGACTTATTTCACTCAGCATAATCTCTTCCAGTCTACCCAGCTTTTGTAGCAACAAGATGAGGTATTTTAGTCTCAAATTTGGTACATTCTTGCCACACTCTGATAATAAAAGTCTACATTTTTCAGGAAGAAAATCTTGAGAATGTATTTCAGGCAAATAAAAGAGTAATATAAGAGAAATGAAGTTAGAGGATCCTGACAATAATGCGATTAACAGAGATATTTAGTAAAATGAGATCTTAGAATGATAGCTGTACAACATACTTAGAAAGCAATTAGTTCAAATTAAAGCAAGAAATCTGTGGTCTGGATGAATGTTTTCAGGAAGAAAGTGCTTTCTGTTTGGCTTATACTGTAATTATAAATTTGGGATATCTAATGACAAGAAAGTCATGGTGCTAGAAGGAGACACACTAAAATGTTTTATTACTTTGTACAATTGCTAGTAATTTAGAAAAACAAAACCAAATATTATAGTGGGGTTTTACACTTGAAAACCTCTCCTCAGCTCCTAGGTCTGAGCTGCGAGACCTAGTAACATACTTTTATGCTGTTTATCAGTGTAGGCATGCTACTTGATTCTGTAATAAATAATATTCACACAATAATAGTATTAGCACACAACCTCCAGTGCTTTAGAATATGACTGTATTTGGAGATTGGGCTTTTAAAGAACTAATTAATTAATGCTAAGTAAGATCATTAGGGTGGGCCCTTATGCAATGTGACTGATGTCCTTCTAAGAGGAGGAGATTAGGACAGGATCATGGACAGAAGGAAGAACATGTGAAGACAATAGAGAGAGGGGGCTACCTGCAAGCCAAGGGGAGAGGCCTCAGAACCAGCCCTGATGACACCTTGATCTAAGACTTCTAGCCTCTAGAACTATGAAAAAAATACATTTCTTTGTTTAAACCACCCTGTCTGTGGTACTTTGTTATGGCAGCCCTAATGGACTAATATTAGAAGTATCATACTCAGAAGAATGGAATAAGGATATGTGAAGTTATTTGAGTGAGGTTACTGTCTCATCTTCATAACAGAGAAAAAATCGGTTTTTATATTTATATTATTTATATATTATAAGTAATATGAATATATAATAATATATAATATAAAATATATATTTATATCTAAATATAGAAAAATGGTATAAGCATGTAATGTAGAGAATTGCTGATGAACCTGAGAAGAGTTAAAATGATCAAAAGTGATTCCTTCTTAGAGGCAGCACTAGAAAAAATAGATGAGAGACACTTAGTTGTTTTTAAATAATTCTGTTCTGCTGGGTTTTTTGTTTTGTTTTGTTTTGTTTTATTTTGTTGTCCATGTTTTATTTTTTGCTTTTTACCAAAAAAGAAGTAGATATAATTAATTACTTAGTTTTAAACTGTTTGTGGATAATTACCATAGACTTGCAGCTTCTGTATCACTTTTTTTTTTCCTTAGTGTGTTTTTATTTCGTGATGTATTCTGGTTTATGGGCTAAACAAAGAAAAGAAAATAGCTATGAGAACTAACTTATTCTCTGGTTTCCTAAAATGGAGAGTACATTGGTGACAGTACACAAGGGAAAAATCTAATGTAAGGGACATTACTCCTTTAAAGGAGTTGTTACTGGAAGAAGCTGACTAGGAGTGAGATATAGTGTAGGGAAAGTTTATAAATTATTAACACAGCCATTGAAACAGATGGAGTAACAGGTGGCGAGACAACAATGAAATATAGAATGTTTTTGGAGAAGAGGAAGGAGAAATGACCAGATTCAACTTTCTGGAAGGGCTTCAATTCAACACAATGTCTTTCAGAAAGCTCATGGCATTTGAAACAACTGTGGGGTAATTCTGTTGTACCCCTGCCCTAGTCATCAATATCAAATGTGTCTAGTAATTCAGCTCCTAAAATTATTAGAAAATAATTAATGTAAATTTGATTAATTTACAGCTAGTTAACTCTTTTAAATGAAATTAAAAGTCATAAGCAACAATAGAAAACACAATGATCATTGTGATTGTGAGACTAGAGGTCTGAATTAAAGTATTCACTAATACATGTCCAGGGAAGGGATAACTGGGGTCAAAAATTAAAATAGAAGATTAGAGTTTCCATAGGTTCTTATAGTGCAGGTGGGATGTCTTTCATAAGAAAAACACTTTTTTTAATGTATGCTATATCAGTTTATTACTCAGTGTAAATGAAATGGAATTTGGAAATTGTGAAGAGATTGAAATAACTATATGTGGAGAAATTTAGCACAACTACATAATCTCAGATGAAAATCATTCAGAATGAATTTTTTTTTGTTTTTAATTGACCAGAAAAAAAATTACTTTTTTGGTATCTATAGTCAAAAAAGTCACTCTCAAGGGGCGCCTGGGTGGCTCAGTGGTTTAAGCTTCTGCCTTCGGCCCAGGTCATGATCTCAGGGTCCTGGGATCGAGCCCCGCATCGGGCTCTCTGCTCAGCGGGGAGCCTGCTTCCCCCTCTCTCTCTGCCTGCCTTTCTGCCAGCTTGTGATCTCTGTCTGTCAAATAAATAAATAAAATCTTTAAAAAAAAAAAAAAAAAGTCACTCTCAAATGATTAGCCGTGACAGAGTTCCCATCATGTATTTCACTTGGGTTTTCAGTGTAGCTAAATGCATGATAAGATATAAGATATTCTACACTTTTTTAGTCCATTCAGGTTGCTATAATAAAATACAACAGACTTGATGGCTTATAAACAAACAAATTTTTTTCTTAAAGTTCTGGAGACTGGGAAGTCTGAGATTAGGGTGCCAGCAATGTCAGGTTAGGACCCTTCTCCAGTTGCAGACTCATAGTTATGTTCTCATATGTCAGAAGGGGCTGCCTCAAGATTTCTTGTATGAGGGCACTCATCTTATGCATGAGTGCCCCATCCTTATGACTTTATCTCCTCCCGAAGGCCCCACATCCTAAAACCGTCACACTCAGCATTGGGATTTCAACATACTAATTTTGGGAAGACACAAACATCCAAACCATAGCAATACTTGTTCACAAAAACATCACTAAGATTGATGTTGAGGAATTTACCACCTATTTTATCTTCTGGGAATTTTATAGCTTCATGTCTTACATTCAGTTCTTTAACCCATTCTGAGTTAATTTTTGTGTATGATGTAACATAGTGGTCCAGTTTTCTTCTTTTGCATGTGTCTATGCAGTTTTCTCAGTAGCATTTATTGGAGAAACTTTTTTTTCATTGTACATTATTATGTCCTTTGGTTATATTTATTACTAAGTGGCTAAATTTATTTCCAGGTATTTTATTCTTTGTGAGTAAAACTTTTTGTAAATTGGATTTTTCTTTTTTAAAATTTTATTTATTAATTAAAAAATTCCAGTATAATTAACATATAGTGTTACATTAGTTTCAGGTATACAGTATAGTGATTCAGCACTTCTGTACATTACTCAGTGCCCTCCATGGTAACTGTACTTTTAATCCCCTTCAGCTATTTCATGCGTCACCCCACCTACCTCACCTCTAGCAACTCCCAGTTTGCTCTCTATATTTAAGAGTCTGTTTTTTTGTCTGTCTCCTTTTTCTTTGTTTTGTGCCTCAAATTCCATGTATGAGTGAAATCGTATGGTTTTGTCTTTCTCTTACTGACTTATTTCACTTAGCATTAACCCCTGTAGATCCATATACATGTTGTTGCAAATGGGAAGATTTCATTCTTTTTTACGACTGAGTAAGATCCCATTATATACCTATACATGTATATGTGTGTGTGTGTGTGTGTGTGTATACACATATACATCTATATACATACATACATGCATACCACTTCTTTATCCATTCATCTGTGGATGGATTCTTGGTTTGCTTCCATATCTTGGCTATCTTAAATAATGCTACAGTAAACATAAGGATGCATATATGTTTTTGAATTAGTTTTTTGTTTTCTTTGGGTAAATACCCATAGTGGAATTATTGGATCATATGGTAATACCATTTTTAATTTTTTGAGAAATCTCCATACTGTTTTCCACAGTGGCTGCACCAGTTTGCATTCCCACTAGTAATGTATGATGGTTCCCTTTTATACACATTCTCACCAACACTTGTTCCTTCTGTTTTTGATTATAGTCATTCTGACCAGTAATCTCTCTCTCTCTCTCTCTCTCTCTGTCTGTCTTTTTAAGATTTTATTTATTTATTTGAGAGAGAGAGGGAGAGTGCATGAGAGGGGGAAGAGTCAGAGAGAGAAGCAGACTTCTTGCTAAGCAGAGGGAGCCTGATGCAGGGCTGATCCTGGGACTCTGGGATCATGGCCTGAGATGAAGGCAGATGCTTAACTGATTGAGCCACACAGGTGCCCCTAACAGTAATCTCTTTGACATCAGCCATAGAAAGATTTTTCTAGATATGTAGGAAAACATAAGCAAAATTAAACTTTTGGGACTACATAAAAAAAAAAAAAAGCTTTTGCACAGTGGAGGAAACTTAGAACGAAACCAAAAGACAACCCACCAAATAGGAGAAGATATGTCTGATAAAAGGTTAATATCTGAAAAATATGCAGAACTTATACACTGAACACCAAAAAACCCCCAAGTAACTCAATTAAAAATGGCCAGAAGACATGAACAGGTATTTTTCCAAAGAAGATATGCAGATGACCAACAGACATGTGGAAAAGGTGCTTTTCATAGTTTATCTTCAGGGAAATGCAAATCAAAACCACAATGAGATATCACCTCACAAATGAGATTTTTTCCCCTAATTTCTTCTCCTGATGATTCTTATTCATGTATAGAAATGCCACAGATTTCTCTATGTTGATTTTGTGTCCTGCTACTTTACGGAATTCATTTATTCTAGGAGATTTTAGGGGGAGTCTTTTAGGTTTTGTATATATAGTATCATGTCATCTCCAAATAGTGACCATTTTACTTCTTCTTTTTCAACTTGGAGCCTTTTATTAATTTTTCTTGCTTGATTGCTGTGGCCAGAACTTCCAGTAATATGTTGAATAAAAGTTGCAAGAGTTGGCATCCTTGTCTTATTCCTGATTGTAGAAGATAGGTTTTTGGGTTTTTACCATTGAAAATAATGTTAGCTACAAATTTGTCATATATGGCCTTTATTATGTTTGGTTATGTTCCCTCTATATCCACTTTACATCCACTTTCTTGTGAGTTTTATCATAAATAGATATTGAATTTTGTCTTTTTTTTGCATTTAGTGTATTTTTAGTTCAGTTACTATATTCTTCAGCTCTGTAGCTTATGTATAAAACTCTCCTATATTTTCTAGCTCTTTGTTGAGGATCTCACTGTTCATTCTTTCACAATTTTGGGAGCATCCTTATGACCACTACTTTGAACTCCTTATCAGGTGGATTGTTTAACTTTGTTTGATTAACATATTTTCTGGTGTTTTGTTGTATTTTTGTTTGTTTAGAATGTGTTCTTCTGTCTTCTGATTGTACCTGACTCTCTGTGTTGGTCTCTGTGTATTTAGCAAATCAACTACCTCTCCCCTTGTTGAAGAAGCAGCCTTGTGTTGGAGATGTCACATGGGGCCCAGAAGCACAAGGTGCCCTACCACCAAAGACAGGCACTCAAGAAGAAACTCCTGTATGGGCTGCATGTACCTGCTGCTGTGGCAAAGTCATGTCTATAGAATAGCATGGGTAAGGGCTGGTGCCCAACCTGCCTGAAACTCCTGGCTGTGCTACAGCACTGTGGGGGGGTTGGGATGGTTTTTGGCTTGGCTCTAAGGTTTGGTTGCCCTGCAGGGTTCTTAACTGGGTATGCCCACTGGCTGTAGCAGGTTAAATGGATAGTCCAAAAATGGCACTGTGTTAGCAAGGTAAGAGGAGGTCACAGATACGGCACCTACCAGTGTCTCCATCCATGCAGAATTTTCCAGTGTTTTCCTGCCTCTCCTGTAGGTGCTTTAAGATTAGTAAATGACCTTCACATATGGCCTAGGCATTTTTCAAATTGGTGTTTTGCCCTGGTTTCCCAGGGCAGTTGAGGGTGTGCATGAGCCCTTTAAGCCCTTTAAGAACCCAGGGGTTCTCTGTTTTCTTTAGTTGTATGGTTTTTGTGGAAGTAAGCACCATCAGTTTTCAAAGCTTGTCATTTAGAAGACTCATCTCTCCCAGGCAGGATCTAAGTGTTAGAGTGCTGGATGTGGAGTACAAACCTCTTACTACTCAGGGAAAAGTTTCATATTTTTGAGATTTTTCCCAGTAATGGATTGCTGTGCCTGGGTGGTATTTTTTTTTTTTTTTTGCAAGGTGGTGTCTCTGCCTCTCTTACCCATCTCAGTGCTGTCCTTTTTGTCCTTTATTGTGTAGGCTTTGTTCATCTACTTTCTGGTCTTTTTCAGAAGAAATTATTTCATATATAGTTGCATGTTTGTTTTATCTGTGGGAGAGAGTTAGTTCAGAATCTTCCTACGCCAACATCTTGAACCCAGTTTTTCTGCCAACTCTTCCTTTAGGGTTTTTAAGCATGATTTTCCTTCTATTTGCAACTTTTTTTTTTTTTCTTCAAACTGTATTACCCTGCATTTCCACTCTTACTTCTGGATAGCTCCATGGATGAAAAAAGCTGGTTCTGTAACCTTTCTGTAGTCTCCTGGACACCTGAGGGTTGCTCATGGTCAATTA
The DNA here is from genome assembly GCF_963455335.1 of Martes martes. NCBI lineage: Eukaryota > Metazoa > Chordata > Mammalia > Carnivora > Mustelidae > Martes > Martes martes. The sequence goes on along the minus strand of NC_137888.1, from coordinate 175,220,613 downwards.
TGCCTATGCCATCAACTGAAGGAGCTGCTAGGAATATACGTATATTGTGTCAAAATAAGTGACATTCTAGCTGGGGACAATAGGACTGGCTGAAGCACCTTTTTTTTTGAGTAGCTAGTATTGGTAAGTTGTAGCTACCCTAAAGTGTGAGGGAAAGTTACACGTTCTTGAGTGACTGCCTAAAAAACTAGGTATAAAAGATGGACTGAGCTCAGTGCTGGGACTTCACAGCTGAAATTCTGCATATGCTTAGGTTGTCTCTCATGATTATGCTTCTTTTGAGTGTGGAATATCAAAGCAAGTGTGCCTGGAAGTCATAAGAACTCTACAGTGTTGTTGTACATGCCTAGTTGTTACTTTTCTGCCTTTTCTTTTTCAAAGATTGATTTATTTAAGATAGAGAAAGAAGATAGGGTGGTAGAGATGGAGAGAGACAATCTTAAGCAGACTCTACACTCAGCATGGAGCTGATGTGGAACTTGATCTCACGACTCTGAACCAAGATCCAGAGTTGGACACTTAACTAACTGAGCCACCCAGGTGCCCCTCTGCTGTTTCTTAAATATCAGTCAACCTGGTGCTAGTTGAAGTGTGTTGTGTCTCATAAGTAGATTGTCAGTGCAAACTCAAGACCACTGTTACCAGTAGAACAGAGAGGCAACTGCATCTCTATTCATTCTTTAAACTTAGCTAATGAGTCATTTCCTCCAGGAAGTATTCCCTGACTGATCAGCTAAGTCAAGAATTGAAAATCCTAATGTTCTCATAAAACATATTCAATTCTTTCCTCAACATTTATCAAGCTGTATTCTAATTATTTCTTTATCCCTCACTAAAATTCATGGACAGTTCATCTTATTTATATCCCTATAAATATCCCCAGTATATAATATATATCCCCAATATATAATACAATATCTGGCACTTAGTAGGGTTTTCATAAAAATATTGAATAATTCAATGGCTAAAGGACATAAATCTGTGCAATGGGAAATAGGGGAATGATTAACAAGGTTTAGTTAACTAAAGCAATGTTTTCTACTTATTCTCTTGTTATATCAAGTTATTTTTGCTGTGTAATAAACCTTAAAAACTCAGTGCTTAAAACTATACTAATAATTTATTATTGTTCATGTGTCTGCAGGTTGCCTGGGTTGTGGCTTATTAAGACGAGGCTTAGTTAGGACATGCTGCTTTAGGCTGCAGTGACTCGTTGGCTCTTTCTCTCAGTGCAGGTCTATAGGTTAGGTAGGGCTGTTCTATGACACACATCTCTCATGGTTCTTGGACCATGCTTTCTATATGGTAGCAGTGGAGATTCAAAAGAGGAAGTGTAAGCATGCCAGTCCTCTTTCAGCACAAGTGTGGCACTGGCATTCTTTTACTTCTGCTGTAATCACCGAGCAAAGTGAGTTTATAGCCACATCCAAAGTCAAGGGCAAGGAAGATATACTTCACCCACAGTGAGTCATGCAACACAAATGAAGCACCGATGTGAAAAGTTTTAACCATGTAAGGTGATGCTTGTGTTAATGAACCTTATTATGGTAATTGTTTTGCAATATATACATATATCAAATCATTACTTTGTACTCCTTAAACTTATACAATGTTATATGTCAGTTATATCTCAATAAAGTTGGAGAAAAAAAAGGTTAACTTTTATATTACCTCAGATTTCTACTTTTAATACCAGCTTGTCCAGGAGAAATTTTGGTAATATGAAATTGAACTTTAATAATATGATTTTGGGGGGCGCCTGGGGGGCTTTTGGTTAAGCACCCAACTCTTGATTTCTGCTCAGGTCATGATCTCAGGGTCCTCTTTGTGCTCTTTGTTCAGCAATGAGTCTGCTTTGGGATTCTCTCTCCCCCTCTGCCCCTCACCCTGCTAAAATAAATAACTAAATCTTTAAAAAATAAATAAATAAATTCATTTATTTAGCTGGCCCAGTTTTTTCCCCATTGATTACAGAAAAACTGCACGCGCTCTCTCTCTCTCTCTCTCTCTATGTGTGTGTGTGTATACACTTATGACCAAACTATTTTTTTCTGAGATGAAGACTAGTTAACTTAAATGTAGAATCTCAACTTGTCAATTCTTTAGGTTAAAGTATAGCTTTTGTTGTTTTAGCTTGAATTATGTGGATAATTTTCTTGATCATTAACTGGTCTTATCCTAAAAATATCTGATTAAAGTTGTAATCCTTTTTGGTAAGCAGTTGAGATAGACATAAGCATTACTGAACATGTTTTTACCTTTTTGTAATTTATTTTAGTCAAAGGGAAGATCAATTACATTTTGAAAATACTGTTCACGTTGTTAGAATCCTTCCAATCAATTCAAACTGGGAAGATGTAGATTCATTATTTTATAATCTTGGTAGCATCTAAAGTAATGATAAATGCTTTCCTCAGGATAAAAACACACATTTATTTCTTTTCTAACCTACAAATTACTTGTATAAATCAATATTTTACTGTACTTCCAATATTTAAAAAGTAGATGATTTAAGGTGAATCAGTGAATTCATTCCTCTTGACTTTAAATGTGTCTTCATCATATGCATTCCAAAGAAAAATTATTACTTAATCTACAAAGATATATTTTAATCACTAAATAATATGCTGAATGCATTTACAACTGTAATTTTATGCATGTGAAACACTTAATTGCTCAGTGTTAACTCTAATGCTTTGCAAACAGAATCAGGGTGCAAAACTATTCAGAATATAGACTAAGTGCAGATAAGCAAATGCACTCAGGGACAGAAAGAACTTGGCAATATTTTAAAGGCAGTCAGTTTCCTAGTACTTAAAGTGAAGCCTTAATGTTGGTTGTAAAGGTGGTTAAGATAGTGAAGGTGGAAGAGCACCTAGGTGGCTCAGTCTGTTCAGCATCTGCCCTAGCCTCAGGTCTTGATCCCTGGGTCTGGGATCCAGTGCTCTGTCAGGCTCTGCTCAGCGGAGAGCCTGCTCCTTCGCCTTCTGCCTGCCGCTCCTGCACTTGAGCTCACTTGTGCTCTCTCAACTCTTTTGTCAAATAAATAAACAAAATCTTAAAAAAAAAAGAGACAGAGATCGTGAAGGGGGAGAATATATTTGTGTGGAGGGACTTATAAAATAGGAAGTTTTCATATTTCTTCTGTTACTTTAATTTTTTTTTTCCCTTGGTGGTAGTTATACTAGGATGGAAACTGTTGGAATCTGAGCCAGTTTGTCAGAATATCATGAAGGAAGTTGAGAAGTAATAGGAGCTCAGTAAATATGCCAGTGTGTCACTATTATAGACTGAATGCATCTGCCAACCCCCCAACTCATCAGCTGAAAACCTACCTAACTCCCAAGGTGATAATGTTAAGAGGTAGGCCTTTGGGAGGTGATCAGGTCATGAAGGTAGGGCCCTCATGAGTGGGATTAGTGATTCCATAAAAGAGGCCTCAGAGAGCTCTCTTGACCCCTCTTCATGTGAGGACATGTGAGGACAGCTCATTTAGCTGTCTGTGAACCAGGAAGAGGACTCTCACCAGATACTGAATCTCAGGGACCTTAATCTTAAACTTTCCAGCCTCCAGAACTGTGAGAAAAAAACATTCTATTGTTTATGAACTACCTAATCTACTGTATTCTGTTACAGCAGCCTGTAAGAAAAGTAAGTGTAAAAAAAGTAAGTGTAAAAAAGCCTGTAAGAAAAGAAAGTGACTTTGAATCCTTGTTTTATTTTACTGGTAGGCGAATGTAGGGTGTTTATTTTACTGGTAGGAAAATGTAGGGTGTTATATGGTTGGTGTTTATGCACACATGTGTTTCATTGATAAACTTAGGAGAAAGGTCACCATACTTTGGAGGGCAGAATAAGAAAATTACATAGTAGAAATCAGTGGTGATATTTGATACCTGAATGTGTACATTCCTATAGATCTTTTATGACTTCATCTAAGTATATGCAACTTCTTATAATATTTGATATTTGAAAGAGAATGTACATTGATTCACATATGAGCTTTAGGGTGATGGTACTGAAGATAATTAGAACCTGAGGGATAAGAGACAAAATATTAATAGGTCTGTTGCTGTCTTATTGTGGTACTTCCCTGTTTCACATATGGTAAACACATTATTTATTGAAAGAATGAATAAATGAATGGCACAGGAGTCAGGTATTATGAATTAAAAGTATAGAATATAAGTGATAAAAAGAGATTTATATTGTGAGGCAGATATACTGGGATAAAAATAGGAAGTAAAACTTGGTAAAGAAAGTAAAGGAGATGAACTAGGAAGGATGTAACTGTAAAGCAAGGAGGACAAAGTCATTAAATGGGACCTGGGTTGACCTGAACTGAACAGCTAAAGACAGGCAGAAATTGAGATTGAGTGTCAGAGACATGAATAAAAAATATGGAAATTAGTTGTGCAGAAACTGAAATTTGGCTTTGAACTTGAGATCCTGGATCCAAGACAGAGGACTCCTAATAAGACTGGAATTTTATGGATTCTTACTATTTATCAAAAACTGTATAATGCAGTTTATATGAACTGTTTATTTCTTGCAACAGTCCTGGAGTAGTTGTTCTTTTATGAACCACCTTTTTTTTTTTTTTTAAGATAGATTTATTTATTTATTTATTTATTTGACAGGCAGAGAGGCAGGCAGAGAGAGAGGAGGAAGCAGGCTCCCTGCTGAGCAGAGAGCCCAATGCGGGCTTGATCCCAGGACCCTGAGATCATGACCTGAGCCGAAGGCAGAGGCTTAACCCACTGAGCCACCCAGGTGCCCCTTTTATGAACCATCTTTTGCAAAGGTAGAAACTGAAATAATTAGAGGTTTGAGTAATCTACCTTGGGAATGGGGGAAGTCAAGATAGGAACCCAGGCAGTGTACTGTGAGCACATGCTCTTAACCCCCGGAAGGGTCCCTAGAGAAAGAGGGGACTCAGGGTTATGGCTTCTCCCCATTCCAATGGAGTTTGGAGCACACTGCAATGAGATAGGTAGGTGGAAATGTAATACATAAGCCTTCCAGAAACCCAACACTTATATCAGTGAGTCTCAGCAGGTGTAAAAACAATAGGACCATCTGTGTGGGTGCAGATTCCTAAGGCGTCAGGAGAGATGGCCTTGAACATTCTTCATTCTGAAACTAGATGGCATCAGGACATGATGGCATCAAGGCCAGTCTGACATTCTGAGGTTGGAGTTGCCTGGGTGGCGGGAATCTCACTAACTGTTTTAATGCACAGCTAAATGCTGGTCACACCCTTAAACATTTCAGACAGCCTAGGTGCCTAGATTTTAACTGCTGAATTTAATCATTTTGCATTGTCCAGCTGTATAACAAAGGTTTACAGGTCTTAACTACTTTAGGGGACAATCTGGTGACCACAGAAAGAAAATTTCTTTTCAATATGTTATTTGCTTGAGAGGGTTCTAGCCCTCAAGAGGATTATGGTAGGTGCTCATAGACAATAAAATAAATTGAAATAGAGACACCCAATACTGTTAAGTTCTACTCGGTTACTACTGGACAGCTTTGTAGTAAAGCGCTGAATTTGGAATCACATGTTGACTTCTGTCACAATGGCTACTGACTGCAAAATCAATGCAGTATATTTCTTATAGTTTGAGACTTTTTGAAGAACATTTATTACATTTTCTCAGATAATTTATAACTGGATTCATTGTTTTAAATTTAGAGGTACCCCCTGAACAAGATATCTGAAAACACAATACACATATTACTTGAAAATGCAATTAATATCCCTTTACAAAGAATTTATCTTATACTTGCTAGCTTTTCTGATACACTGGTACATATAGAGTAAGTGCTCAATAAATTGTAACTATTATGCTTTCCATATTCAACTTTTAAAAAACTGGTTTGTGATTTATTTGCTAAGCTGTTTATGCTATACTAATAGAATACCTTTGTTCTCCAAGTCACTTGATGAATGTGAATCATAGAGGGCACTGAGGGATATGGCTGAGTTTATAGGCTTTTTAAAAATTTTTTTTTAGTTTATAGGCTTTTATCCCAAGAAAGAACTGTTATTTAAGCTGGAGCATCTCTTTATTTCCTTGGTCAGTAGAATGAATACAGATACGAGAGAGGAGGACCCTTGCTGCTAATTTTATCAGACCTAAGGATCTTTTGACTTTTTATAAATGTATTAGTACACCTGTGGGAGTGTTTGAAATAGTTTGGTAGAGTTTGAGATTTACATAGCAGACAAAGAGAAGAAAGTTGTGTAGATGAGTGTGGCTATTTTATGTACGCATGCATGTACTTACTTCGTTTACTCAGTGTTCTATCCTATCTGCCTTCTGCAGGTAGCATAGTCCCCTTTCCTTTGAGAATATCTCCCTGTTTTCCAGATGATCCTGATGGGGATAGAAAAGCCATATACTCTAGTACTAAGAATACAAGACTCACACATCTAGGTTTTTATACTTACTGTGTGACCTTGCACAAGTTACTTAACCTGTCTGTGCAAGAGTAGCTTCATCTTAAAATATGGTTAAATTGTATAAGGGCATTGTAAATTAGGACTTGTATGGTCTTGGTTCTTCTTACAAGCAGACCTTAAATAAGGAATTGGATGCAGGTGGTTTGTTTTGTGAAGTGATCTGAAAGGAGTGGATCTAGGAAGAATATAATGGTGAAAAAGTAAAAGCGAATTCAAAGTTAGGTTATTTACTGGATCACTGCTGTGGGCATGGAGGCTCAACCCTACTGCAAGTCCTTTGTGCAGACTATCCCATTGAAATGTCACAAGACTGAGGAGGAGACTATTTCTTTCAGACCACCTTTCCTCAATTGGCCAGCATTGGTGCTGTGGGTGTTAACTGTTATACACTTATAGGTTTGCACACGTGTATCAGAATAGTTCCACAGGAGTCTATTCCAGCTCTGACACAGGAGCCCAGGGCAGAAATTGGGTTTGTTCTTGACGCTTAGGCAAGCTACTGTCAGATTATACCTAGTGGCTAGCACCAATCAGGTGAGGTAAAAATAAGGACTAGGAGATATGACAGGGGAGATACAGGATTAAATGAAAGAATCTGTGCAAAACGTCTAGACCATTTTCTGGCTCATACTAAGCACTCAGTACATGTTGACTAACAGACTTGTATGCTTTTCTAGGCAGAAGTAAATAAAAATTTTATAGAAGATCATGTCTGTATATTTCTTTCCCCCCTTTTTTGTGTAGAAGGCTTATTTCTATTTATTTTTTAAATTTTCTTTTATTTAAATTCAATTAGCCAACATATAGTACATCATTAGTTTTAGATGTAGTGTTAATAATTCATCAGTGGCATATAATACCCAGTGCTCCTCACATTATGTGCCCTCCTTTATGCCCATCACCCAATTATCCCATCTCACCATCCCACCACCTCAGCAACCCTGTTTGTTTCCCATAGTTAAGAGTCTCATGGTTTGTCTCCCTCTGATTTCTTCCCATTCAGTTTTCTCTCCCTTCCTGTATGATCCTCTGCACTGTTTCTTATATTCCATATATGAGCGAAACCATATGATAATTGTTTTTCTCTTATTGACTTATATCACTTAGCATAATCCCCTCCAGTTCCATCCATGTCAATGTAAATGTAAGTATTCACCCTTTCTGGTGGCTGAATAATATTCCATTATGTGTATATACATACACTACATCTTCTTAATCCATTCATCTGTCGATGGACAGCTTGGCTCTTTCCCCAGTTTGGCTATTGCTCACATTGTTGCTATAAACGTTGGGGTGCAGGTGCACTTTCAGATCAATACATTTATATTTTGGGGGTAAATACCTGTATTTCCTTCTCTTATAACATGCATACATTGTATCTTAGGGCAATATGGTCAGAACTTCCTTATACCATGTGCCAGGAACAGTCATGACTATTTTTCACCACCATCTCTTCCCAGGAACAGGAAGAATTAATTCTAAGTTGACCAGTCTCCAGAGAGTCCCCAGACTTGCAAGCGTCTGGGGGATGGGAAGGTTAACAGATTCCTGCAGGCCCAAAGATGCCTGAATGGTGTAAGTGCCTAAACAGGATATCTTCACATCCCCAATGCTTGTGTGCACAAATACCAAGTTGAGCTAAGTGAGAATATCTCTGAGTATTATCTGTTTCTCAAAAAAGTTTTAGATCTATTTCACCCGACAGATGAGGCAAGCAATTTGGGCTGACATTTGGACCTACTTATTTTCTTAATTCCCAATTGCTTCACTGGGAACATTGAACTTTTCCTAATCATTGTGGATAATGAATTAGAAAGCTTAGCTGTAGATCATTCATAACTTTTTTTCTTAATCCATAATTGAGAAAGTGCTTCATTTTGTCTTTTTTTCCTTTGGTGCTTCTTCATAATATTTAAATTTTTATTTCTTATGCTACAATATTTAGAAGCACACTGGTAGAGTGTTCAGCGAGATATGTATCTGTAAGTGAAGACCTTTCTCAAATCTGTCTTTCTTAGAAAAGATAGGGAAATTGGATATACTATCTGAGGAGGTAGGTAAACATATTAAAAAGTAGAAAGGATTGCTGGGAAGAAATGTAAAAATGCAAATGATCACCAGCCTTTTTTTCTCACAAAAGATGTTCATGCGGTCAACTGTCATTTTAAATATTTTAAATTTATTTTTAAAATTTTCAGTTATTTATACATTCTTTTGGAATATCTGTTTGGTATGTGTTACACATGGTTCACAATATTATCAAAAGCCAAACTATCAGTATACTTTTTGACAGATCCTTTTTGGTTAATTAAATAAAAAATTTTGACTCTTTTATGCATGACCTTAAAAATCAGCACACTGGCTCAGTTTTTAAAAATTTCAAATGTAATGAGGTTGGTCCCCAGAAGAAGTGTTGGGGGTCAGGGAAAGTGATGGGTAAGGGAAAATTAAGCTTGTCAAGTCATTTTATAAAAGAAGGTAGTGAGGGAAAGTCATTTTATAAAAGAAGGTAGTGAGGGAAAGTTACCTAGAAGAAGTACTCGGACTTGAAGTACTCGGACTTAAAATCACTTGAAGCATCTGTCAAGCCAGTTCAGGTGAGCATGTTTGTGGTTCTGTGTGCTATTTCACAGAAAATGCTAAAGAGATCAGGTATGTACCCTATAATGGATTTACCTGGGCTCCTCACAACACATTTAACTACATCAGTGACAATGAATGGTCACAAATCTAGGCATAAATTTAAGACTTGGGAAGTTTGGGTCTGGTGTTAAGAGTGCCTTACTATAAATAAGGACTGGCTGCCCTTGAACATTTTTAGAGCATGTGTGAATCTGGTGTTAAAACTAGCAAAATTCATTGCCCATTTTTCCTTTGCTAGTGGAAAAATTTACAGTATCTCTCTTGGGTCTCTTGAGCTATGTGGGGATACACAAATCTCCTTTTTAGTGAGAGCCATACACTGACTTTATTAGTCTTATGGGAACCAGAATCAGCTACATTGACTGGGAGATTTGCTCATTTTAGGAAATTACATGGACTTTTGTATTTAGGATACTGTATATTATCTTAATTGTGACTCTTTTAACATAGTTATTACTTAATGTACAGCTTTTCTTTGCAGTTTTTATCACTTTAACTCTGTTGCTTGAAGTTGAAGATGATAGCAATTAGGACAAGATGACTGACCTTCCCCAGGGTCAGCCTGGAGAACCTGTGCCAACCAGGGAAATATTTGGATTCTATTAGGAGAATGGTGATCTAGATTATTGAAGGTAGTAATGATAATAACAAATAGAAAGTTAGGAAAATGACTTGTTGCCTGATTTCTCATTTTATAGAAAGTGGTATTTTCCAATGGTTTTTATACACTAACATATTCAACTTATAATTATCCATATTCATTGCCTGAATGCTGTAGGCAAGAAATTGGAAAAGAAAGCAACTAGAGACATTGCTCTAAAGATGCTTATAGCTTGAGAAGGGCAAGAGGCAGTCTAAAAACAACTATATACCCCAAAGAAATGCATACATATGCTCATATATTAATTAAATATAGATGTTTACATATTAATTAAAATATCCACAGCAACACTATCATGAAGAACCTCAAAATTACCCAGATGTCCATCAACAGTAAAGTGAATTACTAAGCTGTCTCCTAGTTGCATGATATAATGTAATACAGCCATGGGAATAAGTTGCAACTGCATGTAGCAACATGGGTGAATGTCATAAACATAATGTTGAGTGGAGGAAGCCAGATACAAAAGAGTTTATACTACATGATTCTATTTATGAAAAGCATAGACAGACATGTATCTGTGCCATTAGAAGTCAGGAGAGTTGCCATTGAGAGGCATAGTGACTTGGGAAGAGGACCAGAAGGGACCCTCTGGGCTATATGCTATGTGTTTAGTTTATGAAAACTCATACATTGTACATGTATGATGTGTGTGGGTTTTTTTTTTTTTTGGCGTATTCTTCAACTGAGTTTTAAAATGAGCAGTATATTTAAGTAGAAGAAGATGAGACCTTTGTGGAAGAAGTCTTCTGTAAGAGGGCTATATCTGTCCAGTGTCATTTCCTTAGTTTTCTTGATAAGTCAGGAAGGCTTGGAGGTCTGGAGATAAAACATTCCCCAGAGAAGGAAAAATACAAGCAAAAGCAAAGAGGTGGAACAGTATGAGGCAACAGATTAAATGAACTTTCAAGTCCTTGAGCAAAGTTGGAAAAGTACAAAGGGGGAAGTACGAAGTTAGGTTTGGGCCAGAGAGTGAAAAAATTAAAAATAATTATAAACAAGCTTGTCTTTTTTTCTTTAGGTTTTATGAGTCTTTGGAAATTTTTGAGCTGTAGAATGGCCTAATTAAGCTTTTGAAGTCTGCAAATTGAGCTTTGGAGGGTGGAGGGACTGAAAAGGAAAAGATCTGACCACTCCTGTGGTGTTAAAAGGGAACTTCCAACAGATCTGCAGTGGCCGACTGGCAGCAGTGGGATGGTGACTGGCACATAATTGGTGCTCGGTATTTACTCAGTGAACACCAACATGAGCAATAAATGAAAGAATAGTATTTTGCATTAGACTGTGTCAGTTGGCATTCTTGAAGAATGAGTTTGCTTTTTTGGTGGTTTTTCTTTCCAAAGCAGAATCTGTTTTTTGTGAAGTAATGCCACTTGAAATTGGATCTGGAGCATGTGGTAAACTCTCCCACAATCTCAGGTGATACTCAGCACACTGAATCTTAACTACATGAGGTCCAAATTGTATATAGGACACTGTAGTGGGCCAGATGCATTATCTTTCTGCTAATTTTGTCGAAATGCATTTTGAAGTAAAATACAGACTTCCCACACACGGAATATTATATCTCTTTCTTGTTAATCATCCTGTATAGAAAATCTGCAGTCTCAGATACTTTGGGTTATTTGGTTAGGAATTGTTTACACGGCAATTCTTTAGTAGTTCTTTTCCTGAAGGTCAATAATTCCAGCATTTTGAGAAAAAAGATCGATGATAGTAAGCGCTACCTCTGTATTTTCCCTTAGCATTCTAACCACAGTTGTACTTACTAGGTTTTGTGTCAATTTTCCAGAAAAGGATATCAGTTTGTGTTGAATTAAATTGTCTTAGTCTTGCTTGTGAATACTGGAAAGAACTTTGGGACACTTGGTGACAATTGGTTACGGCCATTTGTATATAAAGAGGTTAGGAGGGATGGTACATCTCCCAGATCCAAGCAGGGATGTGTGGCAGGTAGAACATGGAGAAAATTTATCAGAAAAGCTCACTGGATGAAAAGGATGTCTGAATCATCTTATTCTTTCCAGCTGATTTGCTGAACTGAATCTGCTAGACAATTGTCTTCATTTTCTCTTTGCACTCCTTGACACAGTTTAATTGTAGAGGAATAAAACAGATAGCAAGCTGATCCATTGTATATTAGTGAACAATTTCAATTTCAACTTGTTATGTCTAAACCCTTTCTACTTCCTTTCTGCTATTGCTTATCTACTTTCAATCCATATTTCACATTCCCATTAATGTTATCTTTTTAAAAATATTTATTTGAGGGGCGCCGAGGGTGGCTCAGTGGATTAAAGCTTCTGCCTTCAGCTCAGGTCATGATCCCAGGGTCCTGGGATCGAGCCCCACATCGGGCTCTCTGCTCGGCAGAGAGCCTGCTTCCTCCTCTCTCTCTGCCTGTTTCTCTGCCTACTTGTGATTTCTGCCTGCCAAATAAATGAATAAAATCTTTAAAAAAAATTTATTTGAGAGAGAGAGAGAGGGAGTGCAGGAGTGTGGGGTGGAGGAGCAGAGAGAGAATGAGAGTCATAAGCCAACTCAGCACTGAGCGCAGAACCTGACTGGGCTCGATCTCATGACCCTGAGATCAGGACCTGAGTCAAAATAAAGAGTTGGATGCTTAGTCAACTGTGCCACTCCGGCGCCCCATTAATGTTTCTTTAAAAATTTTTTATTTGGTTATGCCCCATCTCTGCTGAAAAAGCTTGATGTGACATTTTGGGAGGTATTAACTACTTCCAGTGGCTTTTATTAGTTGTCTGTTGGATCAACACATTGAGAAAAAGAGAAAATCTCTCCTTGAAGACATGCTCAGAGATAAGATGACCCTAAAACAATTTTAGTTTCGTTTCGTTTTGCTTTGCTGATTACATATTAAACTATCCACTCTGTGTCAAGGTCTTCAGTAGCAATAATGAATTAATTAGCTCTGGAACATGTTCTGGAATTCGTTGTAAGTAAATATTGTTGCAATTTAAATTCCGATTTAGCAATACTTATTTGAGGTTGCAAAATGTTTTTATAAAGTAATGCTGGTTTTTTTTATGTGGAAGAAAAAGACCAACTTTTGAATTTAAATTTACATATATGAGAGCTGAAAAATTTACTCCCTGCTCAAGAAAGTATAGTCAGAATTTATAAAAGGAACATAGTGACTAGAAGAAGTATTGAGTTTAGTTCAGGTTAACTATGAAAGGGATCAGATAACTTTACCTTTGCAAATCAGATATATTTCTCAAATCTAAGATGACTGTTATGTGCCAACATGCCATATTTTTAGTGGAAATTCTTACAACATTTTAAAAGAAACTTTCAACACACATACCTCATGCAATCCATAAACTGTAAACATGGAACTATTTTAATGTGACATTATTTAAAATTTTAAAATAGCAACTGAATACATCTGAAATAAAGTTTTACTTGTTCTTTATTGTAATACAGAACAGAGACACAACTTTACTAAATGGTATATGACAGATGTGAATTGGGATGTTGAGTCAAAGACTATTCTTAGTGTTTTCACTAATGTTTCTAATATATGATATCTCTTATAAAAATAGTATATCATGAATTCATATTTTTCATCTTTCAAGGTGAATTTTGCTTTTTCTGTTGCATTGATTTTTTGTCTTTCAAAGTGATAGACACAAAATCATTTGTAAGTCATGGTTTCATAAGGCATGATTTTAAGAAGATAAGCAGTGCAAATCCAATGTATCTTGTTTTCTTTACCTTTTTGAAAATTTTCTATTGCCTCCACAGATTCACTTTCTTATACTCCATCTAAAAATATGTTTTGTTTAAGGAGGAAAAAAAGTGCCTTGTGACAATTTGCATAATATGTTAATGCGGATATGCATCTAGACATCTGGATGGCATTTTAATATCTCATTCTCATTCAAGGAACTAGACCTTACACAGATGGCAGAGACAATTTTAAGAGCATTGTTGTAAACAAATAAGGCAGCCAGGAAACCAAACACACTCCAAGTTAGGCTTTGCCGCCAAAGAAGCTTTTTAGTGAGATGTTTTGACTACAAGATTGTACAGCCCTTATCAGTCTCTGACAAAAGGAGAAGTACCAGTAGGCAGTTTTCCTATGCAAAGGAGAGGGGGGGAAAATCACACACCGGCATGCATTTTCAGGTTTGAATATTTGAAAGACTAAATTTATTTTGTACACTTATACAGAATATATGAGTGTGTGTGTGTATATATATATATATATATATATATATACACACACACATACATATGTTCACATAGCATATATATATGTATACATGTATAGATTTTAATAAAGTGGACATGCGTGATTTAACAGTAAGTCCATCTCTTTCTTCCTTCTCTCCCTAGAGAGATACCTTCTGTCAAATTTTTGGCTATTAAAAGCACAGGACTCTGGAATTGCACTGCTTACGCTTAAATACTGAGTTTAAATTCACAATTAACTAGGTTTGTTATTTGACCAAGTGACTTATTCTTTTGTTGCATCTGTTTGTCATCAGGGATAATAATGATCCCTGTTCCATAGGGTCAATAAGAGCATTAAATGCATCAAATACATGGCTTATGGCCATACATAGCAAGCAGTCAATAAATGCTAGCAATTATTACCATTGTTTTAATTAATTTTATTTTTTTATTGATTTGAAGATTTTATTTATTTATTTGACAGAGAGTGAGATCTCAAGTAGGCAGAGGGCAGGCAGAGAGAGAGGGGAAAGCAGGCTCCCTGCTGAGCAGAGAGCCAGATGCAGGGCTCGATCCTAGGGCCCTGAGACCATGATCTGAGCTGAAGACAGAGACTTAACCCACTGAGCCACCCAGGTGCACTGCTAATTAATTTTATTTTTAAAACGATTTTATTTATTTATTTGAGAGAGAGAGCACGTGGGAGGGAGAGGGAGAGGGAATCTGGAGCAGACCTGGTGCTGAGCCCAGAGCCCAACATGGGGCCCAATCGCATGACCTCGATACCAGACCTGAGCCAAAACCAAGAGTCAGACGCTCAACCGACTGAGCCACGCAGGTGCCCCTTATTTTATTTTTTATTATACTGTACTTTTTAATTTGGCTTTCTTCCTTTCTTTCTTTTTTTCTTTATTACTTTTGGTCTTTAATACAAAAGCATTTGACTTTGTTCTGTTACGTAGTAAGAATGGGTTTCTGGGTCTCCTGGGCGATATAAGTAAGAAGCCTCAGGCTCTGGAATCAGACAGATTGTGTTTATACCTGAGTCTTTCTCTTACTAAATGGACTGTCATTAAAACTCTGTTGTAGTCAGTTTCATGATGTAGTAGGTGGGGACAGTTCCTAATTCACTGGATTATTTTACCCATGTAAAAATGTATATAAAGTAAATGTTTTTAGGGATACCTATGCAGGTCACATACTTTGTTACTAAGATTTGCATGCATACTGCTGTCCAAAGGAAAGGACATTCAGCCAACGTTTCTCTTTATTTTAGCTCTCTGGTAATCAGTTATTAATTTGGATTACTTCGGGCCCATTTGAATTTGAGACTGAGTAACTTGTGAGTCTAGGTTTATCTTTTAAAATAATAACGATTCATTTGAGGGGTTATGTATTTGTCGTGTTTGCCCTTGGTTACAACAAAAGAAGTAATAGTTTTTCAGTAGAGACAACTAGAAAAAGGATAGAGATAGAGATGTGAAAGCCCTTCTGGAAGAGAGAGAAGACACTCAGGGTGAAATTGAGGTAAGATAAAAAGACAGAGTTTATGATAGATTTCTTTCACTAGTAACTAAAGTATCTCTGATTAAGATGACAGCAATTTGCTTTTCACTACTAGATCATCTGTGGGACTACATGGTGATCTAGTCTATCTTGTCTATAGAACACAAATGAGCATTTGCAGATTCCATACCTAAATCCATTATGGAGATCACACCTGTTATGAAATTTAGAAATTAATTGATAACACCAGGAAAGGGAAAGAACAGGCATGGCAAATCTTTGGTATGCCTGCTAGCACCACCTTATGTTAAACCCTTGAAAGACATTACTAATCAATCAAAACCTCTCTCCCATTGAATAAAGATGCAGTCTTGGAATGCTTTTCATTGAATGACTTTGGCAAGTCATTAGGGTGGGATGTGTTATCAGAAATAGGTCAAAGCAAATAGTTTAGGACTAATCCCAGGACCAGCATTCTAAGTGGGAGGTATATTCCATGCCATATGTGGGACAAGTGTAGTGTCTTAAAGGAAATGGGAGAGGGTAGACATACAGGATAAAACAATGTATTACATAATTTATATCTTAAAGAGATGAAATAAGTTCCAAGTGATATAGCAAGTACATCAAAACAAAATGAAATAGTACATATACTACCAAGGGGCAAATAAACAGAACAGATAATAAGAGCAATAGGGGGCTATAAACCCTGACGGGTTGAGGAGATTGGCCAGGGCTAATAGAAAAGAGAGGATAAGATTATGTATGGGCACCAATAAACAACGCAAGTTTTATGAAATGGATGTTTGTGTCAGGAGACAATGGGAAGTGGAATTACAGGCCAAACAGGAAACAAGTTGTAGAAGGCACTGAATGCCATGCTAAGAAATGCGAGTTCATTTGTTAGCAAAGGAGAACGTTTGGAGGTTTTGAATAAGAGATTGTAAATGTCAGAACTGAGAAGGATCTTAAAGGATCAGTTGGCCTAGCCCTCTAATGCATGAGGGTATTTACTTATTTGGTGATAGCAGCTGATTATTTATGCTCAGAAGATTAAGTGTTCTACTTTTATAGCTGATTATATACTTCCAGGTTTAAAAAAATGGAGGGAACTTTCCACAGTGAGTGGAAGGTAAGGTGTCTTGGACCATGCCCTCCAGGACACTGATTAGAGTCCATGTGCTCCTCTTCGTATTTTATAGTTCATTGCATGCACAGCCTGATTAAGAAGGGTTTCTTAATCTTAGCACTATTGTTATTTTGGACAAGATAATTCCTTATCTTGTGGGGGGAATCCAGGGCATTGTAGGATGTTTAGCAGCTTCCCTGGCTGCTGTCACTAGATTCCACTAGAACCATACTCTCCTCCTTATGACAACCAAAAGTTTCCCCCAGACATCAACATTATCAAATGTCTCCTTAGGTTAAAATCACCCCTGGTTCAGAACCACTAGTTTAGAGCATGGGTTTCTGTTTATAACTCCAAAAGAGAAATAATTTCCTTATAGTTTAAAATACAATCTTTACATATAATCAGGCAGTGGTTTGCAGGGTACATTAGAGGAGGTAGAAATGGGAGACAATGAAAGTATGCAGGGATGACCAGGTCAATCTAGCCATGAATGGGAGGGTTTATTAACTAGAACTGTGGGCCTGGGATTAAGAAGAAACAGGCACCGATAGGAGGAGTAGCAGCAGCAGGAGTAGTAATGGCATTGGAAGTAGCATTTATTGTGCACTCATAATACTACTCCTCAAAAGAACTCTTTGGAATCATTGCTACTATCATTATCCACATTTTACAGATGAGGAAACGGAAGTTTAGTGGTTTCCCAAGGTAGAATCAAGACTTGACCCTACGTTTGTCTTACTTCAACACTCTACTGTGTTTCTCTTCAAACAGTGAGGCTTTGCAGTGCAAATGGTCAGTAGGAAAAGGCCCTCGGAATGGTCACACTCTCTGTTAAATTATGCCATTGTTCCCTGAATTCCACTCATTTAAATAGGTAAACAAAAATGGTTCCCCTTAAGTATAGAACAGACTGGTGCAAGACCCAGAGCCCCATGTAGATGAATTGGATACTGCCACATCGTGTTAATTAGTAAAGAGAGAACATCCACACACATAATATGTCCATTTTCTATGGACATATTTTGCATGTCTTTTCATTAAAAATTCATTACAAAGGCAAGAGATTATCATATAACAAATATAGCAAAATTATGGCATAATGGAACTTTTTAAAAATGTAGATAAAAGTAGTTCCAAGATTTTAGGCATTATAAAACCTTTTTTTTTTTACTCAGTATTGTAAAAATTTTCATGTTATCTTAAACACTTTTTACAGGTATTATTTTATGCCCCTAACAATTTGAATGTGTTCATGAATATAATAAACTCCCATTTTGCTCTGTAACTAACTTTTTTTGGACTCCCCAAGCTGGTCACATCTCTCCTTTTATTTGGAGATACCAAAACTTTGCTTATTTCTCGGTAACATAGAAACACCTGCATTAAGCCCACTTAGGAAAAATATAAGGAGAAAACCTCCAGAAATCACCTTTTGAAGCTGGTTGTAAAATTGTCTGGATGGAAGAATAATGATGGAAAGATATAGATGCCTGTTTTGGAATCAGCAAATAAATTATGCTTATGATAAAATTCAGAATTTCTCACTTTACAGTTTTATTATATATGTCCTTCAAAGTATGAGCCCAAGAATAGCGGATCAAAGCAGTGTTCAAATATGAATCCTATTTAGTTTTTCTTAGTTTTAGTTTCTCCATTTGTGAAGTGGAAATAAATTACAAACCTCACAGGCTGTTAAAAGAGAAATGAGATAATGTATTTAAAATGCTTACACAGTGTCTAGCATAAAGCATATCAAACATGGTCACTTTCCTATAGTAAGAGAGCTATTTACCAATTTCTGCAATTGCTGTGATGGGATTGTAGCAGAATTGGACATAAAAGGCTAATGTTATTTCACTCTGTTACTCAATATTTATGGAAACACTATTATTTCAGTTTTTCTGGGCATGCATTTTTTTTTCCTCTCCCAAACACATTTTTAAGGTGACCTTTATTTAACCACTGAGTCAGTAACCTCCCTTCTATTGCAAAATTCAGTCTATATTATTGGGAAAGGATTTAAACTCATTCATGTAAGAAATTTAGGCATGCAACACTTCAATTTGCAATCATAAGTGGGCTGTGTGAATGTTATCACATTCTAGCATCACTGTCCAGATCCTGGGTTAACTCTAGATTCTAGAGACTAAGTTTGTGTTCTCTGAAAATTCACTAGGCAAAATATATTTCAAATGTACTTACCATTTTTATTATTAGTCTCCCAAATTTTAATTATGCATGGTTTAAATAATAAGAATAACGCAGTGTGAGACAAAGCTCAGTATTTATGCATATTTCTTGTGAAAAACAGAACTGAAAGGTTATGAATAGAGTTGACACCCATTTAAAAAATTGTTTGAATCTGTCTGGTATAGTTAAAATGATTGCTGAAGGAATAAATCATGCTCACTTATACTTCTGGTATGTTTTGCTTCTAATAGAAAAAAATGCACATATCAAAAACATGCTACACTTATCATTCTCTCTCTGTATAGATGAGGCTTCCATGCCTCCTTTTCTATTTTTAAAATTTTTTTTGAAAATGCCAGTGAACACTTTGGAGGAGCGTATGCTGTATTAACAATTAGATTTCGTCAAATGGCAGGTGGTTATGAATTTTGTTTCCAAAAAAGAGACCTGAGGAATATTCCATATTAAAGGCTTTATTCCCTTTTGGTAGAAACATGCAAATCATTTGCTTTTGCTAAAAAACATCTATGAAACATTTCTTCTCTTATTATTTCCCTTGGGAGTAACAGTTCCCTATTATTCGTAACTGTAAATGCGATTGACATTTTGAAGTTTATGTTCATGGGAATAAGATATTTTTGGACGTTTTCAGGATATGAAGCCTGGGAAAATCTAGTTTTTCTTTATAATTCATGTGTATATACCATATGTTAATTGGGCTAACATAGATGGCTATTTCAAGTTTGGCTGTATTATTAATGTTTTGGGGGGACGGAGAAGGTTAGGAAGTGAATTTAATGAGCAGGACAATTGACTCTTTGTTGAAATTATGATACAGTAGGGGAATAAAGACACCTATGCATGAGGAAACAATTTGTGAAGTAAATGTCATTTAATGGATCTATTGCCATTGTAAAGTAGAACATGTTTGAAACAAGGAAGGTGTGTCCTTTGAGTTAAAATGGCAATAAAAAGACAACAGAAAAGCAGGACACTCTAGGCAATGCTGGCTGCTTCTGTGATGTCCCAGTCTTTATTTATCTGCTATATAATCAGCCAGTGATAGCACTGATATACTACATCCGAAATACTGGACGAGCGCCTTCGAATGTATTCCAGTCTACCATGTGTTGCTAGTGCCAGGATGTCTGCTCTCCTTAGTAAAACTCCATAACATTTCACCAGGGAAAAAAGAATTCTCTACATGGGGAGTAGCAATGTGAATCAGACAACTGCTAAACTACATGACTTATCTGCCTCTAAATAATTGGTTAACTTGGCCCACCTGTATTTATAAGCCTGGAGGTGTTCTGTGCCACTACGCATTCTCCACAAGTAAGTGGAGTTGCCAAAAAAGTAATTGCACCATGGTGAGACACTGCTGTTTGAGCTCTGCCAACGTAAGGGATAAAAAATGAGGAATATCAGTGAAAAATAAGTGAAGACTGCATTATGATACAAATTCCATCTTGAAATTCATTCTGACCAGGAGAGAGAATTGGCATATAACAGATGAGCTGACACTATTTTCTTTCTTTTTTTTTTCTCCCCCCTGAGCTGGCACTATTTCCAATGCTCACTTGCCTAACCTCACCTTCCCTCAAATCTCGACCCACATCCCAGGCAAATAGACACACAGCTGTATGTGCTTGGCAACTAGCTACCCATTTCATTGTTCAGTGCTTCTGGAAGGGCATGGAATGCAATTCTAGCCTGGAAGCATTTGGAAAAATAATACTGTTCCTGATATCTTTGTTTCTTCCTGAGTGACAGTTGAAGGTGACTTTCCCTTGTACAATCCTGCCTGCCGTTAGCAATTTTCCAAAATTAAATACCATATTTTTGTGTTTGATAGGCACAGCTGTGTCTTACCAAGGGCAAATGCACCTGCCCAGCACTCTATGTTCATTTATATACTGAGAACTTTATTTAGAACCCAGTTTTATGGAGGGAAAAAAAGTCAAATTGTGAGAACCAATTTTGAGATCAGTGAATTCTTCAATTCCACATTGCGTTGTGAAAAGAGCAAATTCATTTGCTTCTAATAGAAGTAATATAGGCCTAGTCAAAATCTTTGCAGTGAGGCAAATGGGATGGCCATCTACCTGTGTGAACTATGTGTGTATTTGTTTCCGAATCTAGTTTTTAAAACTTCACAGTGTTCTACGCCTGATGAGTACAAGTGGAAAGGGGCAAGACTAGGTTAGAGATGGTATGAAAGAACTACCTCTGGTATTTGGCCAGATGACTCCAATTGCTGAAAGTCTCCATTATATCGTCTGCAGGTTGTACTGTCTGAGTAGTTGAATGTTCACAGTCATTTGGAGCTCAAAAGAACTCTGCAGTTTGGGATTTGGGGAGATGGACTCTATGAACTGTTCCAATTAAAATAGCATCTCTCGGGGGAGGAGTCAAGATGGCGGAGAAGTAGCAGGCTGAGACGACATCGGGTAGCAGGAGATCAGCTAGATAGCTTATCTAACCATTGTGAACACCTATAAATCCAACGGGAAATCGAAGAGAAGAAGAGCAACAATCCCAGAAACAGAAAATCGATCACTTTCTGAAAGGTAGGACCTGCGGAGAAGTGAATCCAAAGCGACGGGAAGATAGACCCCGGGGGGAGGGGCCGGCACCCGGCAAGCGGCGGAGCGACGGAGCACAAAATCGGGACTTTTAAAAGTCGGCTCCACTGGGAGACATCGCTCCAGAGGCTAAACTGGGGGGAAACCCAGGCGGGGTCAGCATAACCCCAGGACCCGCGGGGTCACAGAAGGACTGGGGGTGTCTGAGTGCCGCAGAGCTCCCAGGTATTAGAGCGGGGAAGCCGGCTATAGCGACAAAGCCGAGGAGTGAGCTCTAAGCCCGGGGTTACCTTGTGCCGGTCGCAGGCTGGGTGGGCTCGGAGCGCGGCCGGAGGCCACGGAGACAAAAGCGACCCGGCGCTTTTCTCCAGCTCCAACAATTGACTGCTTTCCTCGAGGCGCGACCGCAAGCCAGGGAGGCGGGGCTATTGGGCGCTTTGCTCTGAGAGCACACTGAGGAGCGGAACCCCAAGCTCTCGGCTCCTCTGGGCCGAGAGATTGGGAGGCCGCCATCTTCATTCCCGTCCTCCGGAACTCTACGGAAAGCGCTCAGGGAACAAAAGCTCCCGAAAGCGAACCCGAGCGGATTCCTTAGCCCGGCCCCTGGCAAGGGCGGTGCAATTCCGCCTGCGGCAAAGACACTTGAGAATCACTACAACAGGCCCCTCCCCCAGAAGATCAACAAGAAACCATCCAAAACCAACTTCAGTCACCAAGAACAGCAGAATTCCACAGCAGGAGAAAGCAAATCCTACCTGGACAAAATGACAAGGCGGAAAAACTCACCTCAAAAAAAAGAACAAGAGGCCGTACCGAAGGCTGGAGACCTAATCAATACAGACATAGGTAGCATGACAGATCTAGAGTTCAGAATGACAATTCTCAAGGTTCTAGCCGGGCTCGAAAAAGGCATAGAAGATATTAGAGAAACCCTCTCCGGAGAGATAAAAGCCCTTTCTGGAGAAATAAAAGAACTAAAATCTAACCAAGTTGAAATCAAAAAAGCTATTCATGAGGTGCAATCAAAAATGGAAGCTCTCACTGCCAGGATAAATGAGGCAGAAGAAAGAATTAGTGACATAGAAGACCAAATGACAGAGAATAAAGAAGCTGAGCAAAAGAGAGACAAACAACTACTGGAACACGAGGAGAGGATTCGAGAGATAAGTGACACCATAAGACGACACAACATTAGAATAATTGGGATTCCAGAAGAAGAAGAAAGAGAGAGAGGAGCAGAAGGTATATTGGAGACAATTATTGGAGAGAATTTCCCTAATATGGCAAAGGGAACAAACATCAAAATCCAGGAGATGCTAAGAACGCCCCTCAAAATCAATAAAAATAGGTCCACACCTCGTCACCTGATAGTAAAATTTACAAGTCTTAGCGACAAAGAGAAAATCCTGAAAGCAGCCCGGGAAAAGAAGTCTGTAACATACAAGGGTAAAAACATTAGATTGGCAGCGGACCTATCCACAGAGACCTGGCAGGCCAGAAAGAACTGGCATGATATATTCAGAGCACTAAACGAGAAAAACATGCAGCCAAGAATACTATATCCGGCTAGGCTATCATTGAAAATAGAAGGAGAGATAAAGAGCTTCCAGGACAAACAAAAGCTGAAAGAATTTGCAAACACCAAACCAGCTCTACAGGAAATATTGAAAGGGGTCCTCTAAGCAAAGAGAGACCCTAAAAGTAGTAGATCAGAAAGAAACAGAAACAATATACAGTAACAATCATCTTACAGGCAATACAATGGCACTAAATTCATATCTCTCAATAGTTACCCTGAATGTTAATGGGCTAAATGCCCCAATCAAAAGACACAGGGTATCAGAATGGATAAAAAAACAAAACCCATCCATATGCTGCCTACAAGAAACTCATTTTAGACCCGAAGACACCTCCAGATTTAAAGTGAGGGGGTGGAAAACAATGTACCATGCTAATGGACATCAGAAGAAAGCTGGGCTGGCAATCCTTATATCAGATCAATTAGATTTTAAGCCAAAGACTATAATAAGAGATGAGGAAGGACACTATATCATACTCAAAGGGTCTGTCCAACAAGAAGATCTAACAATCTTAAATATCTATGCCCCTAACATGGGAGCAGCCAACTATATAAACCAATTAGTAACAAAATCAAAGAAATACATCGACAGTAATACAATAATAGCAGGGGACTTTAACACTCCCCTCACTGAAATGGACAGATCATCTAAGCAAAAGATCAACAAGGAAATAAAGGCCTTAAATGACACACTGGAGCAGATGGACATCACAGATATATTCAGAACATTCCATCCCAAAGCAACAGATTATACATTCTTCTCTAGTGCACATGGAACATTCTCCAGAATAGACCACATCCTGGGTCATAAATCAGGTCTCAATCAGTACCAAAAGATCGAGATCATTCCCTGCATATTTTCAGACCACAATGCTCTGAAGCTCGAACTCAATCACAAGAGGAAATTTGGAAAGAACGCAAATACATGGAGACTAAACAGCATCCTTCTAAAAAATGAATGGGTCAACCAGGAAATTAAAGAAGAATTGAAAAAATTCATGGAAACAAATGATAATGAAAACACAACAGTTCAAAATCTGTGGGACACAACAAAGGCAGTCCTGAGAGGAAAATATATAGCAGTGCAAGCCTTTCTCAAGAAACAAGAAAGGTCTCAAATACACAACCTAACCCTACACCTAAAGGAGCTGGAGAGAGAACAACAAAGAAAGCCTAAACCCAGCAGGAGAAGAGAAATCATAAAGATCAGAGCAGAAATCAATGAAATAGAAACTAAAAAAACAATAGAACAAATCAACAAAACTAGGAGCTGGTTCTTTGAAAGAATTAATAAGATTGATAAGCCCCTGGCCAGACTTATCAAAAAGAAAAGAGAAAGGACGCAAATAAATAAAATCATGAATGAAAGAGGAGAGATCACAACCAACACCAAAGAAATACAAACAATTATAAGAACATACTACGAGCAACTCTATGGCAACAAATTTGACAACCTGGAAGAAATGGATACATTTCTAGAGATGTATAAACTACCACAACTGAACCAGGAAGAAATAGATAACCTGAACAGACCCATAACCAGTAAGGAGATTGAAACAGTCATCAAAAATCTCCAAACAAACAAAAGTCCAGGACCAGACGGCTTCCCAGGGGAATTCTACCAAACATTTAAAGAAGAATTAATTCCTATTCTCCTGAAACTGTTCCAAAAAATAGAAATGGAAGGAAAACTTCCAAACTCATTCTATGAGGCCAGCATCACCTTGATCCCAAAACCAGACAAGGATCCCACCAAAAAAGAGAATTACAGACCAATATCCTTGATGAACACAGATGCGAAAATTCTCACCAAAATACTGGCCAATAGGATCCAACAGTACATTAAAAGGATTATTCACCACGACCAAGTGGGATTTATTCCAGGGCTGCAAGGTTGGTTCAACATCCGCAAATCCATCAATGTGATACAATACATTAATAAAAGAAAGAACAAGAACCATATGATACTCTCAATAGATGCTGAAAAAGCGTTTGACAAAGTGCAGCATCCCTTCCTGATTAAAACTCTTCAAAGTGTAGGGATAGAAGGCACATACCTCAACATTATCAAAGCCATCTATGAAAAACCCACCGCAAATATCATTCTCAATGGAGAAAAACTGAAAGCTTTTCCGCTAAGGTCAGGAACACGGCAGGGATGTCCGTTATCACCACTGCTGTTCAATATAGTACTAGAAGTCCTAGCCTCAGCAATCAGACAACAAAAAGAAATTAAAGGCATCCAAATCGGCAAAGAAGAAGTCAAACTATCACTCTTTGCAGATGATATGATACTATATGTGGAAAACCCAAAAGGCTCCACTCCAAAACTGCTAGAACTTATACAGGAATTCAGTAAAGTGTCAGGATATAAAGTCAATGCACAGAAATCAGTCGCATTTCTTTACACTAACAACAAGACAGAAGAAAGAGAAATTGAGGAGTCAGTCCCATTTACAATCGTACCCAAAACCATAAGATACCTAGAAATAAATCTAACCAAAGAGGCAAAGAATCTATACTCAGAAAACTATAAAGTACTCATGAAAGAAATTGAGGAAGACACAAAGAAATGGAAAAATATTCCATGCTCATGGATTGGAAGAACAAATATTGTGAAAATGTCTATTTTACCTAAAGCAATCTACACATTTAATGCAATCCCTATCAAAATCCCATCCATTTTTTTTAAAGAAATAGAACAAATAATCCTAAAATTTATATGGAACCAGAAAAGACCTCGAATAGCCAAAGGAATATTGAAAAAGAAAGCCAAAGTCGGTGGTATCACAATTCCAGACTTCAAGCTCTATTACAAAGCTGTCATCATCAAGACAGTATGGTACTGGCACAAAAACAGACATATAGACCAATGGAACAGAATAGAGAGCCCAGAAATAGACCCTCAACTCTATGGTCAACTAATCTTCGACAAAGCAGGAAAGAATATCCAATGGAAAAAAGACAGCCTCTTCAACAAATGGTGCTGGGAAAATTGGACAGCCACATGCAGAAAAATGAAATTGGACTATTTCCTTACACCACACACGAAAATAGACTCAAAGTGGATGAAGGACCTCAATGTGCGAAAGGAATCTATCAAAATCCTTGAGGACAATGCAGGCAGCAACCTCTTTGACCTCCACCGCAGCAACTTCTTCCTAGGAACATCGCCAAAGGCAACAGAAGCAAGGGCAAAAATGAACTATTGGGATTTCATCAAGATCAAAAGCTTTTGCACAGCAAAGGAAACAGTTAACAAAACCAAAAGACAACTGACAGAATGGGAGAAGATATTTGCAAACGACCTATCAGATAATGGGCTCGTATCCAAAATCTATAAAGAGCTTATCAAACTCAATACCCAAAGAACAAATAATCCAGTCAAGAAATGGGCAGAGGACATGAACAGACATTTCTGCAAGGAAGACATCCAGATGGCCAACAGACACATGAAAAAATGCTCCACATCACTCGGCATCAGGGAAATACAAATCAAAACCACAATGAGATACCACCTCACACCAGTCAGAATGGCTAAAATTAACAAGTCAAGAAATGACAGATGCTGGCGAGGATGCGGAGAGAGGGGAACCCTCCTACACTGTTGGTGGGAATGCAAGCTGGTGCAACCACTCTGGAAAACAGTGTGGAGGTTCCTCAAAAAACTGAAAATAGAGCTACCCTACGACCCAGCAATTGCACTCCTGGGTATATATCCTAAAGATACAAACGTGGTGCTCCGAAGGGGCACGTGCACCCGAATGTTTATAGCAGCAATGTCCACAATAGCCAAACTGTGGAAAGCGCCTAGATGTCCATCAACAGATGAATGGATAAAGAAGATGTGGTATATATACACAATGGAATACTATGCAGCCATCAAAAGACATGAAATCTTGCCATTTGCGACGACGTGGATGGAACTAGAGGGTATCATGCTTAGCGAAATAAGTCAATCGGAGAAATATAACTATCATATGATCTCTTTGATATGAGGAAGTGGAGATGCAAGGTGGGGGGGTTTGGGGGGAGGTAGGAAAAGAAAAAATGAAAAGATGGGATTGGGAGGGAGACAAACCATAAAAGACTCAATCTCAAGAAACAGACTGAGGGTTGCGGGGGGGAAGGGGGATGGGAGAGGGTGGTGGGGAAATGGACATTGGGGAGGGTATGTGCTATGATGAGTGCTGTGAAATGTGTAAACCAGACGATTCACAGACCTGTACCCCTGGGGATAAAAATACATTATATGTTTATTAAAATAAAAAAATTTAAAAAAAATAGCATCTCTCCAGGCAAAATTAATTTGACACATGTGGTAACATTGGTTAACTCTTGATATTTATGAGGGTCCACCATTTTCTGAAGTGTCACTCAAGGGACATTTCCTAGTCTTGAGGTGTTCTTTAAGAACAGAGATTCTGTAGTAACTACATTTGAGTCATAATCAACATTAGCATTTCAAGGCTCTGAGAAAGCCTGCAGAATAGAAAATTGTTTCTCAAACTTAGTTGACCTTATGCGTCAGATATCATTCCTTTGCCCCTCCAGATTTATTTTTCCACCTACTGTATTCATGGAGCTGCCGTATATGGGTTATAACATTGGGTTTCCTTTCTACTGACTTCTAGTTTTGCAGCAGTGGTGAGCACCCTCTGAAGAAAGGAGAGAGGGAGAAGGATCTGAGGGGAAGTGAAGTCAAGGTTATTATTTCTCTGGCTTGCTTCTTACATGCTGACTATCCTTCCATAAAAGATCACATTTCCTGCCAGGTTGGCCTCTCCACACACCTGACCCTCCAGGTTCCGGTAAACCTTTTTCTCCCTGCAACCTTTCATTCATACCCTGGTAACATACCACCTTTCGGTTACTGGCTCCCCTTCTCACTTTCCTACAACTTGCCTACACCTTAAAAAATAGTTCCTGTTTTTAGACTCTTCTCAAATTATCCATTTTGAGTATGTCTTCTGTTTTCTGCTAGACCCTTGAGTGATAAACATAATATCCTTTTCACCTTGCTGCCTCATGATATTTTGATGGAAATAAAAATTGCTACATTTAAAGTGAGGAGAATTATTGTGGTATCAAAGTATCTAGAACACTGTTAATTGATAAAATTTATAGACCTAACTATAATTAGTCAGTTACCTCTCCTTGTGTAGACATATCCTCTGGCAGTAAAATCAGAATTTTATCTGAGTTTATTTCACCATAGTCACCTTTCCTTTGCTCTTTAAAAAAATTTTTTTGGAGTATAGTTGACACACAGCCCTGTTTCTCTTAATGAATTTTACTGTTATCCAAGAGTAATAACAATTTAGATAGTCAAACATCAGTAAGCCATGCCATTTATCTATTTAGTCAATAAATATTTATTATGCAAATATTTTTGTGTATCTAGCATTGTATTAGGTGCTTGGAAAACAAAAGGTAGAGAAAAATTAACATGATCATGGTTCATCCCAAAGCAACCTGCATTCCCACCACCACAGTAATAATAAAATACCAACACTAAACTCAATAATAGCTAACATTTATGTAGCCCTAAGGGCAATGACGCATTTATGTATTTTGAGTGTTTTTCCTGTACTAACTCATTCAGTCTTTCCAACAACCCTGTTTTAAAAAGTATTAATATTATCCTTATTTTACAAATAAGAAAATTGTGGCAAAGGCAGATTAAATGACTCTGTCCCAGGTTATACTGCAAGTTAATGGTGATGGAGCTGGATTTTGAATGGATGCGGTCTGAGTGCAGGGAAGACATAATTGATGAATGGAGAGAGGGCAGTAGGAGGACTTGACTAAATTGAGATCCAAAGGTTGAAAAGATGAAGAGAGAAGCGTGTTCCAAATGGGAAGAACTTGTGTACATGCCCTTCAGACTCTTAGCAAACCCACTTGTGGGTGTTGATATTGAAGAATTGAGGTCAGGATCTTGAGGAGATGTTAGCATTCCCATGTTCATTGCAGTGCTATTCATACTAGTCAAGATGTGTACCAGATCAATGAATAAAGACAATACTGACAAGCAGAGTAAACTAAGTGTTCCACATTTCCAGGTTCAGAAAATGCCCGTTGTATTGCCAGTCAGCTCCTGCAGGGCGTGCTAGGAAAGGGCACGGCAAAAGAATCTCTTGTGGAAACCCAAGCCTCTGGCCATGTAGAAGACTAGAAGGGGAAAGACAGAGAATTCCATAATCTTACCTCATCCGACGGTAGGGGGACAGAAAAGGCATTGAACTGTTGCCCACCCCAACCTCCAGATGACCTGGAGTGTGAAGAAAGGGGCAAGAAAGAGGCTAAGGGGCCAGAGGGAATTCCCAAAGCAGCCTCTGTTCCCTCAGGTTGCCACA
This sequence comes from Martes martes, assembly GCF_963455335.1. Classification (NCBI taxonomy): domain Eukaryota; kingdom Metazoa; phylum Chordata; class Mammalia; order Carnivora; family Mustelidae; genus Martes; species Martes martes. Next base: position 175,191,292 of record NC_137888.1, on the reverse strand, counting down.
GCAGGAACATCAGAGTTTCTCGAGTCAAGTTTATTCTGCAAAAGTTGGTGGAGGTTTAGTCATCTTAGTACTCTTCAAGGACTGCCCACAAAGAAAGGGGAGCCCAGCACCAAGAGTGTGTAGATCACTCTGGGGACCAAGAGTTTGGGAAGGAGTAATATTAGGGACTTTGAGACATGAGTGTGGAATTTTAATAATTGGATTGCATCACAGAAATAATCACACCGGGCTGCATTTTCCACCAGAAACAAATGAGAATAATATTATGTCTGCTCTAGGCAGATGGAGATAGAGGGCTATTCTAGACCCAGAATGTTATATTCAGATTTATTGTATAGTAAGATACATATTTGGACATATCTGCATTGATAATTCTTCTTGAAGTTGCCTACCTTATTAACGAAGGTCAAAATTTGGGAGCCCATTTGTAAAATGAGTTAGTGTAATGTACTGTTGATCACTTGAAAGCTGTTGCTCTATGGTCTTCTGGGAAGAAGAAAGAATATTGCTTATCGGTGTAAAACTCAATGTAAGAAACTTCACTTAGAAAAGAATGCTAAAATGTCTGCCCACCCCTTAAGAAACAGATGTATTTCTTTTATGTTTAGTGATTATTTATTTATTTATTTATTTGAGAGTGAGACGGGGAAGGGGAAGCAGACTCCCTGCTGGGATTGACCCCAGGACCCTGAGATCATGACCTGAGCAGAAGGCAGACACTTAACAGACTGAGCCACCCAGGTGCCCCTATTTTGTGTTATTTAAAAAAAAAAAAATCTCTGTTTCACATTCTTTCTCTCCCTCTTTATCACTTTTATCAGGTCAAAATCTTTTTTAAAAGTGTTGGTGTCTAAATAAATTTAATAGTATTTTTTAGATATACTTCATTTGTTCTTGATTTGTTCTTTTTTTTATTATAAATACAATTTAGAAATAGATCTGTGTAGTATATATATATACATATATGAAACTTTAATCATATATATGAAACTTTAATCATATATATGATTATATACACATGGGAATTTCAGTACTTTTTTTTTTTTACTTTTACTTTTAAATGTGAACGAAAAGAACTGGTGGTGATGGTATCTGAATCTGTTGTCCCAATTATAATCTCACAACTCTGAGCTCCTCAACACAGTTGGAAATGCCATTTATCTGCAGAATTCTTCTGCTGGTGTTTTGCTCCCAGGGAAGCAGAGGAAATAAAGAGCTGACTGCCTTTAATGTTTCAACTTTTTATGTCCATCACAGTGTTCTGCTTTTAGCAAACACCCCTACACATTAAAAGTTTGCTTTATATTTAACCTTAGGAATTTCCTTTGGTAGGCTGGTCCTAAAAATTTGCCCTAGAATTATACAAATGCTGTTAAAACATCTCTTTGTGCTTTTCTTTTCTTTTTCTATTTCAACTGAAAGTATACTTACTCTAAAGTGCACATTTGTAATAGGCATATATTACTAATGGCAGAAATAAATTGCAGTGCAAATTCATATTGTTCTTGTACATAGTGAAGTGACAGATTTTTGGAAATCATGTGCACGAGGCTCTCCAGGACATCTAAGATCTGTTATTGATTTCATGCATTGTTGAGACTTTTATTTTGGTGTCCCCCGGCCCCCCTTGGTTTTAGGTGAAATTTTTTTAGCCTCTCAGTATTATCCATGCTCTTTGGATCACCTAGGAGTTTGTCTAAGACACCTACTGAGAAGATGACATACTAATATGTGACTATGTAATTGAATTTTTGACATATGCAAAAATAGTTGTAAAGTCGATAAGAGAGAAAGTACTGTAAATAGATATTTAAAAGAAGGGAACAGATGGCCTCTTTGTGAAGATGTTCAGATAAAGCCGAAAAATCACAAACAGATGGTTTATACGTATGGGGTAGGTTGGTGAGGGAACCTGAAGCTGGTGGGGCGGAATGGACAGAGCTCCAAAATCTCCTAAAAAACTGAAGTTTGGATTGTCAGAGGAAAGCGTTATAGACTACATAAAAACACAGGCGAGCTATTAAAAATGTGGCATACTCCATTTCATCTTTCTGGAAACCTCCGTTTACATTTCATTGTTGCATCAGTAAATACATAACTAACACTAAACTGTTGAGGAGGAACATTTTAAATGTGAGGATGATAGGGCAGATAAAATGTAAATATTTCAGCATGTACGCAACTAAATTGATGCTGACAAGTTTAATTCCTTTTCAATATTGGCTTAGCCTTGTTTATTTACTTTACAAATAAAATCTTAAGAACATTCAAAACACCAGCTCATTTTCACACATATACCTATTTCTAGTTGTGGGGAATATATAGAGTTTTTAGGAGAATAAGTAGTCCATGAGCTCTTTTCTCTGTCAGGCAACCTTTTCCACATGAGACAGTTCTCATAACAAAGAGGCTGACAAACTTGGGTTTTTGTTTTGTTTCATTTTTTTAATAATTATAGGCAATGCTTGAATGATATAGCTTAAAATAATGTAGAGTTACTTAGATTTAAAAGTATCTCCCACTCCCATTGTTCTCTTCTTCCTATTTTATCTGTATTCTGATCTTTAATGGCAACCACTGTTACCATTTTAGTACATATTTTCTTTTGTCATTTTTGCATGAATTTGAATGTATATATATATATATGTCCAAATGCACATATATGGATTTTATTTAAACCTTTATTCAACAGTTTCTGTTCACAAGCTCTTTTTTCCCTATTAATAATGTCTTAGAGTTTTCACAGAAATCCAACTCATTTTGATGAAGGATTGCATAGATTGAAGGTGCTATCATCTATTTGTGGAGTATTTGGCATATTTCCATTTTAAGCAATCCATTACCAAACATGCTTCATTGAACAAATATAAACAGATGTATTTATAATCATGTGTGGAAAAATGAAAGGAGAATTGCTAGGTGAATACCAAAACCATAACCATTAAAATTTTTTTGATAGATGGTGCCACATTACATTTCACAAATTACAGTTCCCTCAAGATGGTATTGAGAGCACCACAACTCAATTCCCTATCAAAAGTGGATAGTGATTTTAACTTGATTTTACAAGTATTAGTTTGTGAAATATGTTAGAATTGTTGTTTAACAACAAATAATTATAATTTGAATTGTTAGAAAAATTTTTCCCTCACATCTGAGCTGAAATTTTCCTTTTTAACACTGACCCATTTGTCCTGTTTCTACTGTTAGGAATCACAGAGAAAATGTTTCTATTATTTATATAATAGAATATAATTTGTATAACATCATATTTATATATAATTATATAATAATAAAATTTATATGATTTATATAATAATAATTTATATAATAATATTTCTATTATTTATATAATAGCATCCTCACTTCTTAAGAGACAGCCATGATGTCTCTCTGAAATGTTGGCCTCCTTAGACTAAGTATCTGTACCTAGTTCCTTTAATCATTTCTATTTAGATTGGCTTTTTATCACTTCACTCTTTCTCCTTTATATGCATTCAGGCTTTTTGATATGACATACAAGAGTAATATTCAGAAACATAGACTAGTCACATGGAAAAAAACTAGTAGTTTACAGAGTCCTACATAAAGAGCAGCTGCTGCTATATTACCCGTGTTTTCTAGTCTTAAACTTACTCATAACAGGAATTTGAATAATATGGAACAAATTTTAGGGAATCACAATTCTTTTCCTTGAGAACTGAGCTATATATTCATGCATGTTACTTGTACAATTTGGGCAAGATAGGGCTGTGCTCTATCTACCCCTACAATATATCCCCCTGGAAACTTGCTATTTTAGTTACACACATTGATTAAGATCACCAGGTTTTATTTCAATTCTACTTTACTTAACCTTTGGAGACATAACTCTCTTCGTACCAGCCTTTTTGGCTTCATCCAAGATACTGCTATTTCCTTCCCATTTTTTTTTTTCTGTTAAGCTCCAGAGTCTTCATGGTCTTTATCATGACAATCCACTGTAATTAATTTCTCTGGGTTCTAAAAGAGAGTTGATTTATCTTCTGTTTCATTTAGATGTGCTTTGTCCCTAAGTAACACAACCTTTGAAAAAATAGATTTAGTTGATTTGAAAATGAGATTCATAATTCTTTGGAGGAAATATACCTGATTCTAATTTTTAAAACTTTTATTTCAGAAGATTCCAATTATATTTTTAAACAGATTTGGGTTCAACAGGCATTTTAAGGAGTGTCTGCTTTGAGTCAAGCCTAGTACTGGGAACTTTTACTATGCATTGTTTTGTTAGCAAAACTTATTAAGTATATGGAAATGAAAGTTTGAAACTAGAGCCATGTTTTATATCAGAGGAAGAAGAAACAACTTTTAAGTCTAAATCTATAGAAAAGAATATCAATATTTTATGTGTGCATGTTGTCTAATTTCAAACCACTTAGATATATTAGTTCAAGTGATACCATAATATGGTAGAATACTAGTATTTTCATTTTAAAGAAGAGAAAATTGTGTTTGTTGCAGATGTTGATGCTCCACAGTTAGCTGGACTAGGTCTTTAGTGTTTTTCTTTCTCTCTGGCTTCCAGCAGTGTGCCAAATTATTTCTTAGTTTTAATTGTCTTACTTCAGGAGTCTCCGTAATCAAAAGAGGCAGCAACTCTTCCTTCCTAACTAAGCAACTAACTTCCTTAGTTATTGGTGTGCATAGGTTGATACTATTTTTTAAATGAATATGTTTTACTGAGCTTTCCAACTTCTTTGTTTTTTTTTTTTTTTTTTGCAGTGAGTAAGGAAAGAAGGCATGCATGCCATTTTTGTTCAACATAATCCTGTATTTCCATGAGGTTGACTTATTTTCAGTGTTTACATTGTTTACCGCACATTTTATAAATCTTTATTAAATGAATGAATATAAGACTTCTCTGGTATTTAAGTCATGGTGTACATGGCCCTTAATTGGTCTTTGTATCCGTTTTCAGCACCTCAAGCTCCATTATTTTGATACCACTTAGTGAAATATTCATTTGATTATAGCAGCTATTTTTGAATAAGTATTTTAATTTAAAACTTTGTATGTTGGGAGAGAAAAATGAATGTGCTTAAATAGCAACCATTTTATTTCTTCCAATACTTCTTTGTCTACATTAATATAGACCATTCCCTTATATACTCTAACAGCTACATACTTTTACATTCTATTGGAAAACTATCTCTTGCTTAAAAATTTTGTAGTTGTTGAACTTCGTAGTTGGTTTTTTAGGACAGAGACTGCCCTAAGTTTTGCATTTCCATTAGAGTTAAAGAGTGATACATACTTTCCCTCCTTACATATTTGTAGTTCCATAAGATGTACATTTGTTATTCATACAACAACAGACTTGTCTGTGACCAAAGTATGTTTTTTTTTTTAACAAATTTTCAACAGTGGTACTGTCATTCAAGCTTTTAGAACGGAAGATGGTTTGTATCCTTAATACTTAACTCCCTCCCTTTTATTTGTAATTTTAAATATGTTTCAAAAGGTAAAAACTTGGTAAATAGGTCTAAAAGCACTTGTTGATTTTTTTTTTTTTTCTAATATCACTGGTGAATGGCGTTGTGGCTGTTTTCAAAGAGCTGGGTCTTCCCATTCAGCTAGCATGTTTGGCCTCAGTTTTTTTCCTTAATTGTGGTTTCTACATTGACAGAATTTCTTGTTTCTTCTAATACCTTAATTAAGCACCAGTTGAGTCATTCTGTTTTTAGGTCTATCAGTTTCTTTTGCATGAATAAACTACATAGTTTATTAAGCTATTTCTCAATTTTCTCTCCTAATATACACTTTGCATTGCAGAGTATTTTTTCCTTGCCACGTTAATTTTGACTTTTGCAAGTTGCAGTGATATTTTTCTCTGCAATTTCTTATTTACCACAGGGTTTATTTATTATTTCATATTCTATTTTTAGTGGTCATTTTTTCTTTTATTTATTTACTCATGGGTTTTTGTTTTGTTTCATGGTTCTTTTTTAAAAATAGTTCCTTCAGTGTGAATATCTTTGGCAGGCTTTGGTCATTTCTTCAATCTTTTTTGTTGTTGTTGTTATTTGAACCCAACATTTCCCTCCCTACATTGTCAATCATTTTTGAAGTTTATTGCTGATACTATTTTTTCTGACTATATAATTATTTTTCATATTATTTTCTTGAGTTCCTTTAGGAAGTGGCAAAATGAACTCCATTTATATGAATATTACATGTCTTTCAACTTCAGTAGAATTTATACTTATTAATAGTTTTCCGTTTTAAAAACATATTTATTTACTCATCTATTTACTTGAGAGAGTGAGAGAAAGAACGGAGAGAGGGACAAAGGGAGAGGGAGAAGCAGACTTCCCATTGAGCAGGGAGCCTGATGTGGGGCTGGATCCCAGGACCCTGGGATCATGACCTGAGCTGAAGGCAGGTGCTTAACTTATTAAGCCACCCAGGTGTCCCTAATTGAAAAATTTCTAAATGTGATCACAATGCTTCATAAATTTTCCATTTTCTTTCTTTCTTTGTTTCTTTCTTCCTCTTTTTGGTAACAACTTATATGTTAAAGGATTTGCCTTTAATCATGTCTTTGTGGTTCAGGTAGATTTATCAGGACTTAGCTGGTTCTGAGGAAAGATTCCATTTCTTGGTCTAAGAGAAAACAAAGGAGGGCAAATGATAGTTAGGAAAAGAGCATCTTCCATATACAATGTCATGTGCTTTCCATTCTTTCTGGTTTCAAGGATTTTTTTAAATCTTTAAAATGGAGATATTATTAGTTTTTCTCCAGGCTACAACATGAGGTGACTGGGAGAATCAGTTGAAATAATATGTAAAACATTTTACTTTATGACTAGTCTACTATTTGTATTCTGCTGATCTTCTTAAATATATATTATTATGTAATCAAATTTTATTGAAGTATATAACGTAAATAATAAGATCAACATTAGACTAGTAGTAGATAAGCCATGACGTGATATAAGTGTGTGTGTATATATATGTATATGTGATATATATGGTCATTTTCTTACATTGAAAAAAACAAAAATGCTGTGGTAGCAACAGTTTCTGAGGTGTGATTTGCTAAGTTTGTGGTCTTAAATGATTCCTCTAATCATGAAAAAAACACATGAATGGAAATGTAAATGCCATCTATTCTTTTAATAGAGTAGCTGGGCTTCTATAAATTCAGGAAAACTCTCCAATAATTACTGGCTTTCTAATTCTCCTTCAAAGTAACAGTATATTAGGCTATTAGCATATTATAGTTTTCTCCCTAAGATTGGTTCACATCAGCTCCTAAACCAAAATGGCTTTTGATTTTGCCCTGTTTTCAGTGTGAACTGGTCTAGGGGTCAGAGATTAATTGCCAATAATATTGCTAAAAAAGTTATGACAATGATTTTAAGCAAAATATCCCATTTAATACAATAGGTCTTTGCTCTTTGTGATACCAAATGTCCATTTGGAATAATGTTTCTCCCTGCTCAGCCAAACATTTTGGTATGCTCTATAGATACCTCAGTTTTAATATGGCCAAAAAGTGTCTACAAATCTCTCTCTCTTCCCAAACTGTTTTCTCTTCATTATTTTTAATTTTGGTTACTATCTCTCTATCTACTCACTGTTTTAAGCATAAATGAGTTACCATTACTCCTTTTGTTATTCATCCCCACAAATGTTTCGTCTACTTTCAAGTACTTTTAAAATCTGATCTATTCTCCCTTTGCCTTTTGTAAATGCTTTATTTTCTACTGATAAGATAAAGTTATTTTATTTTCAATAGAAGATATGTAAACCCATCTGATCATCCTGACTTATCTCCCCATCCTTAGTTCTTCTTTAGTCTTCCATCCTTGGACGTTTCATTTTATTCTGTACGTGGTCCCCCAAGTTACTTTTCTTTTACATTATGACTTCACATTTGTACATTAAAGGCATCCGATGCAAGCTCACTAGCTATAAGGGAAATGCAAAATAAAGTCACAATGACATCCCATGACACATTTGTTAGAATGGGAAGACATTGTGGAAATGCCAAGTGCTGGCAAGGATGCGAAACAGTGGAATCTCCTTTACGTTGCTGGTGGAAATGTAAATTGACACATCCATTCTGAAAATAGTTTGGCAATCTTATATAAAGTTAATAATATATTTACCAGTGACACAATAATTACATTCCTGGGTATTTGTCTTCAAGACTTACCTTCACACAAAAACCTGTATACAAAAATTCATAGCAGTTCCAAACTGGAACAACACAGTTTGCTTTCAGTGGGTGAATGGTTAAGCAAACTGTGATACATCATGATGGCAGAATACTGCTCAACAGCAAAAAGAAACTATTGACACACTGTGACGTGGGTATATCTCAAGGCATCATCCTAAGTGAAAAAAAAAAAAAAGCCAATCTGAAAAGCTTACTTATTGTATGATTCCATTTATATGTCTCAAAGTGCAAACTGAGGTGGAGAACTGATCAGTGATCACGAGGTATTAATGGTTTGTGAAGGAGAGGTGTGAGTGTGACTATCAACGAATAACACCAGAAGTTTCTTTATGATGATGAAGCAGTTCTGTATACAGACTGTGGTGACTGCCTGTTTTTTTACGAATCCATATGTGTGATAGAATTTCATAGAATTATACACCTAGGGAAGGAAAAGTTTGTAAAAGCTGATGAAATCTGAATAAGGTCTGCAGTCTAGTTAATAGTATTGTATGTATGTTAATTTTCTGTTTTGGACAATGTGTTTTGGTTACACAAGTACATGGGGATTTCTGTATTATTTCAAAACTTGTTCATCTTTAGCTATTTCAAAATAAACTCTTAAAATAAAAAAAGGGTTAGGTAGGCCTCTGATTCCTCAAGGCAAAGATGGGTAAAATCCAAACTCTTACCAAGCATACAATGTCAATGCAAACTATTTTTAACCTCTTTAAACATCATTCATCTTCATTCTTGCAAATAGTTTATATTTCAGCTATTCTGAAATCCTCAGAGAAATGTGTGGAATTCCTTATTCCACCCATACCTGAGCCAAACTCCCCTTCTTCCTGGTAGTCTTTCTCACACCTGAAGTGCTGTTCCTACTCTTGGCTTCTATCACATTCCACCATACTTCTACTTGAGAACTTACCAGTTCTGCTTTTTCTTTTCCTCTGTTTATATATTGGTCCTCCCTTAGACCGTGAACTCAGGTGGTACTTGCTATTCCTTTATTAGTCCAGAGGAGACTCAATGTTCGTCCAGTGAATTTATAAACACTGTGTGTAACTGATTTCATTATTTGCCCAGTATAAATGAATGTTTCCTGGTTTTTGTTTTTCCTTTTTTTTAATCAAACTGTTACCCTTAGACTTTGTTAATAGAAATATTTTTATTAACTCCCACCCACGATGCGTTTCTACTTTGCATTGTTGTTTCTGACCTCCCAACTCTGGCCATATTTGCAGAACTTTAGTGTTTTTCAGATATATTTTTTAAGACAACCGTCATGGATCTAATAAACACTAATACCATCTGTGCTTTTCTGTAGCCTAGGGACATTCTGTCTACAGTTACAGTACATTTTTGAATAGGGTTAGAAATATCTACAGTTCCCTTGGAGTCCATAACATTTTATTTGCCAGATATTACGTCCATGGTATCTAATGCCTGCTGTTATGTGCCATTATAGCCACAATTTAAAAAACATTTGTTTTATATATAAGCTCTTAGGTCAAGATCTCAGGAAGTCATTTTGGATTATGTTGTTTTTATACGATAGAATCATTTTCTAGAAATGACAGTAGTGACCACATGAATGACACTAGTACTTGGCTATAGAAAACAAAAGCAGAAAAAAATTTTTGGATGAAGCAAATTATGTATTAAGTTGGATGCAATAATTAGAGAGATTATGTTGATACTTACAACTTATTCAAAAGTTTTATTTAACTTAGCTCCCAAATACTTTCTCATATTCCTCCTATCATCAGAGAGCCAAGATCTGTGCTTCCTTCTGCAATAACTTTTTTACTTTACTATGGACAGAACAGAGGAAATACAAGAGTTTTAATCATGACAAAATGATTTAGAGATCTTCCGGTAACATCCCTGCCAAATTCTAAATCCTGTATTACAGAGTTCTGTGTGAAGGCTTTGGCTACCTTTCCAAACCCATTATGCATCCTCCTTGCTTGTTACCCTTCAGATTCACTGATTTTTTTTGTTCCTCCAATAGTCTAAGATTGTATTGGCTTTGGGGCCTTACACTAGCAATGTTCTCTGCTCAGAATATGGCTTACATAGTTCTCCGCACGTGATTTTTTCTGGTTATGCAGGCCTTAGTTTAAATGTCATTTTCCCAGAGAGACCTATTCAATTTAACATAGCCTTATTGGGGTATGGCTAGAGCTGTCTTAGAACAGCCCACTAGAACTGAGGGCAGCATCTCTTCCAACTCTGTTTTCAGCCATGTCATATTGTAGCTTGAAATCAGCCATGCTGGGATTATTTACACAACAGAAAATGACAGACACTACAACCACATGTTTTTGTGTGTGTGTTATTTTTTTAAGAATTGATTTTTGAACATTTACCCTCCATTTGTCTGTGCCACTTTTTAAATTCCCTTTGTACTATTTATTGTAATTATTTATTTTTTTAAAAATCTGTGTTTATATGTGTCTGTTTCTGGTAGAATATGAGTTATGAGAACCGATTCACTGTTCTCTTCCCAGTGCCTAGACTGACACTTTCTACCTAACAGATGTACAGCAAATACTTATTGAATGAAGGAATCATTAGGCTAGATTTTTCTGTTGTTTAGTAATGGTGATTTTACTAATATTCGAGATCATTCTCTTGATATTTTTTCATATAAAACATATATTTTTCCATGAATGATTTGCCCAACTAATGTTATACATTAGTTGCACGTGCCGTATTATTTGTTTCTTTCGATTAAAGTCAAACATCCATTTCAGGATGGCTAGTTAATCTGCTTTATCCTTGCATCTGAACTTAACTCAGAAGAGAGAACTTTTGAATCCTTAAATCATGTAAGAAATCTCTCCAATTCCTTTATGTCAAGGTTAATAATTAAATGTTTAATACCTCTTTAAGCTATTAAGCTAGTAATAAAAATACAATATTTTAACCCAATTTACTCGATTAAAGAACAATCCCAGATGTTATTTAACATGAAGAATTGCAGTGATCTGCATTTCATTAAAATCTGAGCACTAGAGAGAGAATTTTAAACATAATAGATGGAGAAGTTCATTCAACTCTTTAAAGTAAGGGAATATTATCTTCATTTTCCAAAAAGCATGTTGATTATAATTAGATGCTCTATATACATACTATGAATCATTGCCCATTTTTTCTGCATAGCTGCATAACATAGTTATTAAATAGGCCATTATTAACTAAAATCTAATTGCAGGTCTGTTCTTCTTTCTTTGACTAGATTTTTTTTTTTAATTTATTAACTTTTTTTTTTTTGTCAAAATGATCATTGCCTTGGATGTTAAAATCAATGACTTGCACAGAAGATTCATTTGGAATGTTATAGGTATAATTGAGTTCTGAAAATTTATGTTTAAGGTAATAAACATGTAAAATATTATTCTTCATTATAGCTCTCTTAAATTTTACTGCAAGGATATGTAAGCATAGTAAATAATGTAGCAAAAGCCAACATTTTCCTTAAGCATATTGCTAAGACCTCCCAGTATCTTCTGCTCTTATTATAGGCAGAGTTAATACATCATTTTTATCTAAGAAAATTGAATAATAAAATCATTTGATCATTTTAGGTTTATAGAGAAAAAAAAATATTGAAAATCTAGCCTAGGTTGGGCTTCTACCTAAGCAGCTAATTTTCTTTTTATGTTAACTACCTCTGAAGTATGGTTTCGTTAAAGTGAACACTGTTCTTTAGTGTACTAAACTGAAGCTGCAATATGGTGTTAAAAAACTGCCTGTGTCTTCTAAGATGTGGGTTAGCTGAAAAAGTAAGACCACGACTAAATGGCATTCAGTTTTGTTGTTAGATTTCTGATGAAATTGTTTACCTTTCCTTTTAGGTCCACAGTTGGTAAAATGTATTTCTTACCTCAGGCACTAGGAACAATGAATGTTACTAGGAAACCATTGTTCCTTATGGCAAAGCAACCACAGCACAAAGCTGCAAATATTTACTGAGTTTTTAATAATGTACTCTAATAGAAGTTGTGGAGTATTCAAATAAAAGTAGGAGGGTCTTTTATCACGGCGGGGGGAAGGGGCGACTCTCTTGTTTAGAGGTTAAAATTCACAGGGATAATAAGGGAGGAAGGGGAAGATGAGTGATAGGGTAGAAAGTGTAAAACAGTAAGGACTATTTAGAGGACTATTATATGAATACCCTGCAAGCAGGGCTTCCTAAAATGAAAGAGAAAAATGTCACAGAAGCATTTTTTGAATAAAGATTACAACTCTGTTTCGAAGAAAAGCTGAGCCTGGATTGTAACTTGTGTAAAATTAGGAGTAAAGGAGTGAGTACCTTTCGTGGAATGTATTCATGGAATATATTCCTTAATAAACCACTAGCCTCTGGGTGCAGAGGACCAGAAAGGAGAGAACCTGCTGACTGGAAGCCCGTTGAAGGATGTTTGGGATGTGACAAGGAGTGATGGGTGTGGGAGACATTATTGAGGAATGAAGCAAGAATCTTCAGTTCAGTGACTAATATGATGGGGTACCCAGAGCAGAACAAGAGGCCAGCATAGTTTTAAGAATTCATTACTAGGAGATTAGGACTGATATTAAAATGGCACTAAAATACAAAGTGAGAAACTTAGGTGGCTGATGAAAAGTTCACAGATATATTGAATTTAAGTTTGTGAAGGTACACTCCAGTGTCATATTTTTTCCATGTCATTGGTTTTCAGATTTTGGAGTCATCTGTATTCATTTGTAATTAGATATACTGATTTTTCTATAAAATTGTGGATTATGCTATAGGACTACACAGTTACAACCTAATGTGGATTATTACAACTCTTAGTTTATTTACTATTTTGGGATGAGTAGTTCGTTAGTGGTTTCCAAAATTTTGATTACATACTCACTCGTGTTAGTAATAAAATTTGAGCTTGTGGACTCTAATACTGTACTTGTTTGTAATGATATATATGGATACTATTGTCTAATAAAATATGCAATTTAAAAAACGTGTACTAAGAATCTGACAAGATAAATAGAAATAAACAGAATTTTTAATATGGAATTTCCACCCCTGTGGATTATTTGGAGAAACTGAGTTTTATTTGGCATTATTTAAATAAGTTCTATTTATTCATTTGATTGTCACAAAAGGCCAGGAAATATAATACAAAGATTCCCTTCAGCACACCCTCAAAGAAATGTTTACCTCTGCAAAACTACTGATTATTTCTTGTATTAATGAGATACTACCCAGTTTCATTTTGTGTGAGTGAGGTTAGGTGTCCATTTTTTTTCTTATTTTTAAGATTTTATTTGTTTATTTATTTATTTGACAGAGAGAGAGACAGTGAGAGAGAGAACACAAGCAGGGGGAGTGGGAGAGGGAGAAGCATGCTTCCCTGGGAGCAGAGAGTTCAATGTGGGACTCGATCCCAGGACCCTGGGATCGCAACCTGAGCCAGAAGGCAAACGCTTACCTACTGAGCCTACCCAGGCACCCTGGTTAGGTATCCATTTAATAAGTCATTTCAGGCTAACATTTTTTATATATTGACAGTGTAGTAGATGGTTGCAATTTTTTTCCTTTGAATAACTATCATTCTGTCCTCTGACTAACTACCCCCTTCCCATTCTGTGTCATTCTGATGAGCCTGTCAATCACAGTGATGTGGGAAACAAAGGCAGAAAAATACTATTAAATTTCCTTACTACTTACAGCCCACTGACAAGTCCTTGAAACAGGGAGAGTGACATTCCTCTAGGAACTCAACTGCCTGGATGTTAATACTTTGCTAAGGGCAAAAGACTAAGATGCCTGACACCCAGGATCCTGTAAGTCTACTTTAACATATACAAAATTCCTTTGGAAACTTTCTTAATCTCTGTTCCCCAAGATACATGTTGGCAATCATCCCTGAAGCATATGACCCACCAGTATATACATCTGAAGCATCACATGACTAAGGTTTTATTAGACGGTAGTAAATGAGCTTTACCAACAATAGCTAGCCCCTTCACAGTCCTGGGAACCTTGCTTCCAAATTCCTGAGAGACTTAAGGTATCCCTAACCCCCTTCCAACATGAAAGTATATAATGGGCCACTATTTATGACCCCAGTGTAGCTCTTTCTGCCCACAGGTCCTGCCCCCTTGCTTTAATAAAACTGCCTTTTTGTACCAAAGATGTCTCAAGAATTCTTTCTTGGCTGTTGGCTTCAAACCCTGACATCTTTCCTACATCTATAGGACTCTGCCCTCCCAGTTTAGTATGATTTTTGGTACAAACTATGCATTCAGTAAATGATAGAAATTATTATTATTATTGTGGTTACGGTTACTAGTATATATAGACAGTACTATATTTAGTTTTCGGGATAATAAACCGGGGGTCAACAAACTGTTTCTATAAGGGGGCATGTGGTCTGTATTTTAATTTTGATTGTGTTATTTTCTCTGTCACAGCCACTTAACTCTGCATTTGTAGCACACAAGCAACCATAGACAATAAATAAACGAATGAGTGTGGTTGTGTTCTAATAAAACTTCATTTGTGAAAACAGGAGGTGGATTGGATTTGATAGGCCATAGACTGCCAATCTGTAGAATAAAGTATATAAATTTTACTTAATGTCAATACATACAAGTGTGTGAATACTTGTGTGTGTGAATACATAAATATGCATGCATACATACTTGAAGCTATTAAATAACTTTGCATATAAATAGTGTTTATTTTCTGTTATTACCAGTCCCACCTTCACAGGCTAAGGAATAGAAGAATAAGTAAATATCTGGTTTTGTCTGGTGTCTCCTCTGCTTTCATTGCTTGGTTCATTCACTGATTGTGTTTTGTGCCTCATGTTATGGATATATGTACATACATATTATCTGGTACATATTTTAAAATTTTTATTTATTTATTTATTTGACAGAGCATGAGAAAGTTTGTGGGTTTGCAAGTTGGGAGATGGGGCAGAGGGAGAGGGAAAGAGAGAATCTCAAGCAGATTCCATGCTGAGTTGGGAGCCTGACATGGGGCTCAGTCTCATGACCCTGAGATCATGACTTGAGCTGAAGTCAAGAGTCGAACCCTTATCAGCTGAGCCACCCACATGCCCCTGATCTATATTTTAGAATATTTACTTTCCTTCCTTCCTTCCTTCCTTCCTTCCTTCCTTCCTTCCTTTCTTTCTTTCTTCTTTCTTTCTTTCTTTCTTTCTTTCTTTCTTTCTTTCTTTCTTTCTTTCAAGATGTCATTTATTTGTTTGACACAGAGATTCACAGTGAGAGAGGGAACACAAGCAGGGGAATTGGGAGATGGAGAAGCAAGCTTCCCACTGGCAGAGAGCCTGATGCGGGGCTCGATTCTAGGACCCTGGGATCATGATCTGAGCCAAAGGCAGACACTCAACAACTGTGCTACCCAGGCACCCCTAGAGTTTTTACTTTTCTTAACTATAGTGGTACCATAAATTCTATAAAATTTCTTTTTTTTAAAAGTTTTTATTTAAATTCCAGTTAACATACAGTGTAATATTAGTTTAAAATTCCTTTACTTAAGAATGAAGCCCCTCTTTCAGATAGAGATCTCCTAGTTCACTCATGTACTACCAGTGTTTTTCCTAAGGGTCTATAAAGGTACTCCTTTCATCTCACATGTCTCTCTTTTCAACTTTATCCCTCAAACAGTCAAAACAACTTGAATTGTCTTGTGGTGTCTTAGGGTCTTTCTGAAAAGTGATTTATTCGCCAACACTTTTTATTTACAGAATGTAATGCTTTATTCTAATTTCTATTTTAATAAAAAGTTAAAAAGATTGTACCATGTTTGTAGTGTTAAAAATATATTCCATCTACATACATTTTTCTGCATTTATCCTTCCTTGTTTCAAGAGTATTCAAGGCATTTATTTCATTATGCATACAAACCTATGTTACAATAAAATTTCTTCCCCAGCCCTTGAAATGCTTAACCAGGTATTTTTCAAAGTACTAAAAGGAGTAGCTATCTGCTTTCTGTCATCATAGACCAATCACAGGTTTTATTCCAACTTCATTTTTAATACTGAGTCATGGATGCAGCTCAGAATCCTTTGTCTGCAATTTTGTCTCCAAAAATTGGTGTTTAATTGTCTTATTTAAAAAAGGTGATATATTTTGTAGCTGAAGGTAAACTCATTGATTCTCATCTCAGAAAACAATTACAGAGTTGGTTTGTTTCCTTGATAAATTGTTTCTTATGTAATCAAGAACAAGGACACAAATGAAAATGTAATTGTTACTACTATGTGGTGTATTATGCAATTTTGTCTTCTTATGATTTTATTAATTGTCAGATCAAACACTATGTCAGATGGGGCAAATGTCATTAATGGGGGTACAGATTAAATTGTGGGAAACTAATGATGGCAGCAACTTCTTTCTCAGTCTTTCTGTGGAAAGATGTAATTTATTTCCTCTCTCCTTGAGTTTGAGTTGGCCTTGTGGCTTGTAACCAGTATAATATAGTAGAAATGACACTATGACAGTTCTGTAAAGACTATCAGGTCCCATTTCGTCTTGCTTGGAATGCTTGCTCTAGGTTGAGTCAACTGCCATGTAAGAAGTGAGTACCCTAAAATCACCAGGCTGTGAGGAAGCCCAGTGTAGCCACATCCTTACAACACTTAAACATTATGCATTTTAAATTGAGTAGGTTATTCATTCAGATGCTACCTTAAAAAAAGAACGAATTAACATTTCTTTTCATTAATTTTTATAGCAAGCATTTATTTATTTATTTTTTTTTTTAAAGATTTTATTTATTTACTTGACAGAGAGAGAGATCACAAGTAGGCAGAGAGGCAGGCAGAGAGAGAGGGGGAAGCAGGCTCCCTGCTGAGCAGAGAACCCAATGCAGGGCTCAATCCCAGGACTCTGGGATCATGACCTGAGCCGAAGGCAGAGGCTTTAACCCACTGAGCCACCCAGGTGCCCCTATAGCAAGCATTTATTGAGTGCAGTTAAGGATATAGAGATCAAAGGCAGTATACTTGCCTAGAAGAAAGTGAGCACACAAAAGTAATAAGATAGTGTAGTTGATACAACAGAAGAATGTACAAGTTGGAACACTAAGCAAGAAATACTGATTCTGTCCAGAGGCATGGTATCTAGTACACCCTTTGCATATTATTACTATGCATTATTATTCTATTTTATGTGTATTATTATTAATAATAAAAGCAACTCCCAAATAATGAGCACAATTCCAGTGGCAGATTTAAGTGATGTACAACACTGCTTCTACCTGAGAAAAGAGCAATAAATTATGAATGATATACTTATAAAAATTTTCATCCCAAAGTAATTATCTCAAAGTAGTATGACACTTAAATAGTTCAATTTCTCAGGGAAAGGAAATGACTAGATTATAAAATGGGGTATCTCTTCAAAAAGCAAACTTATTGATGATAGTTTCCTAGAATGTTATATAGGAAGATAGAAATATTTAAGTTTCATCCTTGACCTCTGGATGCTAACATCAGAAGAGACAACACTGTCTTTAAACAGAAATCCCTATTTTCTTCTTACTGACAGAAATTTGTATTGAATGAACTTGTCTCATGAAGACAGTTCTTATGATAACACAGCAAATACTAACAGTGTCTTTGAATAAAGTTTCTCTTCTGAATAGCCTTACTGAAGGGGATAATTTGTAAAATCAATTTAATTGTTTGTGTGAAGATGAGAGTACTGGAAATGTAACTTTTAAAATACTTAAAAATAATTTGAATGTTTTAGTTTTTGAAATTTCACTTCAAATTTGCTTTCTTTATTTTCTCCTAGATAAAAAAAAATATATATCTTTAGCCTAACACTTTGAGAAATTATCTCAAAGTTGGAATAAAAACTCTGAGTTTAGTGTGTCTTGCTTAAATTAATCTGTTCCTTTCATAGGGTTGAGTTCCAGATCTACCACTTTCGAGGAATGTGATCTCATGCCAGTCACTTGCCTTTCTCATAGGCATCTCATGCA
This sequence comes from Martes martes, assembly GCF_963455335.1. Lineage (NCBI taxonomy): Eukaryota > Metazoa > Chordata > Mammalia > Carnivora > Mustelidae > Martes > Martes martes. Next base: position 175,173,086 of record NC_137888.1, on the reverse strand, counting down.
GATCAGAGGATATATAATACATGCTTTTGGTTTTCAAAGCCATTTTGGCAAAGACACTCATTCTTTAAATCATTGTTTCCTCAGAAGCCACATATGTAAAGCATATAACCGTAGGGATACTTGAAGGAGCTCTAATCAGTACAGTTTTATATTTTAATATGTAATAAGCAGCTTTACAACAATATTAAAAATATGGTTTTCTTGGTACATACCTAAGAAGAAATTTTGAGTTTGGCTGTGCTTATTTTTCATCTTTTCTTCACACAAAACTGGCTAACTTCAATTCCTACATATGGAAGGGATTTCAAAATTCTCTCTTAAATAGATGTCTAATTAAAAATTTTAAATTTAAAAACCATCCCAATGAAAGAAGGAGCATGTGGATGTAGGATAAAATGAACAGATGAACATGAATGTGTTAGATAGCATATCAGTTATAGATGTTAAACAAAGGAAGAGTCTCGTTGCTAAGTGAGTTTGAGAGATACTCAGTGATTAGGAAGTCAAATAGGTTTCTTTATTGCAGGACTTCTCACAGCCTTGGATATTGATGTACACTGTGCTACTTTGGTTAAAGAGTAGTATTCTCCAAAGTTAGGCCACAAACCACTGAACTTTGGGAATGTTGGAAATGTGTTCTATTCATCATTTTATTCTCAGTGTATCCTATGATACCTGACAGTTAATTGATACTCAATACATAAGAGTTGATTAAATTGAAATAATATCTGAGTTTTAGTCCCTTTGGCACAACCAAAGAGCTTTATTACTGAAGTGCATAACCTCTTTTCTCTGGTACTATTTCTGTTATATAAGACACTTTTAAAAAGACAAGATCAAACCAGCATGAAACAAATAAATAAAAGCCTGAGGTTGTAGGCAGTTGAACTTCTGAAAATTTTGATCTGAACTTTCTTTGTATTCTAAGATCTAGAGAAGAGTTTCATGCACAAGTGAGAAAGTTGTGCCCCACATAAGAAGAAAAATGTGTTTAACTTTCAGTGTCTCACCCCATCTGTTTTATTATTTCTTACTGCTTTCTATGTAAGTTATGCTTAAAATACATTTGCCTACTTTTAGTGGACTTCATTCTGGAAAGGATATTATGTTGAATTTCATTTTTAAGCTTATTCTGAGTAAATTATATATTTTTTCTCTATAAGTTCATTACAATTAAAAGTAAATGTAGGGGGGTGCCTGGGTGGCTCAGTGGGTTAAAGCCATTAAATTTTGATGATTTTAAATAAATGGTTGCTATGATTATGTGTAATATTTACAAATGAAGTTTTTTTTTTACCAATGTTTTAAGAATAAAAATAAACTAATTTAAAAAATAGTCTATGATGCAGATTTCACTTTCTTAACTACTTCTTGGAGTTTAACTCCTAATTTTTTAGGCCAATCCCTGGTCTTAGGAAGCATAGCTCATTAACGGACAATAACAAATAGATCCCCGTGTAATTTCTTCATAAAACTCTTTTCCTGAGAAAAAAATTTTTGCACATACATGTTTGACCCATTTCACTTGCTTTAAGAGTATCAAGTGCAGGGGCGCCTGAGTGGCTCAGTGGGTTAAAGTCTCTGCCTTTGGCTCAGGTCATAATCCCAGGGTCCTGGGATCGAGCTCCGCATCAGGCTCTCTGCTTGGCCAGGAGCCTGGTTCCCTTCCTCTCTCTCCCTCTCTCTCTGCCTGTCTCTCTGCCTACTTGTGATCTCTGTCTGTCGAATAAATAAATAAAATCTAAAAAAAAAACCAAAATGTAGGGAAAAATTCTGTGTACTCTTATTGATACTTATGTGCCAGGTGCTATTCTAAATATAGTACATTTATCATAATATATAATTTTATTTTATTCTCCCAATATTGCAGGAGATAGTTATTACTGTCTTTTATTTTCTTGATGAGAATAAAATTTGAAGATCAGAAATGTTAAGGAATTTTTCCAAACACACGTAGTGATTTACAGAGTTGAGATGTAGACTCAGTTTTATACTGACTCAAAAATCACACACCCTTAAATAATAAATAATTAGAAATTTGAAATACAAAAGTCAAAATTCCTCTCCCCTCCTGGCTCTGTCAGGACTTCATTACTCTGAGACATTACTGGAAAGAAGAAAATACCTTCTATGTTAAAACCCCTCACCTTATGATGAATTTGTACCCTATTCCAGTTTTATCTCCAAAGTGATAGATGAATTCAAACAGAAGGTGAGGGATTGGAATATTAATATCTGAGGTCTCAAATGATTTTCTCCTTCCTATGACAATATTGAATGAACTTAAACTAATGTTAGCATCAAGATTTTCAAAACATCATTCATTGTGGGGAAAAGAGAATCAATACTAACATTTGGATCTTCCCTCTTATTTAAAGCTTTAATTCACTTCTGTGTACAACATACATAGCCCAAACAGCTAATAAATTTCATTTAATAATATTGCCTATGAATTTTACATATTCATCTTTTATTTTCCATCAGTCACTACATTCGTGCCTCCATTTATTTGCCAAATATTTATTGAGGACCTATCATGTGCTCACACTTTTGTAGACTCTGGGATGCATCAGTGAAGAGAAGGGACAAAAATCCATGACCTAATGGAACTCAAGTTTTGATGGAGTACAGACACACCACAAATAAAATGAATTTGTTAATTTTTTTAATTCTTTTTTTTTTTTAAGATTTTATTTATTTGACAGACACAGATCACAAGTAGACAGAGACGCAGGCAGAGAAGGGGGTGGAAGCAGGCGACCCTGAGATCATGACCCAAGCTGAAGGCAGAGGCTAACCCACTGAGCCACTCAGGTGCCCTGAATTTGTTAATTTTTTAGCACATGAAAATATTTTAACTCTGTGGGAGAAAATAACTCAGAGAAGGCAGATAAGGAATTTTGGAGAATAGGGGTGAATTTTACATTGAGTATTCACATAAGAACTTGCTGGAAAGATGACACTTGAACAAATATATGCAAGAGGTGAAGAAATGAGCCAGTTGAATATCTGAAGGAAGAACATTCCAGGTGGAGGGAACAGCAAGGTGGTAACTAGTTTAAAAACATATCAGTGACGAAAAGAGCACCAGAGAGATGGAAAAGCCATCATAATTGCATTGCAAAAGCTATCACAGGCACAATGTGTAAGAGGTGGCTCTCCATCTCACCTTGAACTTGGCTGAGCTTCTGTCTTCTTTGATCAGTGGAATCTGGTGGAAATGATGCTGTGTCACTTACAAAACTAAATCACAAAAGTCATACAACCTTCCCCATTCTCTTGGGAACCTCATGGTAGAGAAAGCCAGCTGCCATGTAAGAAATCTGACTGCCCCAAGGCTGCAGTATTGGAAAAACCACATGGGAAGATCTGTTAAGTAAGACAGAGAGATGCCTGATAAGCCCCAGCGGGTCCAGTCTCCAGGTATTCTTGTTCTCCCAGCTCAGGCATCAGATCTGTGAGTGAGGAAGGCTTCAAGATGACACCAACTCCAGACTCCATCTAACAACCTGTTTTTGAGAAGGACTTTGAGAAGCAAATGATAAGTGATTATTAATTTTTTAAGTCTCACTGTTTTGGAATTGTTTGTTACATAATAACTGAAATGAGTAACTTTTTGAGTATTTTGAACAAAAATTGATAAAACATTATTTCTGTTTTAACAGGATTTCTCTGGCTTTGTGAGGGACAAGAGGGAATCAAAGGTATTACTTTAATTATCCAGGCAAAAGATGTTAGTGGCTTGGATCAGATTGTAGCAGCAAAGGTTTTGAGGAGTGTAGTTTGAAGGTACAGGCAAAAGCTTTACCTCATAGATTGAATGTAGAGTATAAGATAAATTGCTGAATAAATGTGTCTCCAAGAATTTTGAGCATCTGACACAATGTAGCTCTCATTTACTGAGTTGTGGAAAGAATATGGGATTGGCTGATTTAAAGGTGAAAAATCAGGACCTGAGTTTTGGACTTGTGAAGTTTTACATGTCTTTTCAATATCAAAGTGGAGAAAACAAGGAAATAAATACATGTATGAGCCTAGCATTCCTAGGAGAGGTCCTGTCTGGAGATATAAATGTGGGTGGGAGTTGCCAGTGTATAGAAACATTGAGTCAGGGAACTTAATGAAAGCAGAGAGGTGGAAAAGGAAGACCAAGAACTAAGGAACTTCAGTTTTAAAAAGGCAGTAGATGAGTTGGAGCCAGCAGGGGTGTGCAAGAGAAAAGGGCCAAAGAGGTCCGAGGAAAAACTAAGAATAATGGTCAAGGAAGCCAAGTAGAAATAGTAGTGGTGCATGAACCAAGACTGGCAGTCATTATGACGCTGAATACCTAGAAAACAATGATAAGATTTAAAATTGATTTTGTCTTCATTCAAGAATGGCGACAACCAATACTGTCATCTTGAGTCCATTCTATGTGCCAGTCAAGCTTTAGCAGATATTCTCAATTATAAGTGTAATTTCAGAAATTGGTGGAGGTTTGGCAGGAACTTGGAACATTTTGCTAGGGATGATATTAAACTATAATAAATAAGAGGAAGGTTAGTGTTGGGGGGCACGTACTACCATAATATCTATTCTGAGTGGGGACTTTTCTGTGGGGCACTAAGGATTTATCAGTCTTTACTGTTTGTATTGACACCTCCGATGATCCTTAGGAATACCATAATTATCTCACATGCTGCATGTGGTTATACATTTAAATATATAAGCTGCAGAAATAAATTAGTCCAGTCATCTTATAAAGTGGGCTTTACTTTATAAGACAAACAATTCAACTTCACTTTGCCTATTTTTCTCTGCAGTATTGCCTCATGTGTTTATTTTAATCAACACAGGTTGTCACAGTCCTCTTATTTTACCCCTTAAGGGTGTTGGTATTAAGTATAATGTAAAATCGGAAAAAATAACCCACAGTAATACACACATAAAACTGGTTTTGAAAGACAATCCCCAAGGATTATATTTGCTATTAAAAGTTCTATTTTCAAATGAACAGCTAATTAATATGCCTCATGGTTAGAATGTAAAACTTGCTTCATTTAGAAGAGACTTTGGGAGTTAAAACCATCCTTTTCTCTTCCAGTGTATAAAAGATAAATTTAAAATTTACATTCCATATTTTACTCATTTTTAAGGATCGGTAATGTACATAGCACATGTGAAAGCCAGTTATCTAAGAGCAGTTTTAGGTTCACAGCAAATTGAAATGAAGGTATAGACATCTGTTATATAGTTCCTGACCCCAAACATGGATTACCTCCTCCATTATCAACATCCCCTACCAGGTGTTACCTTTGTTATAATTAATGAACCTTGACTGATGCATCGTAATCACCTACAGTTCATGGCTTACCTTAAGGCTCACTCTGGGCATTCCACATTTTCTGCATTTGGACAATGTATAAGGTCATGTATCCTTCATTATATTATTATACAGAGTATTTTCACTGCCCTAAAAATCCTTTGTGTTCTGCCTATTCATACCCTTCATTTTTGAATGATAATTTTGCAAGGTTAAGAATCCTAGGTTAGTGGGTTTTACATATTCCACTTAACTCTCTTCCTGGTTGCATAATTTCTGAGGAGAAGTTAGATATAGTTCTTATATTTGCTCCTGTATAGGTAAGGTGTTCCCGCCACCCTCATCCCTCACCCTCTGGCTTTTTTCTTTCTTTTAACTTTATTTTCTGCGTTTTGACTGGGTGTAGACATTCATCATTTATCCTGCTTGGGGTTCCTGAGCTTCCTGGATCTGGGGCTTGGTATTTGACATTAATTTGAGGAAATTCTTATATATTGTTACATCAAATACTTCTTCTGTCACTTCCTGTCTTTCTTTTGGTATTCCTGTTCCATATTTGTTAAACTTTTTAACAATATTCTGCTCTTCCTGTTCTGATCTTTTTCAAAAAATATTTTTTTTAGTCTCTTTTTTTGTTTGTTTGTTTTGGCAGTTTCTACAAAGGTCTTCTTACACTCAGAGATTCTTCCCTTGACCATGTCCAATCTTCTAATGAGCCCCTCAAAGGCATTTTCATTTCTGTTTTGGTGTTTTTGATATCTAGCATTTCTTCTTGGCTCTTCATTAGGATTTCTACCTCTAATGATTATGTCATCCATTTGTTCTTGCATACTGTCTACTTTATCATTTAGATCCCTTAGCATATTATTCAGAATTGTGTTAAATTCTCAGTCTGAACATTCTAACACCCCTGACATATCTGAGTCTGGTTCTAATGGTTCTGTCACTTCAAACATTTTTTTCCACCTTTTGGTATGTCTTGTAATTTTTTCTTCAAAGAAAGTCATGATGTATCAGGTAAAAGGAACTACTGTAAATAGGCCTCAGTAATGTGGTGAAGTGTGAGTGAGCAAAGCACAGCACATATTCTTTTGATTCAGTCACTCAGTGTTTAAGTGAGCCTGTGCTCCTGGACGGTGGTCTTAACATGTATTCCTCAGTTATTGTCTTCTCCTATCCCCCACGTGGGGCAGGAGGGCTGAGAGTGGCCTAAGAGTTGCATATTTCCTTTCTTTTAATGTGGGAAGTTATAGGAGGTTGGAATTGAGCATTTCTCTTCCTCCATGTGCAAGGCTAGAGTGGTTGAAATTGGGTGTTTTTCTTTCTCCAGATTGATTAGCCTCTGAAAACAAACAAACAATAGTTTAGATATAGCTATAGCTTTAGCTATAGCTAAAATAGTTTCTCTTGAGGTCAGATAATCTTACAAAGAAAAGAATGTTTTGGCATACTTCACAATGGTTCCTTCTCCTCTCCCTCTGCCTGGAGTACAATGGGATTTTTTTTCTCATATTAACTGTGAGACTCTAGTCCAGGTCTTACAGTTAAAATTCACAAAAGTAGATGGGCCACCCATTGACTGGGACCGCTGGAGTTGTTAACTCTGAGAGTTAAACATCCTGAGCTTCCAGCAATTCATCAATTTAGTTTAGGCTTTCCTACCCTGGCACTGGGTCCTGTGGGGGTTTCTACTTTTTGTAGAGGACTTTGTATTTGTCTGGTGTCTCTCCACTTTTGGGAACAGTAGTTTGCTGCTTTACTCTTAGGGATCAAAGAAGAGTTGATTTTTTACTTTGTTTACTTTGCTTTTTTGATAAGATGGAATGATGACTTCTAATCCAAAAGATTGCAAACTGGAAATCTTCTAATTATTATTTTAGTAAGCATTCACATTATAACCAGAAAATTCAAACAAATGATGACCTAAGATTGACCTAAGATTATTGGTCATTTATATATTTCATATAAAACACATGTTTATTTATTTTGCCCACAATTCTAAAATATTTCATTGTCTTATTAATTTGTAGGTATTCTTTATTTTTTTATTTTATTATTATTATTTTTTGTAGGTATTCTTTAAAAAAAAAGTTTATTTATTTATTTGAGAGAGACAGAGAATGAGTATGCAAGCAGGGAGGGGTAGGTAAAGGAGGAGGGACAAAATCTCAAGGAGACTCTCCACTGAGTGTAGAGCCTGATGAAGGGCTTGATCCCACAACACTAAGATCATGAGCTGTGCTGAAATCAAGAGTCAGACAGTTAAACACCTGAGCCACCCAGGCACATCAGTTTATAGGTATTCTTTCATAAAGGAAATTTGCTTTATTTTTTATATATATTGTAAGAATTTTCCTCCGAACTCCTGTCTTTCAGCCTCAAACTCTACTGTGTTTTAATACTGACAATAATTTCTTTCTACATATGATAAACATAGTAGTAAACTACACATAGTAATATGTAGTAAATATAGCAGTATAATATTTTTTAGAATACTAAGGAGACCCTTTTAAATTAATTCTACATTTTCTAAAAATTATAAACAAAAGCTTACACACATGTACACATAGGTGTGTATATGTTTGTTTGTATATATATGCATACTGTATATGTATGTGTATGTGTGTTCGATATTTGGTACTCATTTGGGTAAATGGTGATATGAAATGGGGACTTCTTATTTCAAGAGCAGAGTTAACTATTTCAACACTGATGAACACTTACGGAATAATGCATGTTTTCCCCCACTCACTTAAGATGTCTTTTCTTTCTTAAATAATTCTCTATTTGAGGAGTTTCTCAAGCATGCGATTCTCACACTTTGTGCTACTTCATTCATACCTAATGCCCATCTTTCCTTTTCATACTTGGTATATACCCTTACTCATTTCTTAAATGCCTTAAATCCTCAGTTTAAATGTTAAGAGTTGTGGTTTCCTTCTACCTGTTATGATATCTCATGCTGAATAACACTTGATTGTTACACATTTAACTCTCCTGTTATCTGAATGGCAGGATCTGTATCTTCATTCGACTAACATGCATATTTGGTAAACTCTGTGACCAAACCAAGCCCCACACTCAAGGAACTTACAGTCTGGTTTTAATTTTGTCTGCCCAGATCCTTCTGAAGTATGTGGCACACAAAATGCACTTCTTGAATGTTTGTTGCCAGTTTATCACTCTGTCACTTTGTGCAGGCTAGGTGATATGTTTAAATGCAGGAATCCCACGTTTATCGGTATGTAGAAACACTGACTAGAATAATAACTAAATAGTTACTAAAATACGTATGGTTACTAAATACTTAATAGTTACTAAAAAATTATGCTGCATTAAGTTTTGTTGACATCAATGGTTATGTTTAATATGGAAAGTAGAAAATCTAAGTGGGAGTGAGGGCAGAAATGAGTGTCAAATACCTGAAGTACCTATGGAAATAGATTTATATTTTTTTCTATAGTGCCCTTCAGACCATGAAAGAAAAATTTAAGGATATAAAATTCAAGTCAAATAAGGGTATTTTTTTTTCTAACTCCCAGCTATTATCAGAATGAATGGATAATCTTTGGAAGTATTTAGCATTTACTTTTTGAGCTACTCAAGCAGTCTGGTAAACCACTCAGTGAAGACATTTTCAAATGAATTTAAGCCTTGAATGAGAATATAGTCTGGGGCAGTTATTCTTATTTTTAGGTTAAAGAGTAAATTTTTCACTATTAGGACTATTGGCAGAGATGGAAGGACTCAAAATTGTATTAACTATATTATTTATTGATAAACAATAGTGTAATCACCAAGAGAATGACACAGTGTTTGCAAAGTATCCACAGTTGCAACTGGCCTCCTTTTTTGACTTTTTACCATTGAGATGCTCTTTGAGTAGAACTGTTTATTTCCCTGGATGCACTTTTTCAAGCATTCAGTTTGGATAAATATAATGTTTTCAGAACCATATTGAAATTTTACTATTTACAACAAGAGTCATTTTAGTATCTGTCTCTTTTTTTTTTAATTTTATTGATTTATTTGACACAGATCACAAGTAGGCAGAGAGGCAGGCAGAGAGAAAGAGGAGAAAACAGGCTCCCCGCAGAGCAGAGGGCCCAATGTGGGGCTCGATCCCAGGACCCTGGGATCATGACCTGAGCCGAAGGCAGAGGCTTTAACCCACTGAGCCACCCAGGCGCCCCTTTAGTATCTCTTTGACAGTGTTCTCAACACTCTGTGTAATAGGCATTGCTGATAACAGTATATCTTTGGAGAACAAGACAATATCCACATCAGTTAAAAGTTTGTAACTGCCAGTACATTACTTCCCAGGTAGTAATATCACTTTGGTTGTAACGCCTGACCTTTGACTTCAACATATTTTTAATTGTATAATAAACTAGCATATAGTAAAGGATATACAGTTTTACAATGGCAGCTCTGTATTTACTATTTAGACTTTTAAAAAGTTTTATTACTGAAAAATTTAAAAATCCCTAATAAAGTAGGATGCTATTAGATATATTTAAAACCATTTTAGATTAATTAGAACAAGATCAGCCAAATATAGTGCTATCTGTGTTGTAGAATGTCTGGTACACTTCTAGGTAGACTTGATCCATATATTCTGGAAAATTCACATGACTTCTTTGTGCTGAATGTAGCTTTTTTTCTGAAAGCATTAAGGTGAAGATAAGAAACAGGTGTATGTGTTGCTCAAAATGCATGAAAACTAAGTGATCATTTTCTTGTATCTTATTATGTCATTAACATCTTGGGATTTCCTCTTTACTACCAGTGATCTTTCAGTATGTACTTGCTTTGTTGTAATATATGTTTTAAAATATATATGCATAATTTAAATATTTATAAGTTCAAATAGATATTTTAGTATTATAGCCCTCAAGGAAACTAGAATTGCCCTGGAGTGTGACAAAATCAGACTTAGCAATTATTGTTTTCAAGTTTCTGTATTTTAGTCATACAGTCTGGCAGATGGGAAGCATACTGTTTTTCTTTTGGAAATGGAAAAATGCTCATGACGTTGTCTTAGGCTTCCAGCCTGGAAGGGGCAGCATAAATCTGAGCTGCTAATTTTGCCGGTTCAGTCTTTATCCTCTTTGTGGAGAAAATCAAAGGGATATCAGTTGATGTCAGTGCCAATTATAGAAATGTTATGGTTGATGCCTTTGAAAGTCTTATATTAATTTGACACTTCATTAGTTGGAAATTTTTCCCCTTGGTTGTAGCTTCCACCTTCCCAATTTAAATCCAGAAAACAACCACAGTAACAGCATCTTTGCCAGCTACTTCACATTTGGAGAACCGAACACTGTAACTCAGCTTGGGGGAAGGTGATAGCATTGGACTGATTCATCTTCTGAGCCTTTTGTTAAGGGTAGTTACTAGTAATTGGACTACTTCTATGTGCAAAATCCGTGGGTGAGCTTCCCCCTCTGATGGAAAAAACCTGGAGTTTGCTGGCTAGCTTGCAAATGCAAAATTAGGCAATTTTTCTGGGAGCTAAATATATACAGTTAAGTGTGTGTGACTTATACAGCTACAGAAAGATCCACATGCCAGTTTATTTGCTTATGGTGTTTTGGAAAATGGAATCCTTCAGAGAGGGAGAAAGAGAAATCGCAGGCTTTCAACTCCATTGATTTTAATTAAGCCTACCATAGCCTGGCAAACACTGTAAAATTCATGAATATGATGAGACAAAAGAGATTACATAATTGGTACAGGGACCAATGGCTAGTCCTTAATTACCTGAATTGACAAGACAATGACCTGTCAAGTTAATGGAAATTATTTTTCATAAAGCCTGGATGGTATGGCAGCATGATATTAAGGTTTAAAGGAAAAAGAAGTCTGGACTAAAAAAAAAAAAGTTCTTTGTCATTATTAATGAGTATGTATGAAAAGATAGGGACATAGAAAATGCTGATGATATATTAACTGGAAACAAGAAAAGATAGAAAATAGTACAGTTGGTGTGTTTTCATCTTAGTGAAAAATTTTTTTAATTGAAGTATAGTTGACACACATCATTATATTAGTTTCAGGTATACAACAAAGTGATTCAGCAACTGCTACATATTATGCTATGCTCATCACAAGTGTAGCTACCCTGTCAGCATATAATGTTATTATAATAATATTGATATTCCCTATGCTGAACCTTTCATTCCCATGACTTATTCTATAACTGGAAGTTTGTACCTCCCACTCCCCTTCACCAAATTGCCCATTCCCCAACTCCACTCTTCTCTGGCAACCATCAGTTTGTTTTCTGCATTTATGGGTCTGTTTCTGCTTTTTGTTATTGTTATAATCATTTGTTTTGCTTTTAGATTCCACATGTAAGTGGAATCATTTGGTATTTGTTTTTGTTTGACTTAATTCGCTTAGTGTAATACCCTTTAGGTCCATCTGTGTTGTTGCAAATGGCAACCCTTCACTCTTTTTTATGACTGGGTAATATTCCATTGTATATATCCATTTTGGTGAAATTTAAATACACAGAACCATTTTTATTTGTTCCACTAATGCAGGATGTACATATGGTCATTTATCTTTTACTTAGTGTTTTTTGTTTTTGTTTTTGTTTTCCAGTTAATCATTAGATTACCCTATCTGCTTGCTAGCAAAGAATCTGGTATTGCTTCTCTGCCTCTCTGCCAAACACAGAAAGATCTGAGTCTGAACAGTGCACCGGTGTCATTCCTTTTCATCACACCGGTATTGCTGTCAGAGGCTGGTCATGTAAAGCTTCACACTTGTCTTCATTACTCCTGTTGGTTTAATCTTCAGGCAGAGTGGTGCCCATAAAGCATCAGTAATAGAGTCCCATGTTCTATCCTTACTCCACAACACACAACGATGGAGCCAGTAAGAATTTGGAGGAGTTTTAGCAAGAGAACTCTGCTGGCTTAGCTACCACAAATTCTTGTTCTTCTGAGCTGATCCCAATTCACTGGGTTAAACCATCATGGATTACATCAGTATGTATCTCTAACACATCCAGGGTGTAGTGACTGGAATTTAAGTCCCTTTTCTCTTCTGTTTTTAATAGCCTGCTTTCTTCCTGTATTGTTCACTTTTTGCTTTCTAATCAGTAATGCCTAATTTCAGGATAGTGAATGGCCAACAGTCTTATTTTTTTTTTTTTTATTGTGTTATGTTAGTCACCATAAAATACATCATTAGTTGTTGTTGTTGTTGTTGTTTTCAAGATTTTAGTTATTTATTTGACAGGCAGAGATCACAAGTAGGCAGAGAGGCAGGCAGAGAGAGAGGTGGAAGCAGGTTCACTGCTGAGCAGACAGCCCTATGCAGGGCTTGATCCCAGGACCCTGGGACCATGACCTGAGCCGAAGACAGAGGCTTAACCCACTGAGCCACCCAGGCGCCCCACATCATTAGTTTTTGATGCAGTGTTCCAAGATTCATTGTTTATGTACAGCACCCAGTGCTCCATTCAATATGTGCCTTCCTTAATACCCACCACCAGGCTCACCCATTCCCCCTGGCCCCCTTCTCCTCTAAAATCCTCAATTTGTTTTTCAAGAGTCCACAGTTTCTCATGGTTCATCTCTCCCTCTTCTTTCCCCCAATTCACTTTTCTTTTCTTTCTCTTAAAGTCCACCATGTTATTCCTTATGCTCCACAAGAAGGTGAAACCGTATAATTATTGGCTTTCTCTGCCTGACTTATTTCACTGAGCACAATCTCCTCCACTCCCATCCATTTGATGCAAAAGTTGGGTATTCATCCTTTCTGATGGCTGAGTAATATTCCATTGTATATATGAACCACATATTCTTTATCCATTCGTCTGTTGAAGGGCATCTCAGCTCTTTCCACAGTTTGGCTATTGTGGACATTGCTGTTGTGAACATTGGGGCACATATGGCCCTTCTTTTTACTACATCTGTATATTTGAGGCAAATACCCAGTATCTTTGGGGTAAATACCCTGTATCTTTGGAGTAAATGCCCAGTACAATTGCCAGATCATAGGGTAGCTCTATTTTTAATTTTTTGAGGAATCTCCACACTGTTTTCCAAAGAGGCTGCACTAACTTGCATTTCTACCAACAGTGTAAGAGGGTTTCCCTTTCTCCATATCCTCTCCAACATTTGTTGTTTCCTACCTTGTTAATTTTGCCATTCTAAGGGGTGTAAGGTGGTATCCCAATGTGGTTTTGATTTGAATTTCCCCTGATGGCTAATGATGATGAACATTTTTTCATGTGTCTGCTAGCCATTTGTATGTCTTCATTGGAGAAGTGTCTGTTCATGTCTTCTGCCCATTTTTTGACATGATTATCTGTTTTTTGGGTGTTGAGTTTGAGAAGTCCTTTATAGATCTTGGATATTAGCCCTTTTGCAAATATCTTCTCCCATTCTGTGGGTTGCCCCTTTGTTTTGTTGATGTTTCCTTTGCTGTGCAGAAGCTTTTTATCTTGATGAAGTCCCAAAGTTCCTTTTCAGTTTTGTTTCCCTTCCCTTTGGAGATGTGTCTTGAAAGGATTTGCTGTGGCCAGTGTCGAAGAGGTTACTGCCTATGTTCTCCTCCAGGATTTTGATGGGATTCCTGTCTCACGTTGAGGTCTTTCATCCATTCTGAATTTATTGTTTTGTATGGTGTAAGAGAATGGCTGAGTTTCATTTTTCTATACATAGCTATCCAATTTTCCTAGCACCATTTATTGAAGACTGTCTTTTTTCCACTGGATATGTTTTCCTGCTTTGTCGGAGATTATTTGACCATAGAGTTGAGGGTCCATATCTGGACTCTCTACTCTGTTCCATTGGTCTTTATGTCTGTTTTGTGCCAGTATCATGCTGTCTTGGTGATCACAGCCTTGTAATAAAGCTTGAAATCTGGCAAAGTGAAGCCCCCAGCTCTGTTTTTCTTTTTCAACCTTTCCTTAGTGATTCGAGGTCCTTTCTGGTTCCATGAAAATTTTAGGATTGTTTGTTCCAGCACTATGAAAAATGCCATTGGTATTTTGATCAGGATGGCATGAAAATATGGATTGCTTTGGGCAGCATAGACATTTTAACAATGTTTATTCTTCCGATCCATGAGCATGGAATGTTTTTCCATCTTGTTGTATCTTCAGTTTCTTTCATAAGTGTTCTGTAGTTCTTTGAGTATAGATCCTTTACCTCTTTGGTTAGGTTTATTCCAAGGTATCTTAAAGTTTTTGGTGCTGTTGTAAATGGAATTGATTCTTTAATTGCCCTGTCTACAGTTTCATTGTTAGTGCATAAGAAAGCAACTGATTTCTGTGCATTGATTTTGTATCTTGCTGCATTACAGAATTGCTCTATGAGTTCTAGTAATTTGGGGGTGGAGTCTTTTGGGTTTCCCACATAAAGTATCATATCATCTGCAAAGAGAGAGTTTGACTTCCTTTTTGCCAGTTTGAATACCTTTTATTTCTTCTTGTTTTCTGATTGCTGAGGCTAGAACTTCTAGTACTGTGTTGAACAGTGGCAAGAACGGGCATCCTTGTCATGTTCCTGATCTCAATGGCAAAGCTCTCAGTTTTTCCCCATTGAGAATGATACACGCTGTGGGTTTTTCATAGATGGATTTTATGAAGTTGAGGAATGTTCCCTCTATTCCTGTACTTTGAAGAGTTTTAATCAGGAAAGGATGCTCTATTTTGTCAAATGCTTTTTCTGCATCAATTGAGAGGACCATGTGGTTCTTCTCTCTTCTCTTATTGATTTGTTCTATCACATTGATTGATTTGTGGATGTTGAACCACCCTTGCATCCCAGGGATAAATCCCAGCTGGTCATGGTGGATAATCTTTTTAGTGTACTGTTTGGCCAACAGTCTTATATTCACATATCACAGAGGACAAATTTAGCACTTAAAAGATAAGTAAAAATCAGCATCTCTGATTTAAAACAAAACAGAAACAGACAAGCCCCTGAAAATCATAAATTATCTATTGATTCAGTGATCTAAGTTTCTATCTATATATGTACATGCGCTTAAAAAATATCAAGATACGAATTCTAATTGGTAATTTTCATTTCTTTTTCTTGTAATGTGTGCTAATTTTTTTTTCATTTACTAAAGGAGTGTGCATTATTTGAAATTATAAGAAGATTGGCATTTTTATGTTACATCTGGGAGCCTCAAAAACATACAAAGTAGACACTTAGTAATGAGAAAAATTGTTTTGGGGACCAGAGGGATTCATGAATGAGAGTCACAATTTAGTAAATTTCCCTTCCTGTCCTTTTCTTTCTCCAGATTTATAAACGTTAGTAGTAGAGTATCTCTGCATGGATACCCAAGTAAGTTTCTCCTAAAATATCTGGCAGAGGGGTGCCTGGGTGGCTTAGTTGGTTAAGCACCTGCCTCTTGGTTTTGGCTCAGGACATGATCTCTGGGTCGTGGGCTCAAGCCTTATGGTGGGTTCCACACTCATTAGGGAGTCTGCTGGAGGATTCTCCCTCCTGTTCTTCTGCCCCTCCCCCTGCTCTCATTATCTCTCTCAAATAAATAAATAAATGAATAAGTCTTAAAAAATATCTGGCATAGGCGATTGTATCAAATTATCATCTATCTACATCAATAATACATGCAGTTTAGGACAGTGAGAATTTGAGATAATTAGATAATACTCTCCAAAATACTTTTCTCTGAAATGTTTCTAAGCACTTGAAGACCAAAAATGTCTATGACTTCAATTATCTAGAAGATTTTTTTTTTTTAATGTGCTTGAATGTGGTATTTGGCCCATTCCAGAATTCCCTTACAAAATGAATGTATGAAATGCAAAGAGGATGTCATTTAAGTAAACTTTTAAAAAGACTAAACCATTTATTTTCAATACTTGAGTCTCCAGGGCAATGATCCTGAGAATGTTTGTGCCTTTGTGCGTCTATCTTTTTTTTTTTTTTTCCTCTCTCTCTCTCTCTTTAACTGGCAGTGAGCTTTCTGGACAGTAAACAAGTTCATTCAGTAATGAGTGTATGAGGAATAAAGGAGATGTAATTGAAAAAAGTTAATTCTAATCTTAATTAGACATGAAATTTCTTGTTAAAGCATGTCCCATCACACCTACTTACTTACATAAAGCAGCTTATTACCTGACAATTGGCTCTACAGGTCAAATAATGCATACAGTAAATTTGAGTACATTTACTTAAATGTATAATGGAGATTTATCTTAATTTTATATTCATCCTAAGTAGTAAAATTAGACTTTCTGGTAAAAAATGAATTAACTAAATATTGAAAGCTGTCTGTGCCATCTTGGCACATCTTGAAGTCCATCTTTCTGTTTTTAAAATGTCACTTAACTTATATTTGATAAATGTAAATAAACTTTTTTAATGCTGTCACTTGAAATGCTTTGGAAAATGCTTTTATTTCGTTTCATTTTGTCTGGTGTTGTTCATATCTTTCATGCTTCGCTTATCTTTTGGAAGTGTCTGTCCAACTACAGCTCTGCCAAGATGTTTTGCAAGGACATCTTCTGCTCCCAGGTATAAAAGTGAGTCAAACACCACTATTATTTTTACCCTTCAGGAAAAACCTTCTGTGAAAATCCTGATTGCATTTCCTTTTATAAGACTCCCTCTCATATTTATTAACTGAAAGGTTTGGGTCAAATCAGCCACATGTACTCTCTGTAGTTTATCAGCAGAAGGATTCTTTGAAAGATTAAATTGCACGGGGCTGACTTCTAAAGCGCCATAGGGGGAAAAAGTTGTTTAGTAAAAATGCTAAAACTGTTATTTTCTTGGGAAATGTTGTAAAATTTTAGCAAATTAAATATATTACATTTAAACCCATTCATACTTGAGCTGAATTGTTTATAGATGCTTGAAAGGACTGTCATTTGTGTGTTGAGATAAGCAAATTGAGGAATCATAATTACCCATAACTGTGTTTTGTGTTTCCTGGAATTTTAAAATAGTCAAAAAATATCAATGAAATCAAGCATGGAGAAAATATTGCATTATTAATAGTATATTTAAAAGTAAATAAGATCTTGAATGTCTTTATAAATCATTTTTAGTCAACATAATCCTTCAAGCATCAATTCACTATTTTAAAATGCACATTCATTATCTCTGTATGTGATTTTTGCATATCTCTCATTTTTCTTCTCTATATGTCTGTTTGGAGAAGAATGTGGAGTATCTAAAGGACTTCTCAGAAATACTTGTCTCCCTCCCATAGACAAAATCACATTTTATGGTGTAAGAATGACTTGCAGATTCTAATTTCTCTCCATTAGCCTTTCTGACTCCAATTGCTTTGAATCTCAATGTTTAAGAGAGCCATCCAGATCTTCCTTCACCTGCCAACACCAGAAATCTCACTTTCATCTATTCCTTCCTTTTCCACCTCATACCAATCAGAAACTCCTTGATTCTACTTCAGACTTTCTGAATAGGTTCACAACCTTTCCATCCCTACTGACACCTCCTTAGTTCTTGTTCTTGTCACTCCCACTCCACACCTTGAAGTTATTCCAGTGGCCTCCTAACTTTTCTCCGTCCCCTTGTCTCATCCCTTTCCTAGTAATAATAACAATACCTGCCTTTAATTTACAGATATTCTCAGGCCCTGTATGAAGGCTTTACAGTCTTGCATTTAAACCTTATAACAAGCAACCATGGGCATGGCTAGATTGTCTGAGACTTTTCACATAACCACACTGAGGGTTGTTTAGGGTTTACAGTTTTAAAGGAAGGCTGTAATTTGGATCCAGTTCTGTCTTTAGAGCATTCTTGAACATTTACTATATGCCCCCACCCTCTGCATTGTTGTCACAGTAACATTTTAAAAAAAATCGTAATGTTGAACATTTTCCATTATCCTGCTCACAGCTCTTTATTGGATCCCAACATATGTAGGGTTAAGTAAAAATCCCTTAGCATTATATCAGTGTCATTAATCATCTGATTCTCTCCTGTATTTCTGGCCTATTCTGTTTTCAACCACTTTCCCGGTTGCCACCTTATATTTTGAGTTAATCAGGAAAATGTATACGTTTGTAGTTTCGCCTAGTGATATATCTCTCTGTCTCTGCCTGTGCTAGCCTCTCTGCCTGAAAACCCTTCTACCTAACACCTGCCTTCTTATCCTATACCCTCAGCTATGAAGATTTTTCTAACTTCCATGGTTAGAAATGAATGCTGGGTCCTCTCTCCTTTGGGCTCTTTCATACCTGTACTAGACAGCGAGCTCCTCAAGGGAAGAGCCTATGTGTTTTTATTTTTATATTCTCTAGGATCTAGCGTACAAATGTATGTACACAAATCCTATGCAAATGGGGTTAGACATATATTTTCTAAAAATGGATGTAAGCACACCTATTTCCATAGGAAGTTTCAAGCCATTGGTTCCCTGAATAGCCCTAATCTCTTCCCATTTTGGAGAGCTTGGTACGGTTTTCCAAAATGTTCCTCTTTGGCCAAGATAAGCAGCTAGTTTAGTTGAAACATTTGGACTGCCTTCTCTTTCCTAAGAAACATAATTTTGTCCATACAGAAAGCTTAGTGTATGTGCTCTTCTTTGGAAGAATGCCAAAAGCTAGCTACAAGACTATTGAATCTTCTTTTTCAAAGCCACCCTTTGACTTGTTACAAAGATTATTTTTCTTAGTTACCTACACTCAATTCTTTATGTGTACATTCCCTGCCCTTGGCCATGTTTGAAATTGAATTGCTTTTGTATCTTCCCTTGACTTCTCTTTTAAAGCTATTATCATTTGGTTCATTTTTTCTTAGACACTTATTTGAAAACTTCTGGCTGTAACACTTTCTTATAATTTCTATTTCTATCCCAGGTTTTTGCTTAAGCTTAGTGTTGCATTAATAAGGCTGGGCAAAGTTTCAACAGCATTTAATCTTACATTTTTAATTATTCCTCACATTTTACTGTCTTGACACATTTACTGTAATAAAGGGAAATCATTAATTCACTTAGAAATATGTGTGTGAAAACTATAGTTTTGCTTTTGATTAATTTCCATATTCATTACTTTGCTCTTAATTTACTATGCGTTCAAGAGAATGAGGATGAAGAACAAGATTTTTTCCCCTTTTGTTCAAAAAGAACTGTCTTAGAAATCAAATCAGGCTAAAAATTTATTTGCATTTTGGCTGTCAAAGGTGAGGAGAATACTTCTTCAAGATGTTTTCTGGTCTCAACTTCATGTTTCTTTTCCACATAAATACCCATACCCTACTCTGTCTTCCTTTAAAAAAAAAAATCATAGGCTGGGTGGCTTATAAAAAATAGAACTTTATTTTTTGCAGTTCACGAGGCTGGGAAATCCAAGATCAATGCAACAGTAGATGCCGTGTCCAGGGAGGGTCTGCTTCGCAGCTCATCAACGGTATCTTCACATTGTGTCCTCACATGCCAAAGGGGAGAAAGAGATGTCTGGGGTCTCTTTTATAAGGACAGAAATTCTGTTCATGAGGGCTCCACCTTCATGATCTAATCACTTCTCAAACGCCCCACCTCGTAAGACCATCAGACTGTGGATTAGGTTTCAACATAGGAATTTCGTGGGGACACAAGCATTCAGTCTATAGCATTGCCTTAGCCACTATCATATCAATTTCTAAAATAGCTTCTTGTCCTTTATGAAAAGAAAAGACATCTTGATTTTTCTTTGAATTAAGGAAGACAATTACCTAAAATAAACTTTTACAAAGCATGCTTCAACTTAAACATTTTTTGAATAGTACCTCTGTGAGAAAACAAGAACCATACTGGGTATAGAGGTTATATATCTTATCCAGGGTTAGCAGCATGCAGTGGAGTCCTGGAATGACTTGAAGGTCTTTAATCATAATTGGCATTTTCTCTTTTGTGGATGTAGCTAATTGATAGTAAAGTGGTAGTGGATACTAAAACCAATGAAAAGGGATTTACTGGTTTTGCACAGATGATAGAAGAGCCAAGTAGGGAAGATACCAAAATTATAGTTGTAAATGAGAGCCAAAATGTGAAACAGATAATAGCTAAAATTTATAGATCACTATATATACTATACACTATCCTAAGCCCTTTTCATAAATCAATAAAGTCCTCAAAACAATTCAGTGGGGATTTCTATTGTTTACATTTTCTGGAGAAGAATGAACATAATCCCAACTCAAATCCCCAAGCAAAATTTTTATTGTTTTATTGTATAAATAAATTGGAACTTGTTTTTTAAGTGTGATATCTATTTCTTTGGCTAATGGTCAAAATTATATAGCAGTGAAACTATATCCATTTTGAAAAATTGGGTTGTAGCATGCATAATAGAATTGTACTGATTTTCTTATATACAGACGTAATAGAGTTTTAAGGGAGCAAAACTTCACTAGCATTTTTTAATCTTTTTCTGTGTGGTGGGCACAGCTGGTATCACACCCAAATCACCTCTACTTAAAGTAGGTGGTAATAATTCACAGCAATTTGGCTGGTGGGCTCTGCTCCCCACTTGCTTCCCACCTGTATACTCTGGGGCAATGACTTACTGGCATGGCTTTGCCTCTAGGTGACGCTAACTGTGGTGCTAAGCTTTCTTCCACTTGTCCCTGTAATTAGACTGAGGCTAGTCTACCCTGCATTTATCCCGTTTCCTTCATTCTCAGTCTCTGGAGAGTGATTTCCCTCACCACCCTAAAACCTAAAAAATATCACTTGAGCCAGAATCTTCCACTCAGGCTCTGGTTCTAGTAAGGTCAACCTAAAGACATACAGACTTAAATAGAATATTATAAACTCTGCAAAAGAAAGGGGAAACATTTAGAGTTCAAACATTTTAAGACAGAAGGATTTAAATACTCAGATTTCTATTTTTATTTCATTTTATTTATTTTTTTGAGTGTTGTCTATCTTGGTGTTTTAAAATGTACTAACGTACTACTGGTGATATATGAAATGGATTTAAGTGGCAGCTTGTTACCTTTTGATTACTGTTGTTTTATGTGTATGTTAATACCTGCTAGATAAAATACATATACAGCTAGCACAACAAATATGTAATTTCATATTTATGATTCTTTAGAGCAGGAAAAGTTGGAATTTGTATTTCAATTTGGTTTTTAAAAACATTAATTATAGGTTGAATATGGCAAATACATTAAAGGTAAAAAGTGATGGATGCAGTTTTAGGGAATACCTCTGGTCCCCTCAGTTCTTCTTGTCTGTAGCCACCTCTCTCCTAAAGAAATAGAATCTATTTTTGAATATTGAGTAAGTGAAGCAGACTGCAGGGTAGTGAGAATTTATTTGGATTGCCACGTGACAGTGCTATCCAGGCATGGTGGCATCCAGCAGATGATTACAGTAAATTCCAGCTGACTGCCTCTCAGAGTGCCGTGATCCCATTCCTCACTAGGTTTTTCCCATCACTGGCCTCTGAAGGGCTTTTCATTACTGCCTGTTTTGTGAGCTGTCCCTCTGTCACTGAGTCTAAAAACTTCTAATTTATTCCCTCCACTCTACATGGGAGAGCCAGAGCTGGTTTCTGCATCTTGAAATCATGAATCCTAACTGTTGTAACCCAAGCTCCTATTTTAGAGGAGTTACACTTTGGTCTGTCTATTTTAGATAGCTATACATATTGTTTTAGTTCAGTTCTGGTAAAGCTTTCCCACATACCACATACACATTAAAAACCTGAGAATGTTCCAAGTGGCTCTGCTGCCGATGCCTACAATTCCATCATTGGAGATTTTTAATTTAAGACTATTTTTTATTTAAATATTCAAATCCTGAGGTGTGGTAATGTACTATTGAAAAAAATCTGTAAACATGGCAAAGAAGATTTAAAAAAAAAAAAGAAAAAGCATAACATGTTAGAATGATAAGTGGGTTCAATATAGAGGCCAAAGATCAGTGTAGAAATATTGTAAGTATCAAGTGTTATACGGTTGGCAAAGGCTTGTTGGCTTGCTTGTGTCATGGGTACTTGGTCTAGTAAATTACAGGTGTCCCCACTCTCTGAAAGTAGAGGATTCTTGTGAAACTGTTTATCAGCTGTAAGGACGTAAAGCAAAGAAGCAGTTACTATTAATTTATATGGAAAAATTTTGAGCACTTCCAAAATCAAAAAATAACTTCTCTCAGGTTTCTCTGATACCATAGGACACATCTTGCTAATAGGTGCACAGAATAACTCGAGATAAAGCACAGATGCTTACAGACACCATTCAGAGCTATGACTGCTTGATGCTGAGATGCTGTGCAGTTCCTGGGGAAGGAGCTTTGGTGGGGCCTCTCTCACTGCTCAGGGTACGTGCTGCCTCTCTAACGGCTTGCTGTAAAACAGATACTGAATGCTAGTTTTGCTTTTTGCCTTTTTTGGTAAAAGTGAAAATCCTCTTTGGATTTTTTCTGGGTAGTGAAAATAGGTACCAATGTAAGCCTTTTGTAAATCAAAGTCATGTAATTCAAACTTTCCAAAAGTGAGGGATACCTGCATTTGGAATGACTTGTATTGCACTCTACCGTCCCCCAAAATAGAATGTATTTTCCCATCCCCCTCCCTTTAGACATGACTCATTAGGGGGAAAAATAATCCTGTATCGGATTTCAGTGTCTAAAATGTGAACTTTTGTCATTTAGATCAGGGGTACTAGCTAGGGCCTCATGGTGTCTTTGAATCCAGTGTTCCTACACAGTATTGTTTACATAAGCATATTTGTGGGTTTTGTGGAAAGGGGTCTATAAATGATAGTAGGTTCTAAAGATTTTTCTCATCACCAAAAGGTCGAGAACTACTGGAAAGCCTGGAAAACTTGTGAAACAGATATAGAGAGGGACGCCTGGGTGGCTTAGTCGGTTAAGGGTCTGCCTTTGGCTCAGGTCTTGTTCCCAGGGTCCTGGGATGAGTCCCCCATCAGGCTCCTTGCTCAGTGGGGAGCTTACCTCTCCCTCTGCCTAATGCTCCCACTGCTTGTGCTCTCTCTCCCACTCTCTCTCTGGCAAATAAATAAGTAAAATCTTAAGAAGATACAGAGAAAGAGGGAATAAATACATTGAATATATAATTTGAAAAATAAAATGGATTTTAGGTTAATCATTAAATTTATATTGATAATTCTGACATTTTTTTAACCTCACTAAACTTTCTCTTAACCAAAACCATTATCTTACAAGAACATGTCTTTTAAACACGACTTTTGTCCATGGTCTTCTAAAACATGAATATTTAAAGAAGATTATTGTTGGGATACCTGGGTAGCACAGCAGGTTAAGCATCTGATTCTTGGTTTTGGTTGTGATCTCAGGATCATGAGGTTGAACCCTGTGTTGGGCTCTATGCTCAGTGTGGACTCTGCTTAAGACTCTCTCCCTCTCTCCCTCTGTCCCTACCCCCTGTGCATGTGCTCCCTCTCTCTCTGTCTCTCTCTAAAATAAAATAAATAAATCTTTAGAATAAAAAAATTATTGTGATAAAATATATATAGCATAAAATTTACCACTTTAACCATTTTCAGTGCACAGTTTAGTGGCATTAACCACATTTGCATTGTTGGTGCACCCATCGCCACCATCCATACCGAGAACTTTTCTGTTATCTCAAACTGAAACTGTATGCATTCAATATTAACTCTCAATACATCCCTTAACCCCAGTCCTTTTAACCTCTTTGCTGCTTACTGTCTCTATAAATTTGACTTTTATAGCAAGCTCATGTAAGTGAAATAATGCAATATTTGTCACTTTATATCTGGCTAAACCATAATGATTTTCATTATATTCCGTAGGGTCCATGATGGCAAGAATTATTTTTGACAGCCAACATAATTTAGTTCATAAGTTTTTAGTACAATCACTTTGTCTCTTGTAAATTTTGAGAGTTCAAAAGCAGTATGATGTGGAGGTTGAGAACAGTGTTTGGACTCAGACATGTATGAGTTCTAACCACAATAATTCCACTAAACTAGTTGTTCCCAACAATTCCACAAACTGGTTGGACTCAGTTACATTATATTAAAGATGAACAACAAAATGGATCTAGCTCAAAAGTTGGTTTGAGAATATTTTCAAATGCTTATTATAAGCTAGACAGTACTTTAGATATTGGGTGGCTATGGTGAATAATACAGAAAAGCCTATGCCTTCAGGGGGCTCCCAGTACTTTGCAGATAGGAAATGCTCAACAAATGTTAGTTGTTATTATTTGTCCCCAGTATTTGAGCCCTAGTTAAAAAAAGATAAGCCTGCTTTATCATATCTACCCACATGTCTAAAAATTTCAAGAATTTTCTCCAGTTCTTAAATACAGTATGCAAATCAGAATGTTAAAAATCATATAAATGTCAATAATTGTAGAAGTTTCTATAACAGCAAAAGTGTTAAGTGACAGTAGAACAGTAAGATGGTAAAAGAGCATCAAGGTGAGAGTCCCTTTATTGAGAGGCTCTGAAAAACAAAAACATAATACTGAAGTGTTTGGGTGACCCAGAGAAGCTACATTGCACTTAGAAGTGTTGGAAATTCTTTGACAAATTGGTTTATATTTGAGAACTTGAATGAGTCTGAGATAGCCTTCATCTTCTTCTAGAAAAGGACAAATATGAAGACCACTATTATTTCTTTATCTTACTGAGATTTTTTTTTTTTGCAAGAGGATGTGAGTTTTCTATAATAACATCATACCTCGCATTGGATCGCTAGGTAGTTACAGGATAATCTAGGGCTGAGAGAGAGATTTTTATGACAAGCTTTATAATAGACTTTCAGTGTTTTTCAGGAAGAAAATCCCACTGAGGATAGAGAGTTTTTTTTTTTCTTTTGACTATAACACATCACAATAAAGATGATATTCTGCTGATATTTAAGATTCATGTTTTCTGCAAGAAAACTTTAAGTGTTTTGTTCTATATGACAGTGATACTGCTACGAATTCTAAGGCAAACAGACAACTGGCATTTAAGCAATATTTACACACACAGGAAAAAATTTAAGCCTATGATCCAGAAAGTAACTGGTAATTATTTTTTTTTAAGTTTTAATTTAAATTCTAGTTAGTTAATATACAGTGAAATATTAGTTTCAGGTGTACAATATAGTGATTCAGCACTTCCATGCAATACCCAGTACTCATCATACAAGTGCTTTTTTTAAAAAGATTTTATTTATTTATTTATTTGTCAGAGATTGAGAGAGAGAGAGAGAGGAAGAGAGTGCACACAAGCAGGCAGAGGTGGAGAGAGAAGCAGGCTCCCTGCCAAGCAAGGAGCCTGATGCGGGACTTGATCCTAGGACCCTCGGATCATGACCTGAGCCCAAGGCAGCGGCTTAACTGACTGAGCCGCCCAGGCATCCCTACAAGTGCATTTATTAATCCCCATCACCTATTTCACTCATCTCTCCACCCACCTCCCTTCTGTTAACCATCAGTTTGTTCTTTCTAGTTGAGACTATTTATTGGTTTGTCTCTCTCTTTCTCTCTCTTTTTTGCCCTATGTTCATCTGTTTTGTTTCTTAAATGTCCCTTATGGGTGAAATCATATGGTATTTATCTTTCTCTGACTGACTTATTTTGCTTACCATTATACACTTTAGCTCCATCCATGTCCTTGCAAATGGCAAGATTTTATTCTTTTTATGACTGATATTCCATTGTGTGTGTAATATATACATACATATATGTGTATATATATAGATAGATATAGATATATAAAGAAGGATTGGTGTGTGTGTATAAACAGTCATCAGTCAAAGTACACTTGGGCTGTTTCCATAATTTGGCTATTGTAGATAATGCTGCTATAAACATCAGGGTGCATGTATCCCTTTGAATCAGTATTTTTTATTCTTTGGATAAATACTAGTAGTGAGATTGCTGGATTGCAGAGTAGTTCTATCTTTAACTTTTTGAGAACCTCCATACTGTTTTCCAGGGTGGTTGCGCCAGCTTGCATTCCCACTAATGGTGCAAAAAGGTTCTTCTGTCTCCACTTTCTCACCAACACTTGTTTCTGGGGTTGACCTTAGCCATTCTGACAGATGTAAAGTTATAATCTCATTGTGGCTTTGATTTGCATTTCCCTGATGATGAGTGATATTGAGCATCTTTTCATGTGTCTGTTGGCCATGTGTATGTCTTCTTTGTAAAATGTCTGTCCATATCTTCTGCCCATTTTTAATGGGATTATTCATTTTTGGGGTGTTGAGTTTTAGAAGTTTTTAAAAATATATTTTGGGTACTAACTCTTCACTGGATATGTCATTTGCAGATATCATCTCCCATTCCAAATGGATGGCCTTTTTAGGTTTGTTGATTATTTCCTTTGCTGTGCAAAGCTTTTGATTTTGATGTAATCCCAATAGTTTATTTTTATTTTGTTCCTTTTGCCTCAGGAGAAATATCTAGAAAAATGTTACTATTAGAGAAAGTACTGCCTACATTCTCCTTTAGGATTTTTATGGTTTTAGATCTCACATTTAGGTCTTTAATCCATTTTGAATTTATTTTTGTGTATGGTATAAGAAAGTGTCATTCTTTTGCATGTTGCTGCCCAGTTTTTCAACACCCTTTGTTGAAGAGACAGTCTTTTTCCCATTGGAATTCTTTTGAGCTTTGTCAAAGAAATTGGTAATTATTAACCAGTGATTTTTTCCCCATCTTTTCAGTTTTATATAATTTTGGCACTGTTTATAAGATGATTTTACTTTATATTTCTTTCTGTTAGACTTTCTGTTCTAACAAAGCTATACCTAAAATTCACAAACCTACTTCTTTGTGAAGGAAATTGAGTTTGCTTTTTCCTATCCATAATCTATCTTTCTGTGATAGTTAATTTTATGTCAGCTTATCTAGGCCACGGTACCCAGAAACTTGGTCAAACACTAGGCTGAATGTTAATGTGAAAGTATTTTTTAGATGACATTAACATTGAAATCAGTAGACTCTGAGTAAAACATATTACTTTCCATAATGTAGTTGGGCCTCATTCAATTGGTTGAAATCCTAAATAGAAAAAGAGATCTCCTTAGAGGAAGAGGAAATTCTTTATTATTATTATTATTATTTTCAGTTACTAAACATATAGTACATCATTAGTTTTTTTTAAATTAATTTATTTATTTTAATAAACATATAATGTATTTTTATCCCCAGGGGTACAGGTCTGTGAATCGCCAGGTTTATACCTTTCACAACACTCATCATAGCCCATACCCTCCCCAATGTCCATATCCCCACCACCCTCTCCCATCCCCCCTGCCCCCAGCAACCCTCAGTCTGTTTTTTGAGATTGAGTCTTTTATGGTTTGTCTCTCTCCTGATCTCATCTTCTTACATTTTTTCTTTTCCTACCTCCCCCCAAGCCCCCTACATTGCATCTCCACTTCCTCATATCAAAGAGATCATATGATAGTTGTCTTTCTCCAATTGATTTATTTCGCTAAGCATAATACCCTCTAGTTCCATCCACATCGTCACAAATGGCAAGATTTCATTTCTTTTGATGGCTGCATAGTATTCCATTGTGTATATATGCCTCATCTTCTTTATCCATTCATCTGTTGATGGACATCTAGGTTCTTTCCATAGTTTGGCTATTGTGGACATTGCTGCTATAAACATTCGGGTGCACGTGCCCCTTCGGAGCACCACGTTTGTATCTTTAGGATATATACCCAGTAGTGCAATTGCTGAGTCATAGGGTAGCTCTATTTTCAGTTTTTTGAGGAACCTCCACACTGTTTTCCAGAGTGGTTGCACCAGCTTGCATTCCCACCAACAGTTTAGGAGGGTTCCCCTTTCTCTGCATCCTCGCCAGCATCTGTCATTTCTTGACTTGTTAATTTTAGCCATTCTGACTGGTGTGAGGTGGTATCTCATTGTGGTTTTGATTTGTATTTCCCTGATGCCGAGTGATGTGGAGCATTTTTTCATGTGTCTGTTGGCCATCTGGATGTCTTCTTTGCAGAAATGTCTGTTCATGTCCTCTGCCCATTTCCTGATTGGATTATTTGTTCTCTGGGTGTTGAGTTTGATAAGCTCTTTATAGATTCTGGATACTAGCCCTTTATCTGATATGTCATTTGCAAATATCTTCTCCCATTCTGTCAGTTGTCTTTTGGTTTTATTAACTGTTTCCTTCACTGTGCAAAAGCTTTTGATCTTGATGAAATCCCAATAGTTCATTTTTGCCCTTGCTTCCATTGCCTTTGGCGATGTTCCTA
The DNA here is from genome assembly GCF_963455335.1 of Martes martes. Taxonomy (NCBI): domain Eukaryota; kingdom Metazoa; phylum Chordata; class Mammalia; order Carnivora; family Mustelidae; genus Martes; species Martes martes. The sequence goes on along the minus strand of NC_137888.1, from coordinate 175,144,591 downwards.
GGAAGAAGTTGCTGTGGTTGAGGTCAAAGAAGTTGCTGCCTGCATTCTCCTCAAGGATTTTGATGGATTCCTTTCTCACATTGAGGTCCTTCATCCATTTTGAGTCTATTTTCGTGTGTGGTGTAAGGAAATAGTCCAATTTCATTTTTCTGCATGTGGCTGTCCAATTTTCCCAGCACCATTTGTTGAAGAGCTGTCTTTTTTCCGTTGGACATTCCTTCCTGCTTTGTCGAAGATTAGTTGACCAAAGAGTTGAGGGTCTATTTCTGGGCTCTCTATTCTGTTCCATTGATCTATATGTCTGTTTTTGTGCCAGTACCATACTGTCTTGATGATGACAGCTTTGTAATAGAGCTTGAAGTCTGGAATTGTGATGCCACCGACTTTGGCTTTCTTTTTCAATATTCCTTTGGCTATTTGAGGTCTTTTCTGGTTCCATATAAATTTTAGGATTATTTGTTCCATTTCTTTGAAAAAAATGGGATTTTGATAGGGATTGCATTAAATGCATAGATTGCTTTAGGTAGAATAGACATTTTCACAATATTTGTTCTTCCAATCCATGAACATGGAACATTTTTCCATTTCTTTGTGTCTTCCTCAATTTCTTTCATGAGTACTTTATAGTTTTCTGAGTATAGATTCTTTGCGTCTTTGGTTAGATTTATTCCTAGGTATCTTATGGTTTTGGGTGCCGTTGTAAATGGGACTGACTCCTCAATTTCTCTTTCTTCTGTCTTGTTGTTAGTGTAAAGAAATGCGACTGATTTCTGTGCATTGACTTTATATCCTGACACTTTACTGAATTCCTGTACAAGTTCTAGCAGTTTTGGAGTGGAGCCTTTTGGGTTTTCCACATATAGTATCATATCATCTGCAAAGAGTGATAGTTTGACTTCTTCTTTGCCGATTTGGATGCCTTTAATTTCTTTTTGTTGTCTGATTGCTGAGGCTAGGACTTCTAGTACTATGTTGAACAGCAGTGGTGATAACGGACATCCCTGCCGTGTTCCTGACCTTAGTGGAAAGGCTTTCAGTTTTTCTCCATTGAGAATGATATTTGGAGTGGGTTTTTCATAGATGGCTTTGATAATATTGAGGTATGTGCCCTCTATCCCTACACTTTGAAGACTTTTAATCAGGAAGGGATGCTGCACTTTGTCAAATGCTTTTTCAGCATCTATTGAGAGTATCATATGGTTCTTGTTCTTTCTTTTATTAATGTATTGTATCACATTGATGGATTTGCAGATGTTGAACCAACCTTGCAGCCCTGGAATAAATCCCACTTGGTCGTGGTGAATAATCCTTTTAATGTACTGTTGGATCCTATTGGCCAGTATTTTGGTGAGAATTTTCGCATCTGTGTTCATCAAGGATATTGGTCTGTAATTCTCTTTTTTGGTGGGATCCTTGTCTGGTTTTGGGATCAAGGTGATGCTGGCCTCATAAAATGAGTTTGGAAGTTTTCCTTCCATTTCTATTTTTTGGAACAGTTTCAGGAGAATAGGAATTAATTTTTCTTTAAATGGTTGGTAGAATTCCCCTGGGAAGCCGTCTGGTCCTGGACTTTTGTTTGTTTGGAGATTTTTGATGACTGTTTCAATCTCCTTACTGGTTATGGGTCTGTTCAGGTTATCTATTTCTTCCTGGTTCAGTTGTGGTAGTTGCTTTGTCTCTAGAAATGTATCCGTTTTTTCCAGATTGTCGAATTTGTTGGCGTAGAGTTGCTCATAGTATGTTCTTATAATTGTTTTATTTCTTTGGTGTTGGTTGTAATCTCTCCTCTTTCATTCATGATTTTATTTATTTGGCTCCTTTCTCTTTTCTTTCTGATAAGTCTGGCCAGGGGTTTGTCAATCTTATTAATTCTTTCAAAGAACCAGCTCCTAGTTTCGTTGATTTGTTCTATTGTTTTTTTAGTTTCTATTTCATTGATTTCTGCTCTGATCTTTATGATTTCTCTTCTCCTGCTGGGTTTAGGCTTTCTTTGTTGTTCTTTCTCCAGCTCCTTTAGGTGTAGGGTTAGGTTCTGTATTTGAGACCTTTCTTGTTTCTTGAGAAAGGCTTGTACCACTATATATTTTCCTCTCAGGACTGCCTTTGTTGTGTCCCACAGATTTTGAACCGTTGTGTTTTCATTATCATTTGTTTCCATGAATTTTTTCAATTCTTCTTTAATTTCCTGGTTGACCCATTCATTTTTTAGAAGGATGCTGTTTAATCTCCATGTATTTGCGTTCTTTCCAAATTTCTTCTTGTGATTGAGTTCAAGCTTCAGAGCATTGTGGTCTGAAAATATGCAGGGAATGATCTCGATCTTTTGGTACCGATTGAGACCTGATTTATGACCAGGATGTGGTCTATTCTGGAGAATGTTCCATGTGCACTAGAGAAGAATGTATATTCTGTTGCTTTGGGATGGAATGTTCTGAATATATCTGTGATGTCCATCTGGTCCAGTGTGTCATTTAAGGCCTTTATTTCCTTGTTGATCTTTTGCTTAGATGATCTGTCCATTTCAGTGAGGGGAGTGTTAAAGTCCCCTGCTATTATTGTATTACTGTCGATGTATTTCTTTGATTTTGTTACTAATTGGTTTATATAGTTGGCTGCTCCCATGTTAGGGGCATAGATATTTAAGATTGTTAGATCTTCTTGTTGGACAGACCCTTTGAGTATGATATAGTGTCCTTCCTCATTTCTTATTATAGTCTTTGGCTTAAAATCTAATTGATCTGATATAAGGATTGCCAGCCCAGCTTTCTTCTGATGTCCATTAGCATGGTACATTGTTTTCCACCCCCTCACTTTAAATCTGGAGGTGTCTTCGGGTCTAAAATGAGTTTCTTGTAGGCAGCATATGGATGGGTTTTGTTTTTTTATCCATTCTGATACCCTGTGTCTTTTGATTGGGGCATTTAGCCCATTAACATTCAGGGTAACTATTGAGAGATATGAATTTAGTGCCATTGTATTGCCTGTAAGGTGACTGTTACTGTATATTGTCTCTGTTTCTTTCTGATCTACTACTTTTAGGGTCTCTCTTTGCTTAGAGGACCCCTTTCAATATTTCCTGTAGAGCTGGTTTGGTGTTTGCAAATTCTTTCAGCTTTTGTTTGTCCTGGAAGCTCTTTATCTCTCCTTCTATTTTCAATGATAGCCTAGCCGGATATAGTATTCTTGGCTGCATGTTTTTCTCGTTTAGTGCTCTGAATATATCATGCCAGTTCTTTCTGGCCTGCCAGGTCTCTGTGGATAGGTCCGCTGCCAATCTAATGTTTTTACCCTTGTATGTTACAGACTTCTTTTCCCGGGCTGCTTTCAGGATTTTCTCTTTGTCGCTAAGACTTGTAAATTTTACTATCAGGTGACGAGGTGTGGACCTATTTTTATTGATTTTGAGGGGTGTTCTTAGCATTTCCTGGATTTTGATGTTTGTTCCCTTTGCCATATTAGGGAAATTCTCTCCAATAATTGTCTCCAATATACCTTCTGCTCCCCTCTCTCTTTCTTCTTCTTCTGGAATCCCAATTATTCTAATGTTGTGTCGTCTTATGGTGTCGCTTATCTCTCGAATTCTCTCCTCATGGTCCAGTATTTGTTTGTCTCTCTTTTGCTCAGCTTCTTTATTCTCTGTCATTTGGTCTTCTATGTCACTAATTCTTTCTTCTGCCTCATTTATCCTAGCAGTGAGAGCTTCCATTTTTGATTGCACCTCATGAATAGCTTTTTTGATTTCAACTTGGTTAGATTTTAGTTCTTTTATTTCTCCAGAAAGGGCTTTTATCTCTCCGGAGAGGGTTTCTCTAATATCTTCTATGCCTTTTTCGAGCCCAGCTAGAACCTTGAGAATCATCATTCTGAACTCTAGATCTGTCATATTACCAATGTCCATATTGATTAGGTCCCCAGCCTTCGGTACGGCCTCTTGTTCTTTTTTTTGTGGTGAGTTTTTCAGCCTTGTCATTTTGTCCAGATAAGATTTGCTTTCTCCTCCTCTAGAATTCTGCAGTTCTTCTTGAGTGAAGTTGGTCTTGGCTGGGTTTCTTGTTGATCTTCTGGGGGAGGGGCCTGTTATAGTGATTCTCAAGTGTCTTTGCTGCAGGCGGAATTGCACTGCCCTTGCCAGGGGCTGGGCTAAGTAATCTGCTCAGGTTTGCTTTCGGGAGCTTTTGTTCCTTGAGCGCTTTCCGTAGGGTTCTGGAGGACGGGAATGAAGATGGCGGCCTCCCAATCTCCAGCCCGGAGGAGCCGAGAGCTTGGGGTTCTGCTCCTCAGTGCGCCCTCAGAGAAAAGCACCCAACCGCCCTGCCTCCCTGGCCTGCGGTCGCGCCTGGAGGAAAGCAGTCAATTGCTGGCACTTGGAGAAAAGCGCCCGGTCGCTTCCATCTCTGTGGCTTCTGGCCACGCTCCGAGCCCACCCAGCCTGTGACCGGCACAAGGTAACCCCGGGCTGAGAGCTCACTCCTCGGCTTTGTCACTGTAGCCGGCTTCCCCGCTCCAATACCTGCGAGCTCTGCGGCACTCAGACATCCCCAGTCCTTCTGTGACCCTGCGGGACCTGGGATTACTCTGACTCTGTGTGGGCTTCCCCCCGGTTTAGCCTCTGGAGCGATGTCCCTCCGTGGAGCAGACTTTTAAAAGTCCTGATTTAGTGCTCCGTTGCTCCACCGCTTGCCGGGAGCCAGCCCCTCCCTGCCGCAGTCTGTCTTCCCGTCGCTTTGGATTCACTTCTCCGCAGGTCCTACCTTTCAGAAAGTGATCTATTTTCAGTTTCTAGAATTGTTGCTCTTCTTCTCTTTGATTTCCCGTTGGATTTGTGGGTGTTTGCAATGGTTTGATAAGCTGTCTAGCTGATCTCCTGCTACCCAATGTCATCTCAGCCTGCTACTTCTCTGCCATCTTGACTCCTCCCTGCCCCTGTTCTTGACCAGCCACATCATTAGTTTTTGATGGAGTGTTCAACGATTCATTAGTTATGTATAACACCCAGTGCTCATCACATGTGTCCTCCTTAATACCCATCACCCAGTTACTCCATCCCCCCACCCCTCTCCTTTCTGTAATCCTCAGTTTATTTCCTGAATCCAGAAATCCTTTCTGGTTTCTTCCCATTTATATGTTCCACATATGAGTGAAACCATATGATAATTGTCTTTCTCTGTATAATCCCCTCCAGTTTCTATCCACATCGATGCAAATGGTAGGTATTTTTCCTTTCTGATGGCTGAGTAATATTCCATTGTATATATGAACCACATCTTTATCCATTCATCTGTTGAAGGACATCTCAGCTTCCCACGAAGAGGAAATTCTGACAGCAGATTGTGTTTGGACTTGATCTGCAACATTAACTCTTTCCTGGGTGCTCATCCTGCCTGCTAACACTGCAGATTTTGGACTTGTCAGCCTCCACAGTCACATGCATCAGTTCCTTAAAATAGGTTTTTCTTCCTCCCTCCTTCTCTCCCCCAACTAAATATATATACATACATATTGTTGTTGCTGTCTTTTTGGAGAACCCTGAATAATTTACTTTGTATGCATGAGTTACTCTTGAAACCAAAATTTCCACCTAGGCTTTTACTTTGGACAGTTGACTCAGTTAACTGAAAACTTTTTTCTACGGCTATACCAGACATAGTTCAGGTATATTTGGTAGGCTGCCTTGTTTAAAAAAAAAAAAAAAAAATATATATATATATATATATATATATGTGTGTGTGTGTGTGTGTGTGTGTGTATTTTAATAAGTGTTTTCACATGTCTGGTTGGATATTCATATAATATCATTAATACAGATAAGATATTGTATCTTCATATGTATATATTTTTATCAGATTAACAAATAGAGCTATGTTATCATAATTTATTCTGATGTTTCTGATTTTACCTGTATTATTTTTTCCCTCCTTCCTCCGATGTCATTTTCCTATAACATAACATCTGGTAACATAATACAATGTAGTCTTTAATATTTCTTGCAGTCAGGTAAAAACAGATACACTTTCATACAAGCAGAAATTCAATCTCAATATTAAAATTCTAATAATCTTTTAGAATCTTGAACATGAGAACAGCTGAGGGGTCCCAAAGAATTCTGTGAGAGAAGAGAGATTATGAAAGCATAAGATAGTTTACCCCACCAAAAAAAAAAAAAAAAAAATTTTTTTTGTTGGTCTGCAAGGATAGCTATTTGAAGGGAGTATGAATCAAATAAATCAATCCTTACTAGATTTCTGTCATTCTAGAGACAGAGTTTGGAGTATTAAGATTAAACTTAAAATAAAGAAATTATGTAAAAATCACCCTCTAAACTCCAGTGAGTCATGACCAACTAAAAAGCAAGGCCATTGGTTGTAGATGCTATCACTTATCCCTTTTGTGACAACTGACAAGTGATGCCTAGTTGGAATCATGCAACCCAAAACGTATGTTAGACACTATAGGTACAAGGGTGATGAAATCAGTGCTGGCTTTCAAGGTCTTTACAAACTTGTGACATCTTCTTTTAATTGTTATTTGCATCCATTCCCCTTTTTTGGAGTATTTGCTCGCTGCAGTTTAGGGACAATGGATTATATTCATACAATTCACAATGTCAAGCACACATATATACATACACACAAACACATAGTTGTATGAATTTGCTCTTGCCACAAAATAATGCAGAGTAAATCTCCTCAAATTCATTAGCTTAGAGCAGTAATCACTTACTATTTCTCATGTGTCTCTGAGTTGCCTGTGGGTTGGTTGGTCTGTGGGCTCTGCTTGCTAGCTCTTCTAATCTGTGCTGGGCTTGGCTGCGTGGTTTGGGTCTCATTTATACACTTTTCTTACTCCCAGAAGGATAGCTTGGAATGCTCTCATCAAAGGGATGGTATAGTAGGACAAACCCAATCACACAAGCATTTCAAGTCATTTACTGTGTCACATCTGTCAGCTTCACATAGGTCAAAGTAACTCACAAAGTTATATCCAGGCTCAAAGGGGATAAACAATGTTGCAAAGTTTCAGGACAAGTTTAGGATGTGTAATTCCATTACTGGGGGAGAGAGAGGTGAAAATTTGAAAGAATCTACCACAAACACAATTAAAGACAAACACAGCTAAGTGTATGTCTGTGTCTCTAAACTGTATATATGTCTATGCACTCTTAAGGATAACTTACATTATTACATTAAGTATACTGATACGCAGAGATTAAAAAATATCTCCCAATATAAGAACCATTTAGCATTGTTTAATGGAAATCCATAGTAGTACATAGTAGTCTATAAAAGGTGCGGCAACTTTTGTAGGCTGCTGTAATTCAGAGCTGTGTGGAGTGATGAAATTGTTCTTATGCCCTAGTATGATGTGAAACTTTTCAGAATAAATGCAGATCAAGAGACAGACTCTTCTTATACTCCTTAGTTGAATGTACCAGAGAAAATTCACTTTTTATGTGCAATAACTCAATTTTACACCTCACTTTGTGGACTACGTATCTTGTAAGAGAAACCAGTATAATATAGGAAAGTAAAGGACCTAAAAAAATTTTTTTAATGTCATCTGAGAGTGATTTTTGATTCCTGAAAGATAAATAAAATTGTGTTCTTTTGCATAATAGCACCTTACATGTGTTAAAATATTTTACAAAGTATTTTCACATGTCTGATTGGATATTCATATAACATCATTAATGTAGACAAGAGATTTGTATCTTCATTGCCATATGAAGAAATTAAAGTGCAAGTCAATGAAACTAAGACCTTATCTTAGTCATTGTAGTAGTTAAAGATGCATGTGAGAGCAAATAAAGATAATCCATTCAAAATGGTTTGAACAATAAAACGGATTAATTGGTGCATGTAAACTGAAGCCCAGGGGTTGATTGAGATAACCCCTGGTTTAATAAAAGCTTGACTTTTCTGTGATTGCTGTGGGTCTTTCTCCATATACCGGTTTTATATTTTGACCCTATTCACGAGATGGTTGCCAGCAGAACTGAGGCCATGTGTTTTCTGATTTAAATTTACTAAGAGTACTGAGCTTTCTGCTCACTGAGCCATCCCTGAATCAATCTTGAAAGCCCTGGAATACTATGTAGTGATTGGCCAGTGCCTGGATTACACAGACCGATCACTGTGGCCATAAATTAGAGGTTATACTAAGCTCATGGAGCATGTTTTAGTCAAGAGTTATCTCTTGTGTTTGAGAAGAAGATACTCACCCACAATTAAATAAACAGTATATGTGAAGGAAATATGGGGAAGGTGAAGGAAATATGGGGAAGGTAAAGGAAGAGGTTTAAAGCTAATAAATAGGAGATACAAGATTAAAATTTGGCTTTCACACACCTTCAGTGATCTTTTCATTTAAAAATAATGTATCTTTTATTGACTAACACATATTTTTGCCATGGTTTGTCTTATAAATCTTTATCTATGTGTGAATGTAAGGCAGAGCACATTTCTTATAATAAGGTGATAACTCTGGTAATACTTTTATTTCTTGACCATTTGTTGAGAATTTCTATCAAATTCAAGTTACGGCAAAAGCTTGGCTACTTCTGAGATACTATATTTCAATATTATCCTATGCTCTGATATTATTGTTTGTCTTTTTTTCCTGATAAAATCCTTCATTACAGTGAATGAACTTTTATTTGATTGACTCATGTGGATGATTTTTTTTTTTTTTAAGTAAGCTCTACACCCAACATGGGACCTGAATGCACAACCCCAAGATCAAGAGTTGCATGCTCCACCAACCGAGCCAGCCAGCCCCTGGCCAAATCTTTTATATTTAATGGCAGCCTGATTTGGAAGACATATCAAATCATACATTACAGAGCCATTTCCTCTGAAGATTGCTCTTCCATGTCAGCAAATGCACATTTTGTTGGGAGTAAATCACCAAAATGTTTGTGGCTACATATACATTATATATAAAACATTATTAATGGCTGCCATCTTTGTGCCAACATGGTTTTATGCTGGACAATTTAAGGACAGTTTCCAGTCCAAAGCCTTTGGTCATTTTTTAGAGGCTCCATTAAATTTTCCAGGCTACTTAGAATACCATTTAGTAAATTACTGCCTCAGGGCACTAGATGATGATTTTATGGCTTAAAAAGTTAATATACTTAAATCGCCTGACTTAACTAAAATGCCCAATTACTCATACAGATGCACACACACACACAGACACATACACACACAGAAACATAGCCTTACCACAACGTTAGCTACTAAATTTTACTGTGATAACAAAAGTTTCTGGGGTTCCCAGGACATGTTAAGAGTGATAATAATTACACTAAAGAGACTCCAGAGATCATGATATCAACTTTCCTCAGTGTAAAGAGGAGAAAATGGAGTCATAGGTTTTATGTGATTACTTGCTACTCTTATTATTTTGGAATGATATGACCCTCAGAACTCCAAAAATATGCATAAATTGAGTAATTATTTCTTTTCTTCCTCACGCCTCCTCTCTCTTCCTCCTCCTTTATCTCCTCTTCCTCCTTCTTCTTTCTGCAAAAAATAAAATGTTCCCAAATTATGTTTGAGGTTGGAAGAATAATGAACCATGGGCCAACAACAGTAGTCTAAAGTTGATCGTTGCTGTGAAAGAATAACAGCATTTCACCGATCTCTGGATCTTTTTAAAAAAATTTCTTTTAATTTCCCCCCAAAAGGTGTAGTTATTGCACAGGTTATAGTTCTCAAGGGAAAAAAAAAATCCAAATGTCTTCCAAAAAAATCCATAAAGAAGTAACTGTGTTGGGCTATAATTGGGCTGATCGAGTTTTGATTTAATATTACTCTTTGCCCGTAGCATCCAATCTTGCTGTCTCTAGGCATTGTCCTTTCCTTTCACAGATTTGACATTTTCTTTTGACCTTAACTTCTTAATGTTCCTTTATTTTCTAAATGCTTCATTTTTCATATGTTCAAAAATGGAGTCTTAAATAAGGACACCTGTCATGCTGTCAGTTCATAGTAAAATCAGCAGTGTAACCCAGACGTCAGGCTTCCCTGTCTGGTTACAATCACTTTGTATAATAAGATTTAAAACAATAAAGTTAGTGTTGTTCCCAAGAATCCCCAAACCCAGGGTTTCAGCTTCTTCCATTGTACACACTCCTGTTCTTTTTTAACCTATAACATTCTTATCTGTCCTGCCAGTAAAAATACATAAATAAAAATATATAAAAATCTTTCTTTTCTGAGTACTTATCTAAGTACATCCTCTTCTACTCCCTTTATATGCTACATTCTTTAAGAAATAATCACGTTCTCGGCCTTTATTGCAATTCACTTCTTTCCTGATCAATCCACAAAACCTGTCCTCATTGGTAATAATGATCTTTTATTTCTCAGATCAAATGGATACTTTTCTATCCTTAAGTTATTTTGTCTCTTTAGAGCACATGACTCTGTCCTGAAATTCTTTCACCTTTAAAAAGAAAATGTTTTCTTGGTCTCTCCCCGACCTCTTAGGTCAGACTTCTTTAGCTTCCCCCATCCCCTGCCTTGCATACTCTACTGAATTTTTTAGAAGTATTTTTTTAAGAGTTTATTTATTTATTTATTTGTCAAAGAGAGAGAGAGAGAGCGCACAAGCAGGCAGAGTGGCAGGCAGAGGCAGAGAGAGAAGCAGGCTCCCCACTAAGCAAGGAGCCCGATGCGGGACTCGATCCCAGGACCCCGGGATCATGACCCGAGCCGAAGGCAGCGGCTTAACCCACTGAGCCACTCAGGCATCCCCTTTACTGAATTTTTTTATATTTCACAATTTAATTCTTTATATGCTTAACCTTCTCACTGGTTTAATGCCACCTATACAACTATGATTTTCACATCTATATGCCTAGAACAGTGGTTCTCAGCCAGGGAGATTTTACCCCCACAATACATATATAGAGACATTGTTGGTTGTCACAACTAGAGGAATGGGGTGCTACTGGGATCTAGTGTGTAGGGACTATGGATTTTCTAAATAACCTATAGTGCACAAGAAAGCTTCCTATAACCAAGGAAAGTCTAGGTAGAATGTCAGTAGTGCCAAAGTTCAGAAACCCTCATCCAGACCACACCTTCCATCAATCCCCAATTATATCCAATTGCTTAGCTAATATCTCTACAACAAAGATGTTACAGAGGCTTTGAACTTAACGTATCTATCAACAAATTTAAAATAATTTGTGCCCCAATAATCCCTTTTCCCGTAGTCCCTCGTTTTAGGTAATGAGCTTCCCTTCTCACCCCTTCCAAGTACATAACTCATTTCATTGCTGGGAAATTCTTTCATATTTAATGTTGTAACTAATTTATGTGGATATCTTCTTTTTATAATTTCCACTATATGACTTTCATTAACTTTTGGTCACTGTTTTTGAAGAGGAAGTTGCATTCACACTCATTGTCAAATGGAGGTCATACACATATATGTTTATATGTGTAACCGGATGGTAAACTATTTTGGTAAAGTATTATCTACTCCATCATTTTGCTTTCAAAATATCAATTAGGCATATCATAATTCCCCATTATCAGACTAAATTTATACAGCTCTTCTACAGGGAAGACTTTCGAAAAGTTGTTAATGAGGCCCATATCACCAACTTTTTGTTGTTGGGAATACACACACATACTTGTATGTATATGTATGCAAATACATAGGGGTGCATATATACAGTACCAGTGATGCAAGATTGGGACCTGTAGCTTTAGAATGGTATTTCTCAAAGGCTCCTTGACTATACAGAATTGGGATCTGGGCATATTACCAGGGAGTCTACATTTTTAAGCAAGACAAGGTCATTTTATGAGAGTTCATGTTAGAGAACCTGTTCTTTTACCAGGGTCATGGCCAATCACAAAAGGGAATATTATCATTTTACTAATGGGCTATTCCCCGTTTACATCTACTGAAGAGCTGTCGTCCCCTCTCCCCTCCCCCATCAATACAGCAGAGCTATTGGCAGAGGGGCAACAGATAACTAATCTGTAGACTTTTAGGCCAACAGTCTGGTGAGTGGGCTTCTGTTCTGAATGTTCTTCTGAGACCATATTGAGAATCTTTTGGCATCACCCAGACTCAGATCCTCTGGTGGCTAATAGTAGTGCTTGTGTTTTAGGTGGTCAAAAAATTAATCAAAGTCTTAAAGAATCAATGTAAGATTTGAAGGTAAAGACATCCTTATATGTAGAAGGATATTTTCTGATCTGAAGGTACATCACTTAGAGACCTGAGGTGATTTTTTTTTTTTTTTTTCCTCAGCCCTCTCCCTTCCCCTGTCAACATATGTCCCAATAGTAAGTCTATTGATTGGTGTACTTCACTGCTATTAAATTCCTTCACTGCAGCCTTTGGGGCTTCTAGGAAAGTGCGTGCATCAGAGCATCAGTGCAATGTGGTAGAGTGGAAGGGATCCTTTTCTAGGGAGCTGAGTATCTGATTCTGATACCGGGTAGCCATACTAGTCTAAGTTTGCATTTCCCCGTTTTTGTTTGTTTGTTTGTTTGTTTTTGTTTTTAAACAGAGGATGTTAGAGCAACTAATATTGAGCTTTCTTCTGAAGCATTCTGAGGTCTCATTGAGCTCTGGGGAAAGGAGTTAAATTACGAACGTGGGAATAACATGAGGAAATAGAGATGACAACTTTTTTTCCATATCTGACCTGGAGTTTTTCAGTTGTGTAGTAAAACTACTGTATAGGAAATGTTCAATGTTCTAAGAGAAATAGATAAATTGCTTTTAGATACAGATAAAGTGAAGAGAGGAAGGCCTAACGTGAATACTCTGAGCCCAATCTAAATACTTCATTTAATTCAGTCTTCCAAACCAGGCTGTGAGAAATGTATTGTTATTCCTGTTTAATAATGAGGAGATAAAAGTTGAGAGATAGTGAATAGCTTTCTCTTTTCCAGTAATTTGTAAAAGTCTGGGAATAATAATTAAGTGGATTTGACTGAGGATTTTAAGATATATAAGGGAATACTGTGATAATAGCAAGGTTGGTAAGATGGATAGGATGAGCAATGGCAGACTCTGAATGCCAGAATAAGCATTTAGATTTTTTTAATATTACACATTTATGTGTATGTATATGTGAATTTATACCCTATTGGTAGTAGAAAATATTCTGTTTTACTAGAAATATTTTAAATGAATTCAGAGAAAACAGGCAGCAACCTCTTTGACCTTAGCCACAGCAACTTCTAACTAGACACATCTCTTGAGGCAAGGGAAACAAAAGCAAAAATGAGCTACTGGGACCTCATCAAAATAAAAAACTTATGTACAGTGATGGAAACAATCAACAAAAGTAAAAGGCAACCAACAGAATGGGAGAAGATATTTGTCAATGACATATCAGATAAAGAACAAGTATCCAGAATCTATAAACTCATCAAACTCAACACCCCAAAAATAAATAATCCAGTTAAGAAATGGGCAGAAGACATGAATAGACATTTCTCTAAAGAAGACATACAAATGGCTAACAGGCACATGAAAAAATGCTCAACATCACTCATCTTCAGGGAAATACAAATTAAAACCACAATGAGATACCACCTCACACCAGTCAGAATGGCTAAAATTAACAACTCGGGAAAAAACAGGTGTTGGAGAGGATGCAGAGAAAGGGGAACCCTCTTATACTCTTGGTGGGAATGCAAACTGGTATGGAGGAAAACAGTATGGAGGTTCCTCAAAAAGTTAAAAATAGAGCTACTGTATGACCCAGCAATAGCACCACTAGGTGTTTACCCAAAGGATACAAAAATAATGATTCAAAGGGGCACATGCTGTTTATAGCAGCATTATCTACAATAGCCAAATTATAAATAGATAAGAAGATGTGTACACACACACACACACACACACACACCCTGGAATATCACTCAGCCATCAGAAGGTGAAATCTTGACATCTGCAACAACGTGGATAGAAGTAGAGTGTATTATGCTAAGTGAAATAAGTCAGTCAGAGAAAGACAAATACCGTATGATTTCACTCATGTGTGGAATTTAAGAAACAAAACGGATGAACATAGGGGAAGGGAAGGAAAAATGAAATAATATAAAAACAGAGAGGGAAGCAAACCAGAAGAGACTTTTAACTATAGAGAATGATCTGAGGATTGCTGGGGGGGGCGGGGTGTACGTAGGGAGATGGGCTAAATGGGTGATGGTCATTAAGGAGGGCATTTGTTGGGATGAGCACCTGGTAATATAGGTAAGTGATGAATCACTAAATTATGTTCCTGAAACAATATCACACTATATGTTAACTAACTTGGATTTAAATAAAAAAGAAAGAAAAAAACCACTTGAAATGAATTCAAATAAATATATATACATATACATATGTATATACACATATGCACATATGCATAGATTTCTGTATGCATATATATATGTATATATATGTACATAAGCATTGACTTTTGTTTCTAGATAATGGCATTTGGGTGGAAGGATGACAATATAAGAAGCTTAACACATGAAGATTACGCTGGCTACACTACATGATACAGATTTGAGGGATAAAGATTTGAGACTGGGGCACCTGTTAAGGGACCCTTGAAATAACGAGAGTCTAAACCAGGGTACTAGCCTTGGGAATGGAGGAGAGGGAATGGATGGGAGACATTATGAGCCATAATGGTAGTTCATGTAATCAACTTCTTTGGATAGTTTCCAAACCAGACTTACTTTAGTGAAATCTCAGAACATGATTCTTAAGCACTCATGCACCTTCTCAGTATAAGAACTAACCAGGTTCTTCTGTAGGTACTAAAAGACTATAATTAAACTCATCCAACTTATAAAAAAAAAGTAGAGGTTAAAGAGGCAACTTAATTGGGCCACGAGAGAGCTATTCATTCACGGTCAGAACTTCCCATTTAAAGGAAAGCACATCCAATGGCAATGCTTGTAGTACCTTTGGAAATATGAATCTTTGGACAAGGTTATTCTAATTTCACTAATTGGCTGCCACCACCTGCATTAATGGATATACTGCCATCTTTTCCCTTCTAGGTCCAGACATATGTGGCCACATTGCATGAAGTGCACAAATTGCCCACTAAAGTCAATGAAACTTATGGCCCCTGCCTACGTGGTGGCTGGATTATTATTATTATCGATCCACTTGGCTGCATCTTGTCACTGTGTCATAGCTGGCTTGCAGGACTAGGGAAGAACTATTACATATGCAGAATCTTGAAAGCTAAGGGGATATGTGGGGGGGTGGGGGGGTGGGAGGGGAACAGTATTAACCACTCAGTACCCTGCTGTGCTTTGGTTTAGGATAGATGCTGGTGAGGAAGTTGAATTCATAGTTTGGCGGAGAGTGCTGGCACCAGAGAAAAAAATTTTATTTAAATTTTAATGAACGGTGGATAAGTGTTTTAGATTATATGAACATTCAATTTATAAGTTAATTTTGGTGTGCCTACCCCAGAAATCACATAATCTAAAATCATTCTAATAAGAGTTTGGCTGTGACTAAATTCACAGTTAAAAGAGAGACGTTACTCTAAATTTAGTCTCAATTTTGGATCATGAAAATTCTTAGACTGGGTCATACACACCATGGTGCCGAGTAGTGCTTAATTAACTTAATGGGCCAAGACTTCATTTTGTGTGATCTTTATGGGATTCATGAAAATATTGGTGGTGGAGAGAGCAGAAGCCAAAATCAAGAAGACGCCACCAGGTGGCGCTTAAGTACTTTCTTTCTTCACCTGCCACTCAGTCAAGGCAGCATCTACCGATGTCCAAAGGAAGCCTAACATTAGCTACTCCTCTCCAGAAGGGTAACATTAAACTTCTTAAAACATATTAAACATAATATACTGGTCCCAATGATAGGATTTAGTCTGTTTCTTGAACAAGACCACACTACACACACATAAAGGGGACAAATGTTATCAAATCAAGGTGATCATATCAGTATCAAAATACTATTGAATACTTCCTCCACCGTAAGGTACAGAGTTCATTAACACATTTCATTATCTCAATTCTCACACTATCTCATGTTAATTATCTCAGTCCTCACAAAAATCTCAGTTTTATGAAGTAGGTACTATTGTTATTACTTCTGTAAAGGAAGTGGAAACTCTGAGAGGTGAATCAGGGTTACATAATTGGTTAGTCACAGGGCTAATATTGTAATCCAGCTACCTACTCTAAAGACTTAATGCTTAACCAATGTGTCATCTGCCTCTGAGATCAGCACCTTTATTATTGGCTAAAGTCCAGAGATTGGTTTCAGTTTCGAACAACCGGTATTTAAAATTTAGGGGAGATTTAAAAGTTTTAGTTAACATTAAAGTTGTCTTGAATTTCCCTCCTGGTAAAAGAAGTGACAAAAAGTAATGGACAAGTACATGCAGTACTAGGCACAGAAAGACGACAATGGTAAGTATAATACACTTGGGCTGCCTTTGTGAATTAATTTAAAAATGGTTGCATGCCTGGAATTGCTTAATATGAACTTCCCAATAGAAGAATCTCTGACTTAGCCTTTCTTGTTAATAGGATTGTCACTTTTTTTTCTCTCCGACTCTGAACAACAGATAACGTTGTATATAATACTTGTCCCAATAGAGGCTCCAAATCAGCAGAGGATGAAAAATACATACTCATTCAGAGGCCCATTTTATTTGTTTTGTAAAAACCTGTTGGGAAGGAGGTTAATCACAAACAGAGATGTAATTCAGCATGGGGCGAGTTCCTTCCCCATTCTGACAATAGCCTTAATCTTAATTACTTGGTTTACTCCGAGGAGTCAGATTAATGTACCTGTTAGAACACCACCCAGTTTGTCTAATTAATGTAAATTGTAAAATGTTCTGGAGGTGTTAGGAAGCATAATGTGGTTTGATCCTATAATTTGAAGACATCCTAATTAGGATGTATTCTTAGAAATGGGTTCCTTGTGTACCACCCCTAGGACAAACAAGATTTTCAAGAAAAAACAAAAAGGCTTGGGCTGAAGTCACATTGGAGATGCATTGTTTTTCTGAACAAAGACATATGAAATAGTGGTGTGCTGGTGTAAAATTGGGTTATCTCCTCTTAATTATCTATGGGTTATACTACACACTTAGAAGTGCAACTCAGGTCTTTGAAAATTCTACCCTCAGTCTCTGATCTGTCCTATTATCGCCACCACCACCATCACTACTACCCAACACTAGCACAATCATTGTCAACAAAGTAATCACAAACCTGTTTAAGGTGCTATAAAAGTAAGAATGAAATAAACATTGTCCCTCTCACCTAAGAGTTTAATATTTAAATATATAAGATAAAGAGAGGTACTTATTTTAATGCACATTTTGAAAATAGGAGTTTTATTGTTGTCTGATATAATATTATGTAAGGTAGTCCATACAGAAATACTCTTGGAGGGGAGAGGAACCTTCTCTTCTAAATGACATTATTCATTTACTTTAAATAGTTCTAGAAGACACTTTGCTAGGTAGAAGGGACACCAAAATGGACAAACCAGTGATGTCCAGGAGCATTGGATTTAATGGACAAGACAAGTAGGAAATCGGGAAAGACTAACACATGTGAAATACATTATATTATGTTAGGGTTAATCATGGATAGCCATGGAAATATATGAGAGGTCTCCAACTTTATTTTCTGAAAGTGTTTGTGAGGGAAGATACCAGGAAGAGGTAATTTATAAGTCAAGGTCAATAAGAAGTGTAAGTTAACTGGGCAAGGGGAAGCAAGAGGGTAAAGAGATTGTCCAGGGCTTAAGAATTAGCTTTACAGCATTGGAGTTCAGAGGGTGGAGGGAAAGATGGTAAGAGATGAGGCTGAAAAGGTAAGCTGGGGCCAAATCCTAAAAAGCCTTCTTTTGCCATGAGAAGTGTAGGCTTTGTCCTGTGAATGTTAAGAAGACACTAAAGAGTTTAAATAAAAGGTCTTTGGACTTTGGAAAGATCACCGCAGATACCGTGTGGAGGAGGAATGGATAAGAAGAGAGGAGTCAAGGAAATCAGGTGGTGGGATATTGGTAGTTTGGTGCGGAGATACTAATATGCTCCCTGAGGTAACAGCAATGGGATGACAAAGTTGGATAGTATCAAGAGGTACTCCAGAAATAATCTTAACTGGGTTAGTGATTGATACATGGGGTGAGAGATAATAGGGTTCCTTTGAAATCTAATATTTGATTATTTGTAAGATAGACTAGTAGTTTGGTATGTATAATTTCAAAGAAAAATTAATGTGGCTACCTAAAGATGCTGGTAAGAAATCTGGGAATTCTAGAAGTGTTATACTAAACTAAGTGAAATTATATCAACTTATTTCTGTTTCTTTTATCTGAGGATCACTTCTTCATCAACTTCAAAAATTATGAATATGCCTGACAAATGATAGGCAAACAAATATTAACTTGGAATTTTCTAAATGGTTGAACTTTGTTTCTTGCACTTTACTTGGGGAGATGGGTATTTCTGCTTACCTAGTAGTTCTATTGGCTTCTATCTTAGACAGTTATAATTACTTAGCTGGTTTTCCAGCTTGAAGGAAATTAGAGGCACCATAAGTGAGTAGGATGGTGAGAAGCAGGCACACTGACAGCAGGCACAAGAAGAAATGGGGGCTGATATTTATTCTCTCATGGAGTCTTTGTTGAGCACTTCTTCAGTGCCTGGCACTGGGGTAATCTGCTATCCGGGGAATCAGGAGTTGGGGATTCAATTGGCAAAGAAGGAAGCGAAAAACCATATAATACAGGCGCAAAATCTCAGAAGAGCATCACAAATTGGAGTCATTTAGCATTGTTTGTCATAATTCCATATTTTAAAACCCACACAGACAACCAGTAATGTTCTTGGTGACAACAAGTCTTTTAAGAATAGAATGAGGTATGCTAGATTTCACTTTAGAAGGAGAAGGGCACGTAAGATGTTTTCTAAAGCATTCCAACAAAATGGCTGGCCTTTAAATGGGTGAAATAGGTGATGAAATTTTTAAGTTTTCTTAAACATTTAAGTTAGAAGTAGCTATACTGATTTATGCGGTGTTCATTTTTCTTTATTTTCTTCTTTTAAAAAAATCTACCAGTACAAATTCTCAGTTGTAACAAGATTCATTTTTATGAAGTTGAGGAATGTTGAGAAACACTTTTCAGCTCAGTTTCTTGAGGATTGCATGAAATATTTGGGCATTTTCTGCTGGTCAGTTTTATGGAAGGAAATAATTGGGGGCTGTCTTCCTATGAAAACCAGTGGCCCATAGAACTTCTGATATGAAACGGCAGGATTTCCAGAAAAGATTCTGATTTTTCCCATTTAATGGTCAAACTTCTCCCCCTTCAAAAAGAAACAAACAAAAACCAAAAAAACAAAAACCATCTACTCACTGTCTTGATTTCTTCACTTTTCATTCACTCTTCAGCCTTTCATAATCTGGCTCCAGCCCTGGTGCTACCCCTGGAGCAGCTCTGTCTCTAAAATCTCAGATGAAAAAAAATATAGATAAATAAATAAAATCTCAGATGATCCCTGGAAGGTAAGAACCACATGATTTGGCCTCTGGGCAGCATTCAACACCCTTTACCATCATGTTTAACTCAAACACTGATAGCTCTCTACCTTTTTCTCATAGTATTTATTATCGCCTTACTAAGGGAATGTTTATGTCAAAATTTGATCAAGTCTGCCTCCTCCATTATGCAGTAAACGTGAAAAGAGGAGGGGCCTTGTCTGTTTTGCTACCATCGTATCATTAGAGCCTAGTGGCTGCCACATAGAGTTCAATAAGTAGTTATTAATGATATGAATAAATAAAAGGTTCACTGTAGGCCAGCTTTAGGAAAATGGGACTCTAGAAAAGAGAATTTCCTACTCCCCTAAAATCAGAAGCCATCTGAGTATCAACTTGCTATGGAATGAATTGTTTCCCCCCAAAATTCATATGTTGAGCCCTAACCCCCAATTGTGGGTTTATTAGGAGGCAGTGTCTTCAGGAGGTAATTAAGGTTAAATGAGGTCATAAGAATGGGGTCCAAACTGATAGGATTAATGGCCTTTTAAGAAGAGGAAGAGATACATCTTTCACCTCCCATGCTCAGAGGAAACTGTCCTCAAGTCAAGAAGAGCACTTTTATCAGAAACAATCCAGTAGTCTCTTGATGAAGCTACCACAGTCTCTCCTTTTTTTTCCCCTCTTTGCCACAGTTGTTAAAGACTCGTGCAACCTGACACATTTCTCCTGAATATAGATATTTAGTGTTTTAATTGGAGTATCAATTGTTCCTCTTAAAACATAGCTCAGCCATGCAGGTTGTGATCTGTCCCTCTATGAGAAAGCCAGAGGTTAAAGCTGGGGCTTGAGGTACTGTATCCCCAGTATAAAAGCCAGCTTGTGTCGTGTGTGTGTGTTATGGAGGAAGGGTTTATCTCTCAAGATACTGTTTTATTTTAAGATCCAGTCAAGAGAAGGGAAATTCTAATTATAAAAAGCTTAGGTATTTTCTCTTATTATTCAAGTGAACATTCCAAGGAATCAGAACATTCTTCTGAAAGAATCCTTTTAACCAACATAAAGTTACATTTTGATTTATTTTGAGGAACAACTAACTCCCTTTCTAAACTCTGAATAGTAGTATGGGCTTTGTTTCTCTCTCTTTCTCAAATCTTTCTCTGTTTCTCTCTCTCTCCAGGAAAAGTTAGAGCAGAGACATAGTAGACACCAATCTAATAAGATCAGACACCAGACATATTATCAGATACCATTACCAGATAATGCACACCAAATACTTAGTTGTCTTATCATAGTCTACTTTTTCTTACTGGTGGGTTTGGAACATGTGACTAGTTCTGTAAACAAAACTGACATCAGCACATGTGGTTTGAGATAATCAGTTTCCTATATGGTCCGTCATTGTTGTGATCTTGAAGCCAGACATTCCACCCAATGCCTGACCCCACCTCAGACCTAGAAGAGAAAACAAAAAGTCACACACACACACCAAATAACTATATTATACCTCTAAAATTTCAGGATTTGTCTGTTTCAGAAGCTAGTATTCACTATCCAGACTAAATGGGGGGGGGGGGGGGCATCTTTTGTAATAAAAATACCATGGACAGGGGCACCTGGGTGGCTCAGTGGGTTAAAGCCTCTGCCTTCAGCTCAGGTCATGATCCCAGGGTCCTGGGATCAAGCCCCGTATCAGGCTCTCTGCTCAGCAGGGAGCCTGCTTCCCCCTCTCTCTCTGCCTGCCTCTCTGCCTACTTGTGATCTCGGTCGGTCAAATAAATAAATAAAATATTTAAAAAAAAAAATACAATGGACAAGCTGGAATTCATTTTGCCTTTTTCATCTCAGACCCCTGGTGAGATAAATAAAAAAAGAATTTAAGAAATATCCACTCCTATATCCTGGAAATTGTATATAATACTCTATGTATATATGCTTTTCTTTCCCCTGGAGAAAGGATAAATAACCTATGTTGGAGACTCTAAAAGGTCTAGTGTCCAAAGAGGGTTAAGAACTACTAGATGAAAAGGTGCCTTTAGTTTAGGGGATTTTGAGCTTCTATGTAATTCTCAAATCATGGAGGCGGTTACCAAAAGGCAAGAAGCCTGCTTAAATCTGAGCAATCCTCTTAGGGCTGTTGCCCTTCAGGCACTCAGAAAGCCTGGCATTTGGGATCTGGTTTGCAAGAAGCAGGCTTGTGGCAGGTGATGGGAGCACCAGTGATTAGGATGAATAGTCCGGAGCCAAGAGGCCTGTTCAATAATGCAGGACAAAGGGATTAAAAGAAAAGAGGAAAAGCAAGCACTCAGCAGTTAGTCTTTGTGGTCGGAAGTCTTTTGTTTCTTTCTAATCTCCTTAAATGTGATTGCCATGGCGAAGGCTCTTATATTTAATAGACTCTCAAGTTACTTTGGAGATGAAACATATTTTACACTTACATAAAATATACTTTATACTGAAACGCAGATGGTACAATTGGTACCCCTGCACTCCAAGAAAGCATTTCAAGAAGGGTCCCCAAAGATTTTGGGACTGCATTTACCATATATAAAAGAATGATTACAATAATACTAAACTCCAGGATTAATGTAACAGAAATAGACGCACAGAAGATGGGTCTATTTATTACTTTCCCTCTTGGGGAGTATCAGCAAAAATTGTTTTTAAAAATGCACTTAACCCTGGCGAGGATGACTGCTCCATGTTTTCAGTTGTCAATACATTGCACTCACTGCTCAGTAGGTGCCCCTAAATTGTGAATTTTGTTAATGAAGAATTGTCAAGAAGTTATTGGCTTCATTTAGAAAGCAATATTCTTCTCAGTAGCCTCAGTCTTATTTTAGGAAATCCACAGGGGATACATAACGTAAAAGTTCAGAGTGGAAGGCATCATGTTATTATTCCCCAAATCTTTGCAAGTGTCCCCCAAAGCAGAAAAGATTAAATTATAAGGTTCTGATTTTTCTACTGTTTCAAAGCACAAACCTATGAAAAGGGAAATTGATACTCTTTTTGAAGGACGTGAAACCACCTTTAACTTACATGAAATACTTTGAATTGGTATAATTTGCTCCTCAGATCTCAAAGCACTTTGTCATATTTCATTGTACTTGACTCTTCCCTTTGGGCAAGAGAGGTTGACAAAAAGAAAATATCTTTCACTTTTTGCTTTCTCAAGCCACTCCTGGAGGAAAAAGAAAACACAGTCTGTCTTTCTGGCCTTGTCATGCTTAGCAGGGGCCATTTCCTGTGCATTCCTTTTATGGAAATAAGTAGGAGTGGTCTGTCCGTCCCTACAGGATGAAAAGTGTGATTTTGTGATTTTGAAGTGAGAACTACCCTTCCAGTCCAAAACAGAGTCTGAAATCTATGATTCAAAAAATGTCAAAGACTGTCATGCTGAAACTTGTATGTTTTAGAGAATTATGAGGTTCTAATGGTGTTTTCAAAACACAGAGGCGCTTCCTAAAAAGTATCGGAAGCTCTTTACCCAGGTGTTCTCTGAAACGGTAAATGTGGATAATACAAAGTTATTACTTCATCCATGTATTTTGAAGATTAAATAAGGTGAAACTCATAAAGATCTTAACATAGAGCCTAGCACAGAGTTAAATCAGTAAACAGACCATACGGATAGTATGGTAGTTGTAAAAGACATTAGTTGCACCCTCTAACCTATTTGCACCTCTTTCCATAGCTATAGAGTTTAATGTATGAAGTCTGAAAGGTTAGTAGACTGTTTTCTCTCTTCTGCCTTTCTTCCTTTCTTTGCTTCCTTTTGTTATTCACTTCATCCAGTCAGTAGTATCTAGTGAGTACCTATTTACAGACATTTTGGATAATATAAAGAGCAAGTGAAACACAGTCATTGAAACATGGAATTTATATTTTGGAGGCCTGAGGCAGATATTTAACCAAAATTTGCACAAATGATTAATGCCAACTGTAGTATGTTCAGTGCGAGAGATAGCACAGGAGGCATTAGCAGACTGTAACCTGGCATCTATCCAAAAGAAGGTGGACCGGTTTATTCATTACACAAACTCATACATAGTTTTTGTATGAAGCTCTAATTTGACTATTTCCTAAATTCGTTGCTAAGGAATAGGCTTACAATAGGAGAAAAAACAAACAAGTCTTTTCCCTCATGGCATTCTAGCTTTAGTTTTCAAATCCTGCTCTAAGAAACTCTGAGGGTGTCACAGTGTTTTCAAGTGTCACCAGACCATGTTAGGGAGAGGGTGTGCACTGAGGCCACACAGCTACTACATGGAGTTCAGTTAGATACAGGCAGTCCTCACTTTGACAGCGCCCTATTAACACAGATGTATGAATATGTGTATATACAAACTGAGTCCTTGCTTTGCACAGTTCCCACATACTTTTTAAAAAAAGTTTATTTAAGCAAGCTCTATACTCAGTGTGGGATTTGAACTCACAGCCCTGAGATCAAAAGCTGCTCTTCTACCAACTGAGCCAGGCAGGTTCCCCCACATTCTTTTGATATGCATTGATTTCAGTTAATCCTTGCAAAGTGAGGACTGCCTGTATGTCTTTTTATGTGTATTTGATAAAGCGTATACTGCTAAAAGAAATAATTGGCAAGCATTAGCTAAGTTCTTGTCTAGAATGTGATTTTCCAGTTCAAGAATCCTTATAAGAATTTATACCCCCAAAGAACTACCTAACCCATCTATACTTCCTAAGCTAAATATTCCATATTCTAGACTTTTTTTTTTTTTTTTTTTCTCTGTGAGACTCAGCTCAATTACTCTCACTACCCTCGTCACTCCTTTGTACATACTGTTTTGCCAGTGTTGCTCTTAATGCTTGGGATTCAAAACTGAGTATCAAGTACATTTTGCCAGAGAACATGTATCTGTATCACCCTCCAGACTCTGTGCTCTATCAGGGTAGGTAACCTTGGTACCCTGGGATAGCATCTGATATTTAATATTTAATAATTATTTCATTAATAAATATTCCAAATGTGGTAAGATCACTCTTGGTACAGATGCTTAGTATTACAATTATATCATATTAGTTTTGTTGGTAGCTATCCAACACAGTTGACTTTGTGTTTGATTTTGTTTGAAGATGATTTTGTGTTTCTCATCACTTTGTCAGATTAACTACTTTTCATTTATGAAGCTCCTATGGGAGCTGACATGAAACAGGTAAATTTTGTTGGGGAGGGATTATGAGCACAAAGGAACAAAAAGTCAGATCTGATTGGGATTCTGACTTGGAAAGGAAGCTTTTAGGAATGTTCTGACCTCTTTCCCATAAAACTTTGTGCTAAGAGACTAGAAAGAACAAGGAAATCAGAAATAAAACTTGCACATCATTCTGGAAATGCCAAGGCATAGTGCAGAAATTTTATGGGTTTATATTTTAAAGGTTTTGCATTATAGTATTGATTTGAATGATTTGAAATTTCATAGAAAATTTCATTACCTTTTAACTTGATGAAATTCACTGAAGAAAGAAATGTTACAGAAATGGGCTATACCATAATGACTTTCATATTCATGTGAGATTGTCAGTGCAGACAATTGGGACTTCAGTTGGTATGGGAGAGAAAGTGCTCTTGAATACCAAATCTGGGCAAAGCAACTTGGCACTTATATAACCAAGCTTAAAAAATTTACACTCAAATTAGAAATTATACTTCTGAGACTCAATCCTAAAGAAATAATGAGAAGGGAATCAAAGATTTATGTACAATATACTTTATTATAGCATTCTTCCTAATAGTGGGGAAAAAAAAGAGCCTTAATGCTTATTAATATAGGACCAATGAAATAAAATTATAGTTAAATCTGTATGATGGAGTACTAAACAGTTACACTCCAGGAAAGATGCAGAACAGAATGGATAGTAAGTCATCTTTCAGCAACAACAACAACAACTAAGGAAAGGTAAAATAAAAAATGATAATAATGATGAACTATAGGAGGAAGGAAGAAAGAAATAAGATAAAAGAAACAGTTTTTATTATTTTAGTTTTGAATTTAGTTGCAGGCAACAGTTTTATATAATAATATAAAATTAGGAAAAAAAAAAAAAAACCCGAGTTCCAAAGGAAAATGAAACAAAAGAACCTGTGTATAAAGTTGGTGGCTTAATAAAGTGAGGGAGAATTATTTCAAGAAACTTTGAATTCTAATAATTTGTACAGGCTTTGTGGACTATATCTCAATGACAAACATGTGCCAAAAAAGTCTTAAAATGTTATCTATAATAATATTTTCATATTGGTATTGTTATTTTTGTTATTACCCACATGTTTTGGGATAATATTGGGGGATAAAGTACATAAGTAATTTTTTGTGTCATTAGAAAATAGGACTTCGTTAAAAGAAAAAAAGTGCAAATATAAATTTAAAGAAGTTAAGCAAAAGCATTTCATCCAACATTTGAACTGAATTTATCAGAGTGAACTGAAAGTGTATTTTGTCTTAACATCATATTTTTTAGGTCTGTCCATGAAAAAGTCTGGAGACAATGACCATCTGAGTATTAGTGAATAGTCCCCACATACATATTGTGATCTCTAGTTGCCTTTTCCTTTATTAATAAAAGGAAACACGATACCTTGAAGAGATAGTTGAGTCCAGGTTTGTGGCCGGAAACATATGAACCTGGAATATCTTCTTGAACCCCCAAACAAGAAAGCCACTGGTAGTGTGTTCACATTAAAAGGAAATGATGGTTATTTTTAAGGGCACAACCCCATCCCAGAGAACATGGGAATGTGAACATTAAAAATAGTGATAAGGACACTGGATTGAAATGTACCAAAATGGTAAAGTATGTGAGCACATAATGATATAAAAAATGGTAAGTAAAGAAAGGAATCACACACTTTTCTTGCCTTTCCTGTGCAAACTGTACCTTAATATAGACAGAGTACTTTATATAGAAGAATTTCCAATAATAAATGTAGAAGAAGGGATAAAATTAGATTATTACCACTTTGTATCTACTAATGAAAAAAAAAGATAATTAAGAGGTATTAAAACCATAATCAAATATCAAATAACTGGTAAGAAGCTCTATAATGGATAGATGAGCTTGCAGACAACTTTTAAGTTTAGCAGCATGCACACAAAGACATACACATCAGACAGAGATGTGCTTACTGATAAAATACAATAAAAATTATTCAGCATCATCTATACTGACAAATGATCACTGCCAAAATATTGAACCTTAATTTGGCCAAGCTTCAAGATCTGCTAACCAGTTTTTAGGACACACACATGAAGAAGAGAATAGCATGTTGAAAAACACCACAGAGAAGCAGCAAAATTCAGAATGCGAAAGGCTCTTCAGGACAAATGACTTCCTCAACAAATTAATGACATGAACAACAAATAAAGGAAGGAAAGGGACCAATAGATTGAGACATAAGAGATGTCCACCAAATGATATGTATTGGACATTAAAAAAAAATCCCCCCCCAATTTAAAAAATTTAAATAATTCCCATCTAAATAAACAAAATAATAAAAATAATTGAGGAAGACTGAACATTGACCAGATGATATGGAAAACATTTTTAAACACATGAAGTGTGATAATATTATGATTATGTTACAAAATAGACTCATAATCTTTTAGAGACACTGAATTATTTATGGAGAAAATCATATGATATCTTGGATTTGATTTAAAATATGCTAGTGGAGTGAGAGAATGATGGGTAGCAGTAGATGAATCAAGACTGCCCAGATATTGATAACTATCTAAGCTAGGTGAAGAGTATAAGATGTTTTAATATAATCTCTTATTTTATGTATATTTGAAAATTTTCAAAATAAAAAATTAAAAGTAATATTTTAAAATGGTAATAACACAGTTTGCTCTGGATCATAGAATTTATGAAACTTTTATTGTTTTATTGTACTATCTTACAACAGAAATTTCTCCTCCCACAGTTCTGGCAGCTAGAAGTCCAAAATCGCGGTGTCAGTAGGGCCATGTTTCCTCTGAAACCTGTATGGGACAATCCTTGCTTGGCTCTTTCTAGCTTCTGGTGATGGCTGTCAGTCCTTGGCTTAGAGCCATGTCACTTTGATCTCTGTTTCTGTTTTCCCTTACTACTGTCACATGTGTCTATTTTGTCTCTTTTCCTCTTATGAAGAAACAAGTCATACTGGATTAAGGGTGTATCCTGCTCAGTGTGACATCATCTTCCAAGCAATTATAACTATAATTATATAATTAATTATATCTGCAATGATCTTATTTCCAAATATGTCATATTTAAGGTACAAGGATTAGGATTTCAGCATATCTTTTGGAGGGACACAGTTCAAGTCACTACAATCACTAGCCATCCATGAACCTTGAAATAGCTGTGATATACAAGGCAGATATCTGATGTAAAGCTGACCAAGGTTCAAATCTCCAGCTCTTTATTATTTGTTTGATCTCAGGTTTAATTTTTCAAATCATCATAATAATAAAAATGTAACAACAACAACAACAGGAGTTTGGCTGATAATAATAACAACAGTAACAGTTTGTTGTAGTCGAGTTCTCAATAAGACAGACTAAGGTAGAATTTGTGCGCTTAATCTTTATTGGGAGATATAATTCTGTGGCAGCAAGAGTGAGGAAGAAAAGGGCAAAGAAGCAGGGAATCCCCAGAAGCAAATTCATCATGGTCCATTATTCCCAAAGAGGTTACAGTTTTACAAGAAGACAATGTCACTTCATGTAAGGTATCTTCCAGACAGGTTATATAGAATTACCATGATTCAACATACTATGGAAGGAAGAGGAGAAGAAATATTTATCTCCAAGCTCCCTCCCATATTCTCTTTCTCGTTGGTCCTATTTAATCCAGTGAAGCCTTAACTCTCCAGCTCCCCCCACAGCTCATTCAGAGTTTTGTTACCTAGCCTGGCTAGATAGATTGGGGCAGCCAGAAGTGTCTGGTGGAGTACTGAGATTTTCACTGGCAAGCAGGTAAGGTTTAGGAGTAGGTAGACTGAGCAAATCTGGAGTGGCACATAAACCGAGTCCGATAAATATTTACCAACTTAGAGACCAGTTTTGGTGATCACATAAGAAAAAACATAAATGAATTTTCTTCTTAATCTTTAAGATTCATTTATTTTTAAAGAGAGAGAATGGCATGGTTGGAGGGGAAGGGACAGAGAGACAGAATCCTGAAGCAGGCTCGCCGCTGAGTGGGGATCCTGTGGAGCTCCATCTCCAGACCCTGAGATCATGACCTGAGCCGAAACCAAGGGTTGGATTCTTAACCGATGGAGCGCCCTGGGTGCCCCCATGAATTTTCTGCTTCTGTGCACTGCCTGGTTTGAGTCAGGCACTGTATATATGGTCATTACTTATTTCTGTTTATCTGGGAGAGACATATCCCAATATTCAAAGAGCTTATAATAAAAACAGTGTAAAATTTCTTTAAGAGGATAGCATGAATTTGAGAAGGAGGGATCAAAGTGTGTTTAAATAAGAATATTTTATTTTAAAGCCACTGTGATTTGAATTTAACCACTGAAATATTTGTAGTTGAAAGACGGCTGACTCCACAAAATAATGTGAGCATGAAGAAAAGAGTGTCTTATATTAAAATTTTAGTCTTTGAACTATCACAAACAAGAGTTCAGATTTGGCCTGACACACTTTTATTTCATTTTACTTTCTCTGTGTGTGATAAAACAAACAACTCCTTTTCATCTACTTCTCCTTCTTTATCTTCCCTTTCTACTTCCACCCGCCACATCTCCCATTACTCCCATCCTTTCTTAATGCTTCTTGTAGTTAAAGTTTGGGCTTTGTGAGGAAAAAAAAAAAAAAAAAAAAAGACTTAAAAATTCAAATCCCAGCTTTATAACTCAGAAGCTAAGTGCAAATTGTTTAACCTCTTAAGCTTTGGTTTCCTCAATTTTAACAATACACTGAAAGGATTAAGTGAAGTTACGCTTATAAAATGCTTAGCGCTTGCTGTGTATCGACAGGATCCAAACTTCGTCTCCACTGTTGCAGCCTTGCATGTCTTCCTCATCTCTCAAGAGATGATGTTGTAACAGCTCCCTAACTGCCCCAGCCACCCCTACTACCCCGCCAAGCCACCATCCACTGAGCTTCTCTCTTTGCATTCTCCTTACATCATAACCTGATGTTTTCAAAGACAGTTCTTTCCCTTTCACTCCCTTACTTAAATTCCTTTAGTGGCTCCTCATTAATGAGAGATGAACAACAAATTCCCAGGCTTGTCTTCACCTCTTGAAGCTTTATCTTCCAGCTTCCACTGTCTTCCTAGTAGCCACAAGCACACTGTTTCTCATATGCACTAGGTTGGCTCTCTCTTCTAGACTTTTATACCTATGGTGTCCTTCCTTCCTGGCACATGGCTAATTTCTCTTTGTCATTCAGGCCTTAGTTGATGTTGTTCTTCAAACAAAAGTCTTCTGTAGAGCAAAAGAAACCATCAAAAAAATGAAAATGCAGTTTATGGAATGAGAGAAAAATATTTGCAAATCATATGTTGGGTAAGGGGTTTTATCAAAAATATACAAGGAATATATATAACTCAATAGCAAAAAAAAAAAAAAAAAATTTAAAAAAAATCCCAATTGCAAAATGGGCAAAGGACCTGAATAGATAGTTTTCCAAAGAAGACATACAGATGATCAGCAGTCACATGAAAAGATCCTCAACAGCATCCATCATCAGTGAAATGCAAATCAAAGCCATGAGATACTACTTCGTACTTTTTAGTGTGTCTATTATGAAAAAAGTAAGAAAAGAAATGTTCACAAGAATGTGGAGAAAAGGGGAGCCTTACACCCTGTTGGTGGGAATGTAAATAAGTGCAATCAATATGGAAAAAATGTAGAAATTCCTTAAGAAATTAAAAATAGAAATACCATATTATCCAGAAATCCCTATTCTGACTACATTTCTAAAGGAAATGAAATCAGTGTCTTGATTAGGTATCTGTATTCCCATGTCTACTGCAGCAATTTTCATGGTAGTCAAGATATGGAGACGACCTGAGTGTTCATCAATGGATGAATAGGTAAAGAAAATGTGGTGGATATACACAAAATGGAGTATTTATTCAGCCTTAACAAAAGAGAGCCTGACATTTGTGGCAACATAAATGAGTCTGGAGGGCATTATGCTAAGTTAAATAACCCAGACAGAAAAATAAATACTGCATGATATTGCTTATAAAATATAAACTCAGATCATAGAAATAATGAGCCAACTTCTTTCTATAAAGTCACTCATAGAGTAAAAAAGAAGTCAAACTCATAGAAATGGAGAATAGAATGATGGCTACCCGGGTTTGAGGTTTGGGGAAATGTGGAAAGGTTGGTAAAAGGGTACAAACTTCTAAGTATAAGATGAGTAAGTTCTGGGGATCTAATGTACAGAATGGTGATTCTAGTTGATAATACTATATTACATAACTAAAATTTGCTCAGGGAGTAGTACTTAAGCATTCATACCCCTAACCACAGCTCCCCCCAAATAAGGTAACTGTGAGGTAGTGAGTTATTAATTAACTAGACCGAGGGAATCCTTTCACAATGTGTATGTTTATCAAACCATTATGTTATATATTTTAAATATATGGTTTTTTTTTTCAATTATAACTCCAAAAAAAAAAAAAAAAAAAGCAAAAACTGTATGCCTTGATGTAGGGTGTACTTTCTTTGGTATTTTTCCTGGATCTGTGCTTTGGTTCCTGACATGAATTTGGGGGAAATTCTCAACCATTATGGTTTCAAATATTTCTTTGGTTCCGTTCTCTCTGCTCCTGCTGGTATTCCCATTATATATATGTTACACCTGCTGTAGTTGTCCACGGTCCCTGGATAATTCATTCTGTTTTTTCCCCCAGTCTTTGTTCTCTTTGCTTTTCTGTTTTCAAAGATTCTACTGATACATCCTTTAGTTCAGTGAATCTGTTCTCAGACTCTGTCCAGTCTACCGAAAAAACCCCATCGAAGGTGTTTTTCATTTCTATTACAGCATTTTTCTCTCCAGCATTTTGTTTTGGTTCTTTCTTAGGGTTTCCATTTGTACACTTTTATTTCCCATCTGTTCTTACTTGATGTCTACTTTTTTCATTAGAGCCCTTAGCATATTCATCACAGTTGTTTTATATTCCCAGTATAATCCCAACATCCCTGGCATGTCTGGATTTGATGCCTGTTCAAATCTCTTCAAATTTCTTTTTTTGCCTTTTGGTATGCCTTGTAGTTTTTTCTTGTTAGCCAGACATGATGTCGTGGGTAAACAGAACTGCTGTAAATAGGCCTTAGTAATGTGGCATTGAGGTATAGGAGAAGGGGAAACATCCTGTAGTCCTACAGTTAGGTTTCTGCCTTTTTATGAGCCTATGTCTCCAGAATGTGAGGTTCATAATAGTTTCTGTTTCTCTCCCTCAGGTCAGTTAGGTGTTGATAATAATTCATCACCTTATTGTCTGATAACTAGTTCCCACTGAGGGCAGGCCTAATAAGAGAACAGAATACTCTGGTGTTTTCCATAATGGTTCCTTTTCCCCTTCTCCTCTGCCAGAAGCTAAATGGGACTTTTTTTTTTCTCCGATATTTACTGTGGGGACCTGGTCAAGCCCCTGGAGGTAAATTTCACAAAATTGTGGGGGCCTCCTGATGGCTGTGTCCCCGTAGAGTTTTTAACTCTCAAGAGTTGTCCACAGTGAGCCACCAGCAATTTGTCAATTACAGTCCAGGGTTTCCTGTGCTAGCCCTCGTTCCTTCGGCATTTTCTGCATGTGAATTCCTACTCCTGTAAATTGTGGCTCCCTGTATTCTGTAGTCTGTCTCCCCAGTCTTTGGGGCTGTGGCTTACCCTGTGCCCTCTCCACTCTTACGGATCCAGGAAGAGTTGCTGATTTTTCAGTCTATTAGGCTTTTAACTTGTTGTTAAGAGAGAGTGGTAACTTTCAAGTCCCTTACATGCAGAACCAGAAACTAGAAATCCACGGTCATATGATGTTATGCATTCCTTCTCAAAACCAAGTTTTCCTAAGATGGAGGATGACTATATAAGAGAATTCTCCCTACTTGAAATCTATTTCTGAGGCATTAATCCGATGTTTCCAATTTACATCAAGTAAATCATATATGTGGAAGAGTCATCCAGATACTTTCAAGTTGTTTCTTGAAGTGTCAATTCTGAATAATTATCTTAGAAGCCACAATCTTAGGAATGTTTCTCCTGTCCTTGAATATTGCAAAGCAATGACAACAGAATTCAGGCATGTTGTATTTTTTTTTTTCTGTTTGTATTTTGAAACTTTTTGAATGCATAATGTCCTTTTGAAGATACCACATCTCTTCTGTTTAAATGACATCTTAGAAAGGATTAATCATTTGGGTTTTTTTGTGTGTGTGTGATTTTTTTTTTTAATGTTTTATTTCTTTTCAGTGTAACAGTATTCATTGTTTTTTCACCATACCCAGTGCTCCGTGCAATCCGTGCCCTCCCTAGTACCCACCACCTGGTTCCCCCAACCTCCCACCCCCGCCCCTTCAAAACCCTCAGGTTGTTTTTCAGAGTCCATAGTCTCTCATGGTTCACCTCCCCTTCCAATTTCCCTCAACTCCCTTCTCCTCTCCATCTACCCTTGTCCTCCATATTGTTTGTTATGCTTTTTTAACCCATTCTAAGTGGGACTCTCTATTAAGAATGTTACCACCATTGGGAGAAGGAGACGAGAAGTGAGTTGGGGGAAATTGGAGAGGGAGACAAACCATGAGAGACTGTGGACCCTGAGAAACACACTGAGGGTTTTGGAGGGGAGGGGATTGTGGAAATGGGTGAGCCTGGTGGTGGCTATTAAGGAGGGCACATATTGTATGGAGCACTGGGTGTGGTGCATAAACGATGAATCTTGGAACACTGAAAAGAATTTAAATTAAAAAAATAAAAGAATGTTACCACCTCACACCTTAACCCAGCCTTCAGTCAAGTGCTTCTATAATTACACTGTAAGTAGCTAATTAAGAAGGGGCTTAATGTACTGTAGTTGAGAGTGCTTTCCATTCAGGGAATTAGTTCTCCTCCTTATTAGGAGTTGCAAATAAGCAATTCAATATCCTGAATCTGCTCCAAACAAAATGCTAACTGGTATCTTTATGGAAACATAACTCCAGCCAGCATAAGTATGTGTGGGAATTACTTTCTTTTTCTTCTTACTTCTTCATATTATTGTTATCCAGCTCCACAAGACAGAGATAAGAAGCACAACATCTGCATTTCTCAGATTACCCATCTCTTTATCCCATGTGGGTAGAATGACACTTATTTTTGCTGGTAGCATGGCTGCCACCATCACAGCAGGACTTCTATTTCTTTTTCAAATAAATAAAATTAAAGGTGCTCAGCATGGTACAGTTCAGCTGTATATCGGCAAGTTGCACACAAATTGAAGGTGCTTTTAATTTTTATTTTTAAACTTCTTCACCAGCCTGCAGTAACAAAAATAAAGCCAGACAATGTGGGCCAGTTACCTGCCAGCTTTCCCTCTAAATATATATATATGGTTATAAACTGTGTTACTAGAGCAATTTTATGGCAAAGAACGTTTTCATAAAAGATATTAGAAAAATCTAGAGTAAAAAAATTCTATTTTCATTTAACAAATTTATCAGGATTCAACCTACAAGGTTTTTAATTAACAAAATTGAGATAATTTACTGAAACCTTTGAGATGAATAGATCTTGGGGGACTAGAGGAAATACAGATTTATTACAACATATGCAGTGCACTTTTTTGTTTGTTTTGCAGCCATAGCCTTCATTTTAATAAGGAAATTATACTTTAGAAAACACTAACAACCTAATTGCGTGGAAGTTTTTTAAACATGTGATCAAAACTTGACTCTCCTGAATTTTTCTTCCAGGATTTAGAGCCTCAAGTACAATCCTGTAAGACAGAAAAATGGTTGGAATTGATTCACTCTTGTAATAAGGAGACTTTCTGTTGTGGATTGAATTATTTACCAGTTAAAAATATATTAAAGTCCTAACTCTCGATAGGTGTTAAATATGACCTTATTTGGAAATAACGTCCCTGCAGATGTGGTCAAGGTGGGGTCATAATGAATTAGAGTGGGCTCTAATCCAGTGTAAGTGGACACTGGCACGGAGGTAAGATAGCCAAGTGGAGAGAGAGGCAGGCATTGTTGTCATGCTGCCACAAACCAAGGAATGCCTGGCGACCAGAGGCTGGAAGAGGTAAGAAAGGATTTTTCACCGAGAAAGAGAGAGAGAGAGACAGAGACAGAGACTGTGTGTGCGCGCGCGCGCGCGGTGTGTGTGTGTGTGTGTGTGTGTGTGTGTGAGAGAGAGAGAGAGAGAGAGAGAGAGATAGAGAGAGAGATTGAGAAGGAGGGGCGGTCTGGCCCATGTCTGTACCTTGATTTCTGACTCTTAGACTACAGGACAGTGAGAAAGTTAAGTTTCTTTTGCGTTAAGCCACCTAGTTTGTGGTCATTTGTTGCATTAGCTTAGGAAAATAATATACTGTCTTTACTTCTTTTGCTTTGATCAACTGTTTCTGGTTCCTTTTCAAGCTTAGCTCACCAGATTCTCCTTTATTGTTTGAGTTATCCCATAATATTTCTAATAAATTCCCTTTAAACTCGTTACCCTAAGTAGAATTCTGTTGCTTGCATCATACTTCCTATCTAATGAGCAAACAATTCTTGCTATCTTTCCAAGTGTCAGTTGATATTGGAAGCTGGTCAGGCACAAAGTATAGGAAAGATAAACCAAACTTGTAAGGTAGGCCAAGGGAGAACAGCATGTAGTCTTACAGAAATATTAGATTAAAAGATTGTTTAACAGATCCACCCAAGGATTGTTTAATTATCTACATTTGAGGAATGTATCATTGCTTGACTTAATATTTACTATGAATTAAAAGCCGAGATTCTTTGAATTTACATGTTAATTAACTTCTAGATTTGGTCTGACAGAGAGGCAAATCATTATTTTCCTCAAAATTTATGATTGTCTTGCCCTGTAGAACATTAACCAGTCTTATATCTAATCTAGCAATCTTATGTACACATTGTTTTCTTCAATGCCTGTATCACCCTTGTTCTAATAATTCTTGTTCAAATCAACTTTGCCTTCCTGCTGACTACCTCATGAGGAAAAGCAGTTTTACTATATGTGCATTAAAATCATATTTTCACCTTTTTGACAGTTATACTTTGATATGTGCAGAAAGTTATTTGGGAATATTAATAATTCCAGATTAGCTGAATAACTATTTGTGACTATATCCAAAAGGTTGAAATTAGAATGTTGACATTGAATGACAAATATGAAAGGATTTGAGTATGCTGAGAGAAAAGAATGAGTATCTTCTTCCTTAAGATTGAAGAAAAGGCATTTCCTAAGTATACACACACACATCTATATATAATTTACATATATAACATGCATATGTACATATAACATGTATACATGCATAAATATATAATTTTAGAAAGTCTGTTTACTCAAAAATATTGACTTACAGACTATTAAGTATCTCTTAAAGTCTAAGACAACTTCCACCGAAGATCTCGTCTTTGAATAAAACTAAATCTGGACACAGAAGTGTAGGAATTTTGTATAAACTCTGGAATCACCTAAAGCAACCGAAAACCAATTTTAAGTTACATAATCTGATAAAAAATTAGGTCATTTCCCATAATAAGATAAGACTTTAGTTATCCCGGCATTATTAAAACCTCAATATAAAAATAAAAACAACAGGGGCACCTGGGAGTCTCAGTGGGTTAAGCCTCTGCCTTCAGCTCAGGTCATGATCTCAGGGTCCTAGGATCAAGCCCTGTGTCAGGCTCTCTGCTCAGCAGGGAGCCTTCTTGCCCCTGCCTCTCTCTGCCTGCCTCTCTGCCCACTTGTGATCTTTCTCTCTGTCAAATAAATAAATTAATTTTTTTAAAAAATTCAAAAACAAAAAAATAAAAACAACAAAGATTGAGTACAACCAAATCCCATAACAAACCTAATGTAGGACCAATATGACATTATTGAAAAGATTTAGACATATCCCTGATGGAAGGGGAGCATGTGTGTGTGTGTGTGTGTGTGTGTCTGTGTGCGTGTGATAAAAGTTATGCAAGAATGAGGTAAGAAGGGAAATAAGGATACTACCATTTCCTGAATGTTATTATGTGTCCAGCTCTAGAATTCTTTTTAAAAATTGAAGTTTTTAATTCTTGTCATGTTATCATTCCCATTTATAGATGAAGCTCAGAGAAGTTAATTGTCTTTCCCAGGTCATGCAGAGCTCAAACAGAGTCAGGATTCAATTTTATTTCTAACTCCAATGTTCCTGTTTTGGGTTTTCTAGTAAAGGACATTGCCTCTCAAAATAAGATTGACCTTTTCAGTGGATATCCAGGAGTCTAGTTGATTGTACAAGTCATAGGTAGAAATTAAGACTTTTCTGGAATGGCACATGGTTGATGGAAAAAGTATAGATAAGGACTACAGAATATTTATTTCTTGCACCATATCGCCCTTAAAATACAATGTGACCTTGGGGATGACACCTTTTTTTTTTTTTGCCTCTGTCTGGCCTCAGTTTCCAAATCTTTAAAATGAGATTATTGGACCAGGTTTATAAATTTATGACTGTGGTCTGTGGTTTTGTATTAAAGTAATTCATTATTCTTTTAATCAAGAGAATTTATTGAGGCATATAATGTAAGTAAATCTGAGATGCTATTATTTAAAAAAAGATGACCATTATTTTATATGCCATTGAGCAAGAATAAAAAGTCACAACTTAAACTGATACAATGCTTTATTATCAGTTATTACTTTACATTTATTAAAATGCTTTTTAAAGCTTATTAAGAAACATATTTTTGTTATCTATCACAAAAATAAAAATAAATTTATGTAAGGTTTTTCTAAATTTTTTGCCCAATCAGTGTCCAATTTTTCCAGATAAGTTTTAAACCTAGAGTTGTATGGTTTTTTCATATACAACTACTAACAACATCTGCCACTGCTTCTAAAACTGATGGTAATAAAGTATTTCTTAAACACAACTATTTGCTATCTCTGAGATTTTCTTCAAAGCCCATTACATTTTATTTAAAGATAATACCAGCAAATATACAAATATGTATCTGTGTGTCTTTGCCTGTGTATATGTGTGTATACACTTACATCATTAAACATGTGACTTTGGGGTATACATATATATTCTATAAAACTTACAGCTCATAGATACATAAGGAGGAACGCTTCGATATTATTCACCTTGATGTTCTCCAATGTGTACTGTATTGTCTTTTACAAAATAGGAACTCAAAAAATATTTACTGACATAAAGTGGAGTTGAAATATTCCATTTTGGTTTTTACAGTTTTCAAATTATTTGACTTCATATGTAATAAATAAATTCATTACCCACTCTGAGTTTTCTAGACATGCTACAACTGTATTTCCAATGCTTACCATTTATTAGCAATAGAAAAACAGGGTAATAAATTGCAAAACATATCAGTGAATGCAAAATGTCTCCTTAGAAAAGATAATTTAAAATTACAGTATTTTATGGAGTTCTGCAGTGTTATTTGTTGATTTCTGCCTAATTAAATGCATATGATAAGATAAACATCTGCTAGACTCCTTCCCACCAATCAGTTGGGTAACTAAAGGTAACAAAATTGGTATGTTGGGTTTTCCATCTAACTCAGTATTTGTTTTATTATGAGCATTTTAAAATTGAATTTTTATTACCTCTTCTGTGCCTTGTAATCTATACATTAAAAATAAAAATACCAAAAACAGTGATTATTTTGCATTTTATTCAATAGAAATGTACAATATGAAGTCCTGCTTTGATTGATACTAAGTTAGATTCCAAATTTCTAAGTGCCCAATCTACCAGCCGGTCTTTGCAAATACTCATGTGTAATTTTGAGTTACATTTGAAATAATTTCCTTAAACATGTCATAAAAATAAGTTTGTATGTTCTAGAACAAGCTGTTCTAATAGTAGTACTTCAATCAAGAAAATTGTTTCTCTAAGCTGCTGGTTTATAACCACAAAACTAGAGCTGGTCTTTTAGCTGAAGTGCCTGCTGTCCTTACTCCC
Source organism: Martes martes (assembly GCF_963455335.1). Taxonomy (NCBI): domain Eukaryota; kingdom Metazoa; phylum Chordata; class Mammalia; order Carnivora; family Mustelidae; genus Martes; species Martes martes. The sequence continues at coordinate 175,105,916 of NC_137888.1, read as the reverse complement.
TCCAGTTCTAAGAATTTTGCAGTCTTTCTTCCAATCTGAATTCTAGACATGCGTGCACACACACACACACACACACACACACACACAGTGTTTTGTTTTAAGAAACAGTATAACATAAGCATTGCATACTCTGCATAATGTAACATAGTAAGAGTACAGACTTTGGAGTGAATTTCTGGATTCAAATATTGTCTTAATGATTTCCTGGCTTAGAGTCTTTGGAAAGTGACTTAACCTTTGTTCTTCAGTTTCCTCATCTGTAGAGCAGGCTAATTAATAGTACCAAGAAGTGCTTTGAGGGAAAATCATTTTCATATTTATAAAGCACTTATAATTCTACCTGCCAAATATTAAATGTTATGTAAGTGTTTGCTAAATTAAAAGACATGAAAATATGTTTATATCAGTAGTCACATCACATGCTGGAAGATTCTGTAAGTCTCTGACTGAAAATGAGGTGGAGTATCCACATATTTTTGTTAATTACCTCTTCTCTTGCCTCACAGTGAGTAAATCTTTTTGCTGCTTGCTGTGACTCTGTCAAAAACTTTATTATAATGAATTACTGTATATGAAATGCCCGACCAGTTGGTTAATTCAGTGAAACATAAAACTAGCTCAAGCCTTACCTTCCACACTACCTCCCCTTCTCCCCCCATCCCCAAAATGATCAAACTCTGTTCCTTGCTGGAAACAAGTAGAATTAGGTAGATTTCACCAAGCAGGGTTTAAAAATTTTAATAAAGCCCAAACTGTAGAAAGCTTTTGACTCACATATTCCTACTGAGAAGTTTTTGTGGAAGTCCACAGGAATAAAAATATTTACGAAGTTTAAAAGTGATGCCAGTGATAGTCCAGCCTTATTGGTCACTGATCTAATCCAAATTCACCATCTTCACTTACTAAATTTCACTGGACATGAGTAAGGAGCACTGTCTTCGACTCTGAGGCATAAAAGCAATTTACAGTAAACTTTTACAGATGTTTCAAACTCAGCATCCAATTAAAAGTCCTATATTCTGTTTTCTATGCATTTGAATTGGAAGATTGAAATAGTTCTTTACAGTGCCTAGGTAACCTGAGACTTGTTTCCTTTTGCAGACAGAATTTATGTTATGCAAACATGATTTTCATCTGTCTTTGTTCCTTTTAATTTTCTTATATTAAACACAAATAGTATTCCCTTAAGAGTTACTCTCATTGTTAGAATGTAAAAACAATTTATTATTTAATAGGTTAGGCTACTGGATATCTTCTCATTGACCTCAGATTGTCTGATTAGCTCCCCTTGGACTTCATCCTAGCTAAAGTAATGCAAATAATGCAAATAGATTTCATTGAGTAGCTTTCCCTGCAAAAGTTCAGCTGTCCCATTTTATTATTGTTTTATTTACCTACTAAGGTACGCATTAACTTTTACAATAGTTTGTGTTTCACACTGTATATGCTAGAATACTATTAGTTTTGTGTAATGTTCAGAAGTGTTATGAGAAAATTTTTTCCAGCCAAGTTTGTTTGAAAAATTGTGAATTAAATAAAGAAAAATGGGTTTCTTTACTGTAGTTCTCAAACCATATTAATATGCATGCCCAGTCTTCAAGAGAGGGATATAACATGCTGTGTCTTCCCAATATTTTCACCACTTCTTTTTTTAACAAACTATTTCTTAAAACTTGTGTTCTGTGATACAGTGTTTGGGAATGTCTTCTTGGTACATACACTTCTTATTTCTGAAGACTGAGACTAAATAATAATTTGTTTATAAGCACTTGAATTCTTTTATCAGTTAATTCTTCTTCATGTTTGTAGATAGTGGAAGGTTAAGTACAGCAGTGCAGTTGTGAATAACATTGAGAAACAAATATATACCACTTAGCTCATTCCTCCCCTGGGAAGTGTAAGTACAGCTTTGAAATTTACAATTTCTGTCACCAAAGTAGAAATTGATAGTATTGAGCATATTTATAAAGAAAAGCTATTAGCGAGATCAGCTAGGACTGCCACTGGCACTACTGAACCTCCAACTGTTTTCCCTAGGCTAATGCCAAGCCATGGGTAGAGTACCTCCTGAGTAGTAGTGAAAACCAAAGTGAACACTTCCCATTAAAAATCAGATGAAGATCAGTGAGTAGGTATTCAAAGCCAGCTTTTGGATTGATATGAGGGAAAACATGTTAATACAGAAGAGCAAAATGGTAGAAATAGCTGAATAAATTATGTGCCATGATTATATGACTCAAGGGCATTCAGCCATATCCATGGACTTAGAAAATGTCCCACTTGGAGGAGAACTTCGAGAAACAATAGGTAGGTTTTAGGTCCTGTGCTGTCTTAGATCCTTTGGCCTTCTATAACAGAGTACCTATAGATTAGGTGGCGTATAAACAAGACAGATTTATTTCTCACAGTTCTGGATACCAGGAAGTACCAAGATTGAGGTGTTGACTGATTTGGTGTCTAGTGAGAGGGCGCTTCCCTTACAAACAGCTGATGGCTATCTGGTTGCTGTGTCCTCACATGGCAGAAGACAGGTGAGAGAAAGCTCTCTTGGGCCCCTTTTATAAGCGCACTATTCCCATTCATAAGAGCCCCGTCTTCGTAACCTAATCATCTACAAAGGCCTCACACCCATATATCATCACATTGGGGGTTTAGAAATTTCAACTTATGAATTTTGTGGTGGGGTGAAATTCAGTCTATACCAGACACCAACCTCAATTGACTTGTAGGGCTTTCAGAGCACCATGTGGAAGAAGATTCAAATCTCATTGGCGAAGTATAATATGAACAATTAGCGAAAGATCATATTTTTTAGGAATTGGAGTTTTGACAGCATTTGGGTCACATGCTTGCCATTCTTGATTTCATTTAACTGTGCCCTTTGCAGATAGGTGGTTGTGATTCACAGAAGTTGAGAAATTTGCTCAAAGTTATACAATTAGTTAAAGATTGAGTTGGATTTTGAACCAGGCGTTTATATCTCTAAGTCATTTTTTAGAATGGACTTTGCTGATTTCTTCCCCCTGAAATACCAGTCATTACCCTTTTTGCCTTTTAAAATCTTGAACAAGACATTCAATTACACATCACTAGTATTCTCTCATCACAGTTAGGCCCGTTGAGAAGTTCCTCTTGAAACCAGAACAGTTTTTCATACAATGCATTTAAATCTGCAAGTCTTCACAGAGCTATAGGTTGAATAAAAGGAGAGGGGTCATTCCAATTTGTAGAGCAAACCAAGGTGGAAATCAGGCATGTTATTATATTTGGTAAAGGAGGCAAGTGGTGAAGGACAGAGAAATGTCCTTGTGTAGCAAAAGTGAATTTAAATATCACAGTTTTGCTTTTACCTTCGTGCCATCTTTAAAGTCTTTGTCTTTTGACAACACAATAAAAAATGAACTCTATACAACTTACAGTGTCAATGTACACATGCAAGAGCTATTCAGAAATATGTGACAGAAAGCTTTCTTTGTAGTGTTTCTTTCCCCTTTTCCTTTTATCTTTGTCTTCATATTTAAATAGGATGTCAATCATCTATTTATTTTTATGGAAATTATTGTGAATTGGGCATTTGGTAGAAGATGGTGACAGAATTGTAGGCTTTTACCACATAGAGTGGGAAATGTGGAAAATAATATGTTCTAAGATACAGATGTCTTACATATAAAATACAGTGATTACTAAACATTAATAAACATGCTTTGAGTTTTCCAATTAATAATATCTATCCCAGATTCTACATAACTAGAATCTTGAATGTTCACAATGGCTGGGATTGTCTTTGGTTGTGGAATTGTAACTGTGGTTTTAACCTCATTAACTCTCTGGCCAGCCTTTTACTAATAGGATAAAGCATGGTAAAAGGAAAACAGAAATACATCGTGTATAAGAATCAGAGACCTAATTCATGAAAGTAGAGAAATTTAGAGCTGCAATGGACTATTATAGACTAATTTACTCTTCTCCTTTCCAAATAAGGAAATAGAGACCCCAAGAGGTATAGTGATGCCTGCTAAGCCTTTGGTTCAGTGGTGGGGACAAAGCTAAAATTCAGACTGTAAGATTATATAATTTCAATGTCCTTCCAATTTGCCCAGTGGAACTGATTTTAAAATGACAAAATCATAAAATAATATAAACAAATTCCATTCTCATTGGGCATTTGCAATGGTGGTAATTTGGAAGGTCAAAACATTTTTTTTTTCTTTTTCATTACTCTGCAATGAATGTGCACTGACACAATTTGAAAATGTTATAGAATGTAAGTTTTCTATTATAATCGCCAAAATAGTATAACATTCAGATTGTTAATTTTTGAAGAGACAGCTATTTCCAAACTGTTTTTATTTTCCTTATGTTTTATCACTTACTTTTTTACACATCATGAAGATTAAGGTCTTTGTAATTTAAAAATTATACAACAGCTGCTACAAACTGCTTCTTACACTGGAACATGAAATTTATATTGGGAAAATACCTATTACTAGCTATAAAATATGTATGAGGCTCTGTAGCCAAGTTTGTAAAATGGAATTTCTCCTTGCAGCAAAATGGAATGGTTACTTTGCTTGGGGGATTCACTATTAAAGGAGAATTGTATTGATATGTGTTAAGTATTGTTCTACTGCATGAATAATGCAACCATCCATTGTGATACTTAGTATTTTGGAATTATTTGTATACCATTTTATTATTTAGACACTTATATGCTGCCTTTTGAAGCTCAGCTTATTTTATTTGATAGAATTTGTGTAATTATTTAGATGTAGAGGGTAAATATATATTCATAATTAATTTTTGTCCATGTATTTCCACAGTTAATTAGACAGATATGTTTTATATACTATACACATAATCCACATCAACTAGGAAAAAATCGTAATACTTCAGGGTGTTTTATTTTTTATGACAAATGGCAAGAAACAAGCTATCAGGGAGTTACTTTAAAAGATGTTTCCCAGGGGCACCTGGGTGGCTCGGTTGGTTAAGAGTCTGCCGCTTGATTTCTGCGTAGGTCATTATCTCAGGGTCGTGAAATCAAGCCCCTAATTGGGCTTTGGGCTCTGTGCTGGGTGTGGAGCCTGCTTAAGATACTCTTTCTTCCTCTTCCTCTGTCCTCCCCCTCCACTCTTTAAAAAAAAAAAAAAAAAGAGTCCTAGAGCATTTCACAAAAATAGATTTTAAAAAAGGTTTTTTTTTTTTTTAATCGTGTTTTATCCTATCTCTTAACCATATAAGTTGCACAGAGTTCTTATCACTGTTTTCAAAATCAAGTGTTGGTTAAATAATTTGATCACCTTCTGCTAACACTACCCCCCAAACAACCAAATTAATCTTCTTAAGGATTTCTCTTCAAATATCTCCAGTTCACAATTCACTGTAAAATGTTCAGTGTCTCCTCTGACAGTCTGCTGAGTAGAGTACAGGTAGCATAGCTCATCTTCATGTTTCAAGTTCTTGAGAAGAGCATTGCACTAACTTTTCACCCCTTCCAGCCCTATTCTCCAAGTAAACCTTACAGTCCACAGCCCAGCCAGACCTTTATTCTTTTCTTCTTTGTTCCTTTGCCCAGGCCTCTCCAAAATGCCCACATTTTATAGTTCTTTTCATCACAATGCCAATGCCCTTATTTGGCAGTCTGATTTCCTCTTACTTCATGTGAGTAGATTTTTTTTTTTTTTTTAAGAGGGTGGAACTGGTGGCCTGGGGCTCCTGATAACCTTCCCTCATCCCTGAATTCCAATGAAATGTACTGGTCAGTATGCTTGGGGTAGAGCTATACTGACTGTTTCTAAATACCAAATGCACTATTTACTAGTTGTGTGATTACTCTATTAACCCTTTCGGACTGCTCTAACAAAATAACAGGTAACTTTAAAATAACAAACAGTTATTTCTTACAATACTGGAGGTGGGAAAGTCCAAGATCAAGGCACAGGCATAGCTGAATAAGGCCCTTCTTAATTCATAGCTAGAGACTTTTTCCTGTCTTCTTACTTGGTCAAAAGGGTTTGGGAGTTCTATGGGATCTCTTTTATAAGAATACTAATCTCAGGGGCGCCTGGGTGGCTCAGTGGGTTAAAGTCTCTGCCTTCAGCTCAGGTCATGATCCCAGGGTCCTGGGATCAAGCCCCGCATCGGCCTCTCTGCTCAGCGGGGAGCCTGCTTCCCTCTCTCTCTTTGCCTGCTTGTGATCTCTGTCTGTCAAATAAATAAATAAAGTCTTTAAAAAAAAAAAATAATACTAATCTCATTCATGAGGGCTCCACTCCATGACCTAATTACCTACGAAAGGCCCCACCTACTGATATAATCAATCATTCATGCAGGTTAAAATTTTAACATATAATTGTTGGGGATACAAACATTCAGGCCATAGTAATGTCTCAGTTCTGATGTGGTCAAAGAGGATAATAAGAGTATCTATTTGATAGATTTTAAGCACATGCAATTGTAGTGCCTTGCATATACTTGATTAGTTAATGTTAGATATTATTATGGAAGAATAAAATTGATACTTAGTGTATATTAATAACAATCTACTATGCTTTACCTCCTGCCTGGTTTTAAGACATAAAAAATATATATGTATATATATTTTTTAATAGATTTTCTTTATTTATTTAACAGAGAGAGAGAGATCACAAGTAGGCAGAGAGGCAGGCAGAGAGGGGGGAAGCAGACTCCCCGCTGAGCAGAGAGCCCGATGCGGGGCTCAATTGCAACCATGACCTGAGCCGAAGGCAGAGGCTTAATCCACTGAGCCACCCAGGTGCCCCAAGACATAAAAATATTTTTATATCTTTCACTAAGCAGCGTTTATACACTATTTGTATTTCTATATATCCAACTGCTAATACAAATTTAGCACTTTAAGTAGACATTGTCACATGCCAGGTGTGAAAAAAAAATCTTAGAATCAAAGCCAAATTCTTGATCTCATGTGAAAATTGAGAAAACCTTTCTGATTTTTGACCACATTTGATCTCTATCATTTTCCTTTCATTATATGCATTGAAAGCTATGTCATTAATTGAAATTTGAGAATTTCCAGGAGTTTAGTAAGGGGTACATTCAGAAATACATATGTGTAAGAAGTATATGGGCATCTTTCATATTTAGTGATGTGCTTTCAGTTTTAAAATAAAACATTATAACCCTACAAAAGCTTGGTATCTTCCTCAGAAAAGGTGATGTGGTACAGTCAGTCAATGAATTTCACCTAAAGTTAGTTTTTTGATGATGGATTATGGATTCCAAATGGTGCAAAGACTTAGATCCTTCACTTGGCAGGCAGTCATTGGGTTTTGGCATAGCCCATTCAATATGCCACCTGTAGTCTAGTTGGACAAAACATTCTCTTATTTTCTATAAATGGATTCAATTGGCTCTACTGCTCATTAACAAGTGTTGAATATGCTAGAAAATTCAAGGACCGTATAGTAAAGCACTATGATTGGGCATAATTCTTGCTTGACTTGATAATTTGGAAAATTAATAATGACACAACTAAAAATTAAGTCACAAACAGTAAGAAAGAATTACCCATAATTGCCCATAATTCTAATTCTAATTGCCCATTATTCTTTCCAAAAACTTCTAAGTGAGTTTAGGCTTAATTGCAAAAGGTATTTAATGAAGGTGTGCAAATGTGCAAAATGATCCTACCACTTAATTAGTGGACTTTCATGTAAATAGTGATGATTCAGTAAAATGTACAGTAGGTATAAAAATATAAACACACCATTATGCATTTAATTGATTTTTATTCATTTGCTAGAAAATATTCAAATCTGTCAACCAGGGTCCAAATATCTCTAGTTGGACAATTAGTGAGATAATTCAAACCCCTAAATATTTAAATGTAATACATACTCTTTTCTGTTTTGGCCATCCTATTACTTTTTAAAAATTTCTTTATTATACTTTGAGTACACCTTAACTTCTGCTCTACTGATTTAAATTGTTGCACTAATTTTAAATATGTGCTAATTTGATCAGAAATTGGAAATAAAGTGTTTTTAGCAGCAAAACATTGTGCGATAATAAAGTTAGTACCAAGATTCAAGTGGAAATTTAATCTTCTTAACAGAGTTTGTGTGGAATTTTGAAGCATATTTTACCATCAATGCAGTTAATAGTTCTGTTTAGTCTGGTATTTTCTGTTTCTATGTAACATTTTTATAGGTTGACCAAATGGAGTTTCAACTGACCATGCTTTTTGTCTTACTTCCAGTTACTATGTGTACTTATTTTTTTTTTTCTTAAGATATTATTTATTTGTCAGAGAGTGAGTACAAGCAGGGGGAGCACCAGGCAGGGAGAGAAGAAGGCTTCTCTCTGAGCAAAGAGCTGGGTGCAGGTCTCAATCCCAGAACCCTGGCATCATTACCTGAGTCAAAGGCAGATGCTTAACTGACTGAGCCACCCAGACAGTCCAGTTACTGTGTGTTCTTAAGTGTAATAAAGATACTTTTGCTGTGTTGAGTTCGGTAATTAAGACTTTTAACTGTTTCAGTCTGACCTCCTTTGCAGTGAGTGCAAATTGGTGAGATTAAAATGAGCTTACTTGTCTCTGTTCTCTTGGTTTACATACAACTTTAACCACACCTCATTAACTAGATAGTTCAGTGCAAAGAAGTGCTATTTTGTTCATTTTCAACGAAGATCTGGCTCTGTTAGCTAGGCTTTAGTTTCAGCTTTAACAATAATTTAAAAGTAAAATTTAACATCTGTAAAAATTTCCAGTTGGTATTTATTAGATTTCTATTGTCCATATAGACCTTAACTCAATACTTTACTCTTTCCTTTTTGTTCAATTTAAGAATAAATTGGGTTAAAATATGATGTGTCAGTCTGGTTTAGGGTATAGAAAAATAATAATTCCCAAGATCGGGGCACCTGGGTGGCTCAGTGGGTTTAAGCCTCTGCCTTCAGCTCAGGTCATGATCTCAGGGTCCTGGGATTGAGCCCCGCATCGGGCTCTCTGCTCAGCTGGGAGCCTGCTTCCCCCCACCCCCCTCTCTCTACCTGCCTCTCTGCCTACTTGTGATCTCTTTCTGTCAAATGAATAAATAAAATCTTAAAAAAAAAATAATTCCCAAGATCTCAGTAGTTTGAAACCCCAATGTTCTTTTCCTTATTTTGAACTCCACATCTGAGAAAGGATGGTAAGGTAGTCTGTTCTTACTGCAAATAGTCAAGGATTCAAGTGCCAAAGATTCTTCTTCTACAATCATTATAGCAGGAAAAAGAAATCATGGTAATCAATACCAACTTTATGTCTTATACCTGAAAAATGACACATTTAACTTTTGCTTCTATAGCAATGGCCAAAACGATGCTTAATTTCAAGGGGGCCAATTAAGTACAATCTTACCATGTGCTTGGAAGGAGAAAAACTGGAATATTTCTGAGTATCCCTGATGGCCACCAAAGTCTGACCTTTTGGTCACCACACATTGGATATACTCCCCTTTCCCTTCTACATAAAAAACATCAACAACAGCAAACATTCACCTGGTCTGTGAAGGAAATAACTCTTAAGTCACACAGTCATAGCATCAAATTAATGTTTAGGATACCTGAATGAGGGGCTGGAGTTCTAGAACATACTGGATATGCTCCTCCTTATTCTGAGATCTCTGAAATTAAAAACTAGTTATCTACTCCCACTCACACAAAGTATAGACATACCTTGGAGATATTGTCGATTTGTTTCCAGTCCACTGCAGTAAAGCTAATATTGCAATAAAGCTAGTCAAATGAATTTTTTTGTTTCCCAGTACATATAAAAGTTATATTTACATTATACTGTAGTTTATTACATGTGCAATAGTACTATGTCCAAAAAAAACCATGCATACCTTAATCAAAAATACTTTATTGTTAAAAAATGCTACTATCTGAGCTTTTGGTGTGTCATAATCTTTTTGCTGGTAGAGGGTCTTGGATGTTGATGGCTGCTGACTGATCAGGGTGGTAGTTGCTGAAGGATGTGGCAGTTTTTTAAAGGCAGACAATAATGCAGTTTGCTACATCAGTTGACACCATAAAGATATAATTGTAATGAAAAATTAGAAATATTGTGAGAATTACCAAAATGTGACACAGAGACATGAAGTGAGAAAATGCTGTGGGAAAAATGGCAGAAGTACACTTGCTCGATGCGGGATTGCCACAAATCTTCAATTTATAAAAAGCACAGTATCTGCAAACTGCAGTAATGAGGTATATATATTTATTGTTTTGGAACTTGTTAACATATAAATCTAGCAATACGTAGAAAGAACTATACATAATGACCAAGTGAGATTTATTCCAGATAGACAAGACTGGTTTAACATTGATAATCAATCAATATAATCCTTCATATCACAAGTTGAGTGAGAGGAATCATATAATTGTGTCAATCTATGCCAAAAAATTCTTTAACAAAATCCAACCCATCCATGATAAAAACATCCAGCAAACTAATAATAGAAGGAAAATCTTCCAAAATAATAAAGAATACCTGCAAATAAACTTTAAAAAAGATTGGGAACAGATGGGATTGGGAGGGAGACAAACCATAAGTGACTCTTAATCTCACAAAACAAACTGAGGGTTGCTGGGGGCGAGAGGGGGGTGGGGTTATGGACATTGGGGAGGGTATGTGCTATGGTGATTGCTGTGAAGTGTGTAAACCTGGCGATTCACAGACCTGTACCCCTGGGGATAAAAATACATTATATGTTTATAAAAAAAAATAATAAAAAAAATTAAAAAAAATAAAATCTTAAAAAAAAAAAGATTGGGAACAACGCAAGGACTGTCCACTCTTAGCATTTTTATTCAACATAGTGTTGGAAGCTGTAGCCGTAGCAATAGGGAAAAAATAATAATGATAAAAAGAAAAAGTATACAGATTGCAAAGGAAGAAATACACCTGTTCCAATTCACAGTTGACATGATCATCCATGTAAATCCTAATGAAGCTTTATCAAATAAGCTCCTAAAATTACTTTGTGAATTTAGAAAGATTAAGAAACACAGGATCAATGCAGAAAAATTAATTACATTTCTATACACCAATAATTAACATGCAGATCAAAATTAAAAACACAAACCATTTGTAAAACAAAATGAAAATGAGAAATGTGAGATAATTGTTTTACAATTGATCCAAGAAAAGTGAAATACTTAGATATAACTCTAACAAAACATTTTCAAGATCCATATGCTGAAAATTACAAATTGATGTTGAAAGAAATCAATGAACACCTAAATAAATGGAGAGATATACTATGTTCATGGTTTGGAAAACTAAACATACAAAAATGTCAATTTTGCCAAATTAGCTTCTTAGGCATTTATCTGTTTTTAGCAAGGCTGTGTATATCAGTGATATTTTGTATAATTCCTACAAAAATCCCATCAATTTTTTATATAGAAATACTGATCCTAAAATTCATATGGAAAGCGATAAGACTAGAATATCTAAAACAGTCTTGAAAAAAAAGAAGTGAGATGAACTACTCTATCTGAAGACAAATAGTAGCTACAATAATCTAAACAATGTGGTATTGACAGAGGTATAGACACATGGATAAATAGAACCCAGAATTAGATTCAGAATTCCAACTGGTTTTGGCAAAGGTGCTAAGGCAACTCAATGAAAAGATGGCCTTTCAACAAATAGTGATTGAACATCAGGAATAAAAATTTAGTCTAGACCTAAGCCTTATATAAAAATTAACTCAAAATGTATCACAGACTTAAATATAAGGAGAAAAATTATAAAACTTAAATACATACAGGTAAAAATCTTTAGGATCTAGAGATAAGCAAAAATTCTTAGACTGATCTCAAAATAGAGTCCATAAAAGAAAAGATTGAGAAATTGGATCACATCAAAGTTAAAAAGTGGTGCTCTGTGAATGATCCTGTTAAAAGATAAAAAGACAAGATACTGGGGCACCTGGGTGGCTCAGTGGGTTAAAGCCTCTGCCTTTGGCTCAGGTCATGATCTCAGGGTCCTGGGATTGAGCCCCACATCAGACTCTCTGCTTCGCAGGGAGCCTGCTTCCCCTCTGTCTCTGCCTGCTGCTCTGCCTACTTGTGATCTCTCTCTCTCTGTCAAATAAAAAAATAAAATCTTTAAAAAAAAAAAAAGACAAGATACAGACTAAGAGAAAACATTTGTAAACCAAATATTAGAAAGAAGACTGATATCTAAAATATATAAAGAACTTTCCGAATTCAAGAGACAAAAGAACAATCCCATTAGAATATGGACAGAAGATATAAAGAGATATTTCACCAAATAGAATATACACATGATTAATACACACATGAAAAGATGTTCATCATCATTTAGCCATTAGATAAATGCAGATTAAAAACATAATAAGGTATTGCTAACACCTATCAAAATGGCTAAAATAAAAAAACAGTAAAAATACTATACTAAATTAAGGATGTAGAAAAATTGGGTCATCAATACATTTTAGGAATATAAAATGTTACAGCAAGTCTGGAGAAGAGATTGGCAGTTTGCTGTAAAACCATACATGCGATTATAATACAATACAGCATTTGTACCCTGAAACTGAAAGGTACAATAACACAAACATCTGTGCACAAATGTTCATATTAGCTTTATTAATAATGGCCCCAAGCTGGAAACAACATAGTTATATTTTAATTTGGGAATGAATAATTTCACATCTATATCATGAAATAATATTCAACAATAGAAAGAAGCAAACTATTGATATGCAGTGATTTGTATGAATCTCCAGAGAATTATGCTGAGTGAAGAAAAGGACAATCTAAAAGGGTTTCATACTATCTTAATCTATTTAGGTTTGTTTTGAAAAGACAAATTTTAGAACTGGAGAGGAGATTAGTGGTTGCCAGGGCTTTAGGGCAGAAGAGGTGACAAGGAGAGAGGTGGATAAGGATATGGGTATGAATTAAACAGCATGAAGGATCCTTGTGGTGATGGAACTGTTCTGTATCCTGACTGTGGTGGTGAATACATACATCTTCATGTGTGAAGGTTTCATGTGTGAAAATTGTGTAAAACTAAATACACATATTTGTCATAGAGTATGGTCTGTGCAGCAGATATTAGCCCTTTTGGATTTAGGCCTTACTTTGTATTAATGCTTAAATTTTTAATTTCTAGTGCCTAATGAAGAGAAAGGAGTAAGTTAATATTAATAAATGAATACTAGTATTAATATTATGTTAATAAATGAAGACTATGCATAACCTCTATGAAAGAAATAAGACTAAGGAAACTCAGTAGAGTATAAAGAAATGTTCTTTTTTAATCCCCACTGTGGGTGGTTTCATTGTTTTACAAATTTTGTCTCCTCAAAGAATCAAAATTCCTGTGATGGAAAACAGTAACAACAACAACAGAAAACAACCAAACAGTTCCCATACTAACTCACGGTGACTTATTTACCAACGTGTATGAGAAATACAACCTGACCTCTTTATCATTAATTTTATTTAAAGTAAATAATCTTGCATATCCTCCTGTTATATATGATGCCAGACAATGAAGATTATTATTTTTAAAGGAAATGCTGGTGATATTCTGATAGTTTTGAAGTTGGACATGTTTGGCTCACAGTAGAGAGTGGGCAGTAGATTAAAATTTGCTTGTTAAGTCACAGTTCTAAAGGGCATTTCAGTTGTTTGACATGTCATGGTATTCTTCCTTAACAATTTCTCATTTCACTTGCTTCTTCAACATATGTGCTCATCTTAATCGTTCACTCATCCTTGAAGTAGCCAAATTTAAATGCCATGTGTTTTTATTTGCAAAGCATGGAATCAATCTCATTATACTCTTGAATGCACAGCTTTTACTAGGAGATCCTCCTCCTATGCCAAAAAATCAATTTATGTTAAACTGGAGGAATGATATCTTTTTCTGTGTGTTGGCAAATGAGGGAGAGATAATAGAGGGAACAACTCCCTTCATTGTATGTTATAATGTCTCTCCATGGGTACCTCCCATGTGCAGGGTGGATCTAGCAGCTAATTTACATTGTCAAATCTTGTTAATCTCACCTTCAGATTCATTTGTTCTTTCTAGGTAATGGAACTGAAATAGACATTCTGCAACAGAAGATGCATGATCACATTAAATGCATTGATGTGTTAATGTATTACAACATAGTACGATGTAGCAGTTGTCCAGGATTCATTATGACTCTCAGGAATTAATTCACTTTAAAGACTAGGAAGAATTGCTTTGTAATTACTAACACAGGAGATAATAATTTTACAAGATTAGGGACTAGTATGGTGGGAATGACTCAGAAAATAGAGAGTTTACAACTTTTTTCAATTGTTAGTATACTAGCATTCACAAAAGCATTCCCTATGAGATCTCTCTTGCATCATTGTGTTGTAGATTAGAGAGCATGCAAGTTAAGTTTTGGTGCTTCACATAATGATTTACTATCCAAACTGTTAGTAGATCTTTACAGTTACAGAATACCTTCACATATTTTAAAATTTGATTTAGTTGATGCTAGTAAAAGCCTGTACTTAGGCAGAACAGTTACTATTTCCAGGGAGGTTAAAGAACTTAATCAGATCACATAGTTGGAAAACGACAGAGTTGAGATATAATTCTACCTATTGGTGGAATGAATGCATGCATGCATAAAAGAATGAATGGCAAAATAACTAACTCCAGGTCATCTTACAAGTGGTACCTCACTGTATCCACTAGTTCATACTCTTTAACATTCCATGTTCCCCCAAAACTTTCAATTGATCTTTATGGATTTGGAGGTAATCCTTTAAAGAGATGGTATGGATAAGCCTCAGCAAAATGATTGCTTTTCTGATAAATAATTGGACGTGTCGATTTCGATAAAAAAACAGGTTCTGGTAATTTGCAGAGTTTAAAACTCTCCAGTCTGTCTTTGGTTGTTAAGAAGTGACATTTAGATGTATAGTCAGCAGGCCGTAGGAATTCTATGCTGTCAGATCCACATTGTTGCTATTTATAGTGATACTATCCAATGATATGAAGCAACGTTCTCATTCTTATCATTATGGAGTATAGGTCTCAGAAAAAATTTTCATATCAACCAGTGCAAATTTGGAATTATCCATATGCATTCATATCCTGAATTTAATATCATCGATATGAATTCTGTATCATGTTGATGTCATTTTTACTAACTGTCACACCATGACTAACTGAATTATATTTTAAGCTTGAAGCATATGATTCTGTGCTTAATTATCTTAATAAACATTTTATCACTTCTAGCACATATGCTATTTCATTAAATTAATGGTTTTTAAAAACACTGATTTAGTTGACAGTTTGCGGTACCATGAAATGGGATGAATAAGTGCTTGTATATTTTATGTTTCACAAATTGTGAAATACAGGTGCATGAGTCTTTTGGGCCAACAACTTTCATTAGTTAATGGTATTCCCATTAGTTATATTGTACACATACCATGGCAAACAAAATAATGAGAGTTTTTGCATCAAAAAAAGAACAAATTGTAAGTTATGAATTGTTCTTTCTCATTGCAAGCAAAACTTACGTATAGGTGCTGCTAATGAAGACTTGATCTTGCAAACATTCCAGGTTATTACCAGCTCTCATCATAGCTACTCTAAAAGTCTCCTAGTTAGAATACCTGCACCAGCTCTGCCTAGTTTCATATTTCATCTGCAGGCTATAGCAAGAGGAATGTTTTTCCAAAACCAATCATAATGACATCTATGCCATTGTTTAAAATCCCTTAATGGCTTAGAATTTCTCTTAGAATAACTATTGTATTAGGTAGTAAAAGAGTAGCTACTATAATACATAGATTCCAAATTTTATTGCCTTAACACAACTTTTCATTAACACACCAGAACAAAACAGGTATTTTTGCTGGCAAGATTCAGCCTAATTATGATATGACAGTCCAGGTTCCATCCCTTCAGGACTCAGACTTCTCTGCATTCTGATGGAAAAGTAAAGGAAGGGTGAAGAAGTCACATTGCTTCTTAAACATGTTATCCCAGATATGCACATCAATTTTAACATAGTCCATTGGCCAGAGATAATCTGATACCTTAACTGAATTTTGTCTGTGGATATGTTCCTCCAATGCAAAGCCACTTCCAGTGACAGAATTCCCTTGTAAATGGTTAGACACAGTTTTCAGTGGACAGCTAATTGTCTGCTACAAACCCATCCCTTAAGTTGTCATGTAAGATCCTGCATTTGTGGCCTTCTTAAGCACCGTGCTCTGCTTTGGGTCACACTGGCATTCCTTCTACCTCTGTAATGCTACATGTTTCCTTTTAATACAAAGTTTTTGTACATTTTTTTTTCTTTTTTTGCTTTTGGATCTTAACTTAGATGTTATTTGTTTGTCAAATTCTGATCCAACCTCTCTGAGTCCATTTCTTTTTTAAAAAAAAAGATTTTATTTATTCATTTGGCAGAGAGAGATCACAAGTAGGCAGAGAAGCAGGCAGAGAGAGAGGGAGAAGCAGACTCCCTGCTGAGCAGAGAGCCTGATGCGGGACTCGATCCCAGGACCCTGGGATCATGACCTGAGCCGAAGGCAGAGGCTTAACCCACTGAGCCACCCAGGCACCCTGAGTCCATTTCTTTTGTTACATATTATCATAGTAATACCTTACCATGGACCTCTACTCTATAGCATTTGTGTCTGTTGTTATTTTTACATTTAGTTATCTTATTAAGTAAAATACTTTCTTAGAGCATAAGCTTCACAAGGGTGGATATTTTGTTTGGTTTCATTCACTCTTTTATTTCTAGCCTCTAATGCAGTGCTTAGTATTTGGTAGAAAGTAAGTACTGAATAAGTAAATTAAGCAATTAATTAATGACCTTAGCCTACTACTCTTCAAAGCCTTTCAAACTTCATTCATGATGTTCTAAATTCAAATGTTCATCGAAAGTGTTTCCATTTTGATAAGTCAGTGCTTAACCTGGGTTCCTTCAGAAGCAGACCCTAATTTGAATATCCACGTGAAACTAGTTTATTACTAGGTACGGGGAAGATGAAGAGGGAAATGGGAAAGTGATATAGGGAAGGGTAGGTAGGCAGTAATTTGTTACTAAACCACAGTTGGTGGTGTAAGCTTAATCCCATTAGGAAGACTGGAAAACAGTGTACAAAAAATGAGAGCTATCCACTTGATTGTCAGTGGACTTGGGGTATTTATATACTCCTCCTCATCATTAGTTTAAGATTAATGTGAAGGAGTGTTGATTTTCTAGCAGAAATACATCAAGCAGAGTGGCCTTCTGAGAAAAGACTGTGGACAAAGATATGCAGATATTGGCATCTGGAGGTCCCCTGGTGCATGTAAAAATGATAAATATAAGGGATAAGGGCAAGACATTTATACTGTCTGCCATAGTTTACCTGAGGCTAGTTCTACTGTAATCATTTAGCTCAAGGTTTTTTTTTTTTCTTTCTCAGCTTTGACTAGTAGTTGTTCTACTTGTTGTCAGTCTACGCTCTTCCCCAGTCCTTCTAGAATACCACTGACAGATGCGACAGATTTCTTAAGAGATTTATTTATTTATTTTGAGAGAAAGAGGAGCAGAGGAAAAGAGAGAATCTTCCAGCAGACCCCACTGAGTGCAGAGCAGAACTCAGGGCTTGATCTCACAACCTTGAGATCATGACCTTAGCCAAAACTGAGTCAGATGCCTAACTGACTGAACCACCCAAGTGCCCTGTGACATACGAGTATTCTTAAAGCATGTCTCCCTCATGTTATGTGCATTCTCAAGAGACCTCAGTGGGTATTCTCCTCTGTTTTTATTTAATTTTCAGTTAGTTAACATACAGTGTGTTAGCTTCAATTTTACAATATAGCGTTTCAGCAATTCTATACATCATCCATTGCTGATCAGAACAAGTGCACTCCTTAATTCCCATCACCTGACTATGGTAACACCAGTTTGTTCTCTATAGTTAAGAGTCTGTTTTTTGCTTCTCTCTTGCTCTCTCTCTCTCTCTTTTTTCACTCTGCTTCTTGGCTTTGCTTCTTAATCATATGGTATTTGTTTTTCTCTGATTGACTTATTTCACTTAGCACAGTGCTCTCTAGCTCCATTCATGTCATTGCAAATGACAGGATTTTATTCTTTTCATGGCAAAGTAACATTCCATTGTATTTATATACCACTTCTTCTTTATCCATTCATCAGTTGATGGACCCTGATTTAGCTACTATAATTAATGATGCTATAAACACCAAGGTGCATGTGTCCTTTTGAATTAGTACTTTTGTAACCTTTGAGTAAGTATAAAGCAGTGTGACTGCTAGATCACAGGGTAGTTCTATTTTCAACTTTTTTCTAGAGTGACTGCACCAGTTTGCATTCTCACCAGCAGTGCAAGAGGTTTCCCCTTTTTTACATCCTGTTGTTTCTTGTGTTACTGATTTTAGCCATTCTGACAGGTGTGAGAGGTGATATCTCACTGTAGTTTTGATTTGCATTTACCTGATGATCAGTGATGTTGAGTATCTTTTTAGGTATCTGTTGTCCATCTGTATGTCTTCTTTGGAAAAATTTCTATTCATGTCTTCTGCCCATTTTTTAATTGGAATTTTCACTTTTTGGGTGTTGAATTTTAAAAGTTCCTTATATATTTTGGATACTAACCCTTTATTGGATATGTCATTTCCAAATATCTTCTCCCATTCCATAGGTTGCCTTTAAGTTTTGTTGATTATTTCCTTTGCTGTGCAGAAGCCTTTGATTGTTTGTTTGTTTGTTTGTTTGTTTTAAATTTGGCTCCATGCTGGGTGTGAATCGTAAGGCTTGAATTCATGACCGTGATATGGAGACCTGAGCTGAGATCAAGAGTTGGACACTTAACTGACTGAGCCACTCAGACATCCCCAGAAGATTTTGATTTTGGTGTAGTCCCAATAGTTTATTTTTGTTTTTGTTCCCCTTGCCTCAGGAGATATATTTAGAAAGAGGTTGCTGCAGCTGATGTCAAAGAAGTTACTGCTTGTGTTCCCTTCTAAGATTTTTATGGTTCATGTGTCACACTTAGGTTTTTAGTCCATTTTGAATTTATTTTTGTGTTTGTCATAAGAAAGTGGTCCAGTTTAGTTCCTTTGCATGTTGCTGTCTAGTTTGGCTAACCCCATTTCATGGATACTGTCTTTTTCTCTTTGGATATTCTTTCCTGTTTTTCCAAAGATTGATTGACTGTATAGTTGTGGATTCATTCCTAGATTTCCTATTCTGTTCTATTGATCTATGTATCTATTTTTGTGCCAGTAGAATACTGTTTTGATTATTGTAGCTTTGTCATATAACTTGAAGTCCAGAATTGTGATGCCTCCAGCTTTGCTTTTCTTTTTCAGGATTGCTTTGGCTATTTAGGATCTTTTATGCCTCCATACAAATTTTAGGATTGTTTGTTCTAGCTCTGTGAAAAATACTTTTGGTATTTTGATAGGTATTACATTAAGTGTGTAGATTGCTTTGGGTAGCATAGATATTTTAATAATATTTGTTCTTCCAATCCATGAGCATGGAATGTCTTTCCATTTCTTAATGTTGACCTCAATTTCTTTCATCAGTGTTTTGTAGTTTTCAGAGTACAGGTCTTTTACATCTTTGGTTAGATTTATTCCTAGGTATCTTACTATTTTTGGTGCAATTGTCAATGGGATTAATTTCTTAATTTCTCTTTCTGCTGCTTCATTATTGGTGTATAGAAATACAACAGATTTCTGTACATTGACTTCTTTATCCTGAGACCTTACTGAATTTGTTTATCAGTTCTAACAGTTTTTTGGTGGAGTCTTTGGTATTTTCTATATACAGTATCATGTCATCTGCAAATAATAAAAGTTTTACATCTTTCTTTCCAATCTGGATGTCTTTGATTTCTTTTTGTTGTCTGATTGCTGTAACTAGGACTTCTAGTACTATGTTGAATAAAAGTGGTGAGAGTGGACACCCCTGTCTTGTCTTCCTGACTGTAGAGGAAAAGCTCTCAGTTTTCCGCCATTGAGGATGATATTAGCTGTGGGTTTTTCATATATGGCCTTTATTATGTTGAGGTATAGTCCTTCTAAAGCTACTTTGTTGAGGGTTTTTAGCATGGATGAGTGCTATTGTCAAATGATTTTTCTCTATCTTTTGGGATGATCATATGGTTCTTATCATTTCTTTTATTAATGTGGTGTGTTATGGTGATTTGATTTGCAAATATTGAACCACACTTACAACTCAGGAATAAATCTCACTTGATCACAGTGAATGATTTTTTTAAAATTAGATTCACTTAGCTAGTATTTTGTCGACAATTTTGTCATCTAAGTTCTTAAGAGATATTGGCCTGTAGTTCTCTCTCTCTCTCTTTTTTTTTTTTTTTTGGTGGCATCTGTATCCAGTTTTGGTATCAGGGTAGCTAGCTTTATAGAATTTGGAAGTTTTCCTTCATTTTCTATTTTTTGGAATAATTTGAGAATAGGTATTAACTCTTATTAAATCTTTGGTTGAATTTGCCTCTGAAGCCATTTGGTCCTGAACTTTTTTGTTTGTTGGGAGTATTTTGATTACTGATTCAATTTCTTTGTTGTCTGTTATCAGCTGTTCATTTTTTTTTAATCTTCCTAGGTCAGTTTTGGTCATTTATAAGTTTCTAGGAATTTATCCATTTCTTCTAGGCTGTCAGTTTGTTGGCATATAATTTTTAATAATATTCTCTTATAATTGTTATTTCTGTGGTGTTGGTTGTTATTTCTCCTTTCTCATTTGTGATTTTATTTGGGTCCTTGCTCTTTTTGATAAGTCTGGCTAGATGTTCACCAATTTATTAATTTTTTTAATGAACCAGCTCCTGGTTTCATTGACCTTTTCTATTGTTTATATATCATTTCTTTCTTTTTAAATTTTTTTTAAGATTTTATTTATTTATTTGAGAGATAGAGAAGAATGAGCAAGAGAGAAGGGCAGAGAAAGAGAGGGAGATGTAGACTCCTCAGTGAACAGGGAACGGGACACAGGGATCAGTCCCAGAACCTGGGGATCATGAGTTGAGTTGAAGGCTAACGCTTAACCGACTGAGGTACGTGGTACTTGTATATAATTTCTTTCTGTTCTCTTTATTATTTCCTTCCTTCTACTGACTTTACGTTTCATTTGTTGTTCTTTTTATAGTTCCTTTAGGTGTAAGGTTAGGTTGTTTATTTGAGATTTTTCATGCTTCTTGAGGTAGGCCTATATTGCTATGTACTTTTCCTCTTTGGACTGCTTTTGCAGTGTCGCAAAGGTTTTGGACCATTGTGTTTCCATTTCCATGTGTTACCATGTTTTTTTGTTTGTTTGTTTTTAATTTCCTTTCTTATTTTTTGGTTGACCCTTCATTCTTTGGTACCATGTTACTTAACCTCCATGTATTTGTGGTCTTTCCAGATTTTTTTTTTGTGTGTGTGTGTGTGGTTGACTTCCAGTTGCATAGCATTTGGTCAGAAAAGGTACGTGGGATAACTTTGATCTGGAATTTGTTGAGGCCTGTTTTATGACCTCATGTGTGATCTGTTCTGAAAAATGTTCCATTTGCACTTGAAAAGAATGTGTATTCTGATTTCGGATGGAATATTTGAATATATCTGTTAAATCCATCTGGTTTAGTAGGTCATTCAAAACCATTATTTCCTTGTTTATTTTGTTTAGATGATATGTCCATTAATGTAAATGGGGTGTTAAAGTCCTCTACTATCATTGTATTATCTACTAGTTCCTTTATGTTTGTTATTAATTGTTTTATATATTTGTTGTTCCCATGTTGGGTGCACAAATATTTTATCTTATCTTCTTGTTGGATTGTTATTGGTTATATAATGCCCACCTTTTCTCTTTTTACAGTCTTTGTTTTAAAGTCTAGTTGGTCCACTGTAAGTAATGCTGCTCTGACTTTCTTTTGACATCCATTTGCATGATATTGCTCCACCCCTCATTTTCAATCTACAGTTGTCTTTAGGTCTAAAATGAATCTCCTGTAGGAAGCATCTAGTTTTGTTTTTTATCTATTCTGACACCCTATCTATGTCTTCTGATTGAAACGTTTAGTCCATTTATATTCAAAGTAATTATTGATAGATATGTATTTATTGCCATTTTATTACCTCTTTTGTCACTGTTTCTGGAGATTTTCTCCGTTCCTTTTTTGTCTTTCTTTCATGTGTTGCTGATTTTCTTTAGTGATGTATTTGCATTTCTTTCTCTTTATTCTTTGCATGTTTATTAGTGGTTTTAGATATATGATTACTATTAGGTTTATATGTCTGTAACCTCTTCAGCATATAGCAGTCTATATTAAGTTGATGGTCATTTAAGTTTGAATCCATTCTTTTACCCTCTTCTCCTCATGTTTTAGGTATGTTTTATTATATTTTATGTCCTTTTTTGTTTGTGAGTTCCTTGACTGATTTTTTACAAAAATATTCATTTTTACCTCTTCTGTGTTTCCTACTTTTACACTGTCACTTTTGGCCTCTCCTTTCCACTCAAAGAGTCCCCTTTAGTATTTCTTGTAGGGTTCATTTAGTGGTCATGAACTCCTTTAAGTTTTGTTTGTTTGGGACAGTCTTTATGTCTCCTTCTATTCGGAATGATAGCCTTCCTGTAGAGTAATTTGGCTGCAGATTTTTCCTATTCAGCACTTGGATATATCTTGCCACTCTCTTCTGGCTTGCTGAGTTTCTTTTGAAAAATCTCCTGCTAGCCTCATAAGTTAAGGATTTCTTGGTCTTGCTCCTTTTAAGATTTTTCTTTATCTCTATATTTTGCTTATTTAATTATAGTATGTCTTGGTGTGGTCCTGCTTTTGTTGATTTTGTTGGGAATTCTCTGTGTCTTCTGGATCTGGATGTCTGTTTCCCTTTCCAAATTAGGAAAGTTTTCAGCTATTATTTCCTCAAATAAATTTTCGCCCCCTTTTTTCTCTCTTCTTCTTCCAGGATTCCTATAATATGAATGTAACTATGCAATCCTTGAATTCCCTATGTCTATTCTCATTTTATGTAATTCTTCTTACTCTCTTTTGTTCAGCTTCATTGTTTTCCATTATTTTTCTTCTAGGTCATTAATTTGTTCCTGTGCTTCTTCCAGCCTACTGTTCATTGCATTAAGTGTGTTTCTAATTTTGGTTATTGCACCCTTCATCTCTGGTTGATTCTTTTTTAACTGTTTTATCTCTGTGGTAAGGGCTTCACTGAGGTCTTCAGTTCTTTTTTCAAGTCTGCATGCAATTTGCTATTGTGTTCTAACTTCTCTGTCCTTTAGGCTAGTCATCTGCAGAGGTTCTCCTTGTCTGCTGTGGGCAGTATTTGGTCCCTGGCCTGTGAATTTTAACTGCATGTGCTCTTGTCTGCTTGTGAAATAAGACCTATTACCACCTCCACTGGAACTAAGGTTCTGCAAAATGCTCTGATAGGATAATATAGTGTGGGCAGGGGTTTGTGCTGACCTTCTGAGGGAAGGTCCCAATGTGCTAGAACCAAGGAAAGCATTACTGAGAAGGTCAAGTTCCATTGGGTAAGCAAGTTAGGCAGCCAGTGCCTGGGCTCCACTGCTTTTTGCAGGTGGCTCTGTATTTATGCTGAGGGGAAAGAGGGGGAAATGGTACTGGTCAGCTTCTTTGTTACCAAAGGAATTTCTTTGTGAACGCTGCTTCTCAGGGACACGCTCTGAGAAAAACCAAATAATTTCTCCACTGTGTGCCTCAGACACTCTTCAGATTGCTGTCTGCCCCTGGGTTGATTATCTGCCTTCTTTCTAAGAGTAGGGTGGTACCCTCTGGGCTTTATTCCAGCCATACCTACTTATCTTTAACTCTTCAGTCTTTAAGCCCCACCAATTGCACAAACTCAAGAAATTCATCCCCTCTTATTTTCTGCTGCTAACAGGAAATGTTTTCCCCGTGCATGCCTCTGTGCACTCCTCTCTCTTCTTTCATCCTTCTCTGTGACCCTAGCTGCTACTTCCCCGCAGCAGCCAGGATCCATTTCTCCCCTAAACTCCCCCTAAACTCCCCTAAACTCCCCTAAACATGTCTCTGCACTTTCTACTTTCTTCAGTGTGTTCTCTTCTCTTTCATTAGCTGTGGAATTTGTTCTGTCAGTCTTCAGGTCAATTTTTGGGTTATTTAGGATAGGTTGATAGTTACCTAGTTGTATTCTTGGGATGAGACAAGCCTGGGGTCTTCCTACTCTGCCACCTACAGTATTCTTTATTATAAAATTCAGCCCAAATACTTAGCTTAATAAAAATTAATTTTGAAAAAAATATATATATATATTCTCTTTTAGAATCTGTTATCACATTCTTTCCGTTGATATGTTCTTGTGTTTTCTACATAGCTTCCTTGATCCTCTATACCTGGAATAATCTTGACTTATTGAATTTCCTCTTATTCTTTAAGACAGTATTCAAATTTAAGCTTCATGATTAGAACGTTTAATCTCAGAGCTGTCCAAATAGATTACCTTAGGAGGGGATTAGTTTGCCATTCCTGTATTTTTTTTTTTAATTTTATTTATTTATTTGAGAGAATGGGAGAGAGAAAGAGAATGAACATGATCAGGGAGGGGGGCAGAGGCAGAGTGAGAAGCAGACCCCCTGCTGAGTGGGGAGCCAGCCATGGGGTTTGATCCCAGGACCCTGAGGTCATGACCTGAGCCGAAGGCTGAAGTTTAACTGACTAAGAGCCACCCAGGTGTCCCCACCATTCCTGTATGTTTTTAAGTAAAAGTTTGGCAAAAATGTAGTGTGGTTATCCAGGGGAGGCTGGATCAATAATGTATTAGATATCAAGACTTCCCAATGCCTTCTTGTCTGTGATTCTATATACTCCTTTCTAAATAGTTCAACTGGTATTGATCATGTTATGAAATGCCTGTGACATACAAAGTTTTAACTAGGATTTTAGAGCAATCAAATACATTTTTAAAATTTTTTTAATTTAAATTCAATTATCCAAGGTACAGTAGTACATCATTAGTTTTTGATGTAATGTTCAATGATTCATTAGTTGAATATAACACGCAGTGCTCATCATATCAGGTGCCCTCTTTAATTCCCTTTACCCAGTTACCCCATCCCCCCACTCACCTCTCTTTCTGCAACCCTCAGTTTGTTTCCCTGAGTCAAGAGTCTCATATGGTTTGTCTCCCTCTCTGATTTCTTCCCATTCAGTTTTCCCCTCCTTCTCCTATTGTCCTCTGCACTATTCCTTATGTTCCACATATGAGTGAAACCATATGATAATCGTGTTTCTCTTACTTAATCACATGCATTTTTTATGTTCTCAGAGGGAAGAGATGTAACATAATTCAATCTATATATCAAAGTGCCAGTATTTAGAACTAAAAATATCTAAAACAAGTGAATACATTTTTCAGTGACCTCATGAAGTGTCATTTTCCTTTATTTATCCTAGCCACCAACTAGCATGTACTGAGTATGTGATGAAACCAGTTCCATCGACCATAAGCGTAGGCAGCTTGGCACTACCTAGCTCTACTTTCAGAATGAATATTTCCCTCAGAAAATACATATAGAAACCCACTTGATTATCTTATTTCTAGAAATCATGTGTTAGAAGTTTCAATGTTGATGATAAATAGTAATGTACATTTTCATTGGATTAATTATGCAGGTGAACTGGAAATGGCTACATTCATATCCTAGGAATTTTAACAGAGTGTTTGCAGTTCTCACGCATGGTCATTATCTGATAGTTATCCCTCACTCCAAGGGGTAGATTCTGTGGATGTGTTTGCATTATGTGTTTCTATCCATCCCAGTTTTTACTGATTGGGCCTGGGGTATATATTTGCAAAACAGAGAGGAAAATATCTAATCTTTCTGCTATCATATATATATGTTGAGTGCAAAAAAAAAAGATTTTTTAGCCATACAGAGAAAAGTATAATATAAAATCTAATAGGTTATTTTTGAGTAGAAACTCACTTTTAACAGTTCCTCTTTTGCCCTTTGAAATATACTATATTTTCTCAATTCATATATAGATTTAAACTTTTTTTCTCATGCTTTCTAGCATGCATTCACCCCTTACTACCTTGACATAATCTCATCCTGTTTCTCAGTTTGTTATTAAGATTAACCTTTGCAGTGATAAATACCCTACTTTAATAATGAGAAAATATACTGTAATTTTTTTCTTGCACGAGGTGCACTTATTTCTAATTTAAGTCACAAAGCTAGTACATTTTTTTGTGATTCCCCCTTCCATCACCATCACTGTCCCACATACAATGGGAAAAAAAGGCAACCCTTAAAAGTATTAACTAAGCCAAACCCCAATTCATTCTGTATCTGGCTCAACAGCAGTTTTCTTGTTGTTGTTTTTGTTTTTGTTTTTGTTTTGTTTGTTTGTTTTTTAAGATACGCAAAAGGCTAGAATCTTGAAAGTCAAAGTTTCTTGGATAATTAACACTGATACCACTTGGGGGCTTGTTAGAAGCATAACCTCAGACTCCATCTCAGACCTAATAAATCACAATCCACTTCTTACCAAGTTCCTTGAGTGCTTTATATGCAAGTTTCTGTCATGTGGAACATGGATATTACTGTAGCAAAAATGGCTAAATATCTACCAATATCTCTTAGTTTTAGCTAGTTACCAGGTTAAAAGAGAATACATTTCTCAGCTTTCCTTGCACTAGCTATGGGACAAAGTTCTGGCCAACAGAATGTGCTTAGAATGTTATCTGTGATTTCTAGTTTATGCCTGGAAAGTGAGTGCAAGTGAACCCTGGTCCATTTCCACATGCCTCTTCCTGGCAGGTGGTGATAATTTGAGCATCTAAATTGGAACTAAAAAAGGAAGCCATATATTAGGGAGAGTAAAACAACTTTGGACTGCTAAACTATGAACTGCTCTGTGAGGGGAAAAAAAAAAAGTCATCTTTTTAAAGCTACCTCTGGTTTTTTTTTTTTTATTTTTAATTATTACTGCAATTGTATGCCTAATATCCTAAAGTTGACCGCATTTTCATGACTTTATTTAAACCATATATGTAACACACAAAATAAGATACACTAAATGGTGTTTATAAACTCCCATCATGACTTTTTTTTTTGGTACTTGAATCACCTCGATGTAACCCAGTGATTAATTCAAGTCAATGACCATTTTTATCTCTTTGACAACTTCCAAATTTACAGTGTTCAGTATCTTTTGAATTAAGGGTAAGTCACTCTTTGTGGAAGGTAAAACAATCAAATTATTACCAGAAAAGAAAGTTATAAAACAAGTCCTAGAGCATACAGCGTAATTAAACAAATATTTATCTTTCTGATTTTGAATGTTAATTTTGGTCTTATATCTTAAATCCCACATAATTGCATTTTTTCTGATTATACAGTTTTATACTTGGCAAAACAAACAGTATTTAACTTAGGGACTTATCTTTCTACAACAGGATCCCCTAGAGTTTTCAGACATATCCCTAGCACATTACTCTGCATAAAGAATACTTTCATTTAAATACTCTTTCCCAACTTCCAGTTTTGGTTTTAGCAGATACTATATTTTTAATTCTATTTTTTAGAATAGTTTTAGATTTACAGAAAAATTACAAAGATAGTACAGAGAGTTTCCATATATCTCACACCCAATGTTCCCTATTATTAATGTTTTCCATTGGGCTGATATATTTGATAATTAATGATTCACTATTGATACATTATTATTAACTATTATTCCATAGTTTATTCAGCTACCTTCATTTTCACTTAACGCCCTTTTTCTGTTCCAGGATCTCAACTAGTTTTATTTAGTTTAGTTTTAGTTGAGTGGTTTCCATGTATTATTTAGATGATATTAAACTCTCTGTATTCTAAGGATGCATTTATTATTATTAATTTACTACTGGGGTTTGGAGAATTAAATAATTTTCCCAACTTTTCAAAAATTATTAAGTAATGGGTCAGGAAATTAAGTCCATCTTCATTCAAGTAAAATTTCCTGATAACTATGAGTTTGATATTATGTATCCAAATGTTATGTTAAGGCCCAAGCAGTTTATTCAGTGAAACTTAGAACAGCTATATCTGAAAATTTCAGCTGTGAAGGATTTTTATTTCAAGTTTTATATAATACCAGCTGTATGGTCCAATCTGATCATCCCAGACCATTCAAAGTTCAAATGCTGAGCCACTTGCATAACACTGGTCATCTGACAATATATTGAGATTTGGATATAGAAAATTCAAATATTTTGGCTGAGTCAAGGCCTCTATGAAAAAAAAAAAGTTTTTCTCCTCAGTATATCCTTAAGAGGATTTTTAGAAGTTCATAATTGAGGATGATAAAACGTAGGTAAGGTTTTTTATTTTGTTTTGTTGTTGTTGTTGTTTTGTTGATGGAATGTGAACAGAATTTCATAGACCATTAAAAGCTTCCCCTTTGTGATTTGTTGGAATATACAGGTGTTTCCTATTTTCATTGTGCTAATTTACTAGGATATAATTGCATAACAAAATTCACAAGCAACTGGAAAATTTTATATTGATATGGCAGGCATAGCATCCTGGAAGCACTTTTGTCTATATGATTTTAAAATCCATAAAATTTTTACTCTAAATTAAATGTACATATAACTGGCAGTTGAAGAATTAACAAGGCACCAGTCCTTTGTACAAGTTTCTAAACACAGTGACACAAATTAGAAATACCCTTGCCTCAGAGACAGCAAACAGGAGGACTTGTAAGATTCTGTTTTAATGGAAACTGTAATGATGCATTTGATAGGTGTTGATATAGAAAAAGAATTAAGGGCCATTCTGCCATCATTTCATTTTTTATAATAATAGTACCCTTTGGCTAAATTTCATGTTAACAGTGGTTCTCATTTACTTCACTCTTGCAATCTCCATTGTTCTAAAATAAAACTGAGATAAATTCATTGGACTGTCTAGTTTGACATACATATTTTAAACCCAAAACTTCTGGAGAGATTTAAATGGATTTAAATAACTTGTTTTCAGCTATGTTATGATCATACTCTTTTATTGTTTAAAAAGATCAATGTTAGATAACAGGTTAAAAGTCAAGATATTTAACGTGTATCTTTTCAACTGAGTTGACCAATATGGATCTCAACAGTGGTTTATTGAGGTGCTTTTAAACTTAGGGGCTAATATTTCTCTAATATGATTGTTAAAAAGATAAATTAATGGCATCTGTAATGTATAATACAGTCCCATGAGATATAAAATAAGATAGCTGTTTCCCTTAATATGACACCAATATTGAGTTCATGAAGTATATGACTTTTGTGTTGCAAATTCATTGTTTTTCTCTATTGTTGAAACCATCATTTGAGATTGATTTAGCTTCAGTTTGGTTTTATATATACTGTGTCAAGCATGTTATCCTTTTAGTGAACTTAGGTTTCTAAAGATTATGAATACCATAGCTGTCAAATTTTACATTCAAAATTTGATCCCAAACTACCAAATTTAAAGAGTTGAGGCCCTGACTGTAAAATATTAAAGACTGAATTTGACTTCTAAAATTTCATCCTGAGTAAACCAAATGAAAAGTCAAAATTTGGCATACCTAATTGTTTAAAAAAACAGGGATTGATTAAACAGCCATGGCATATCTAATCAATAAAATACCATGTAGCCATATTTGCTATCTTAGAATAATATGAAATCATATAGAAGAATTTTCATAGAAAAGTATAGAATCACATGGAAAATGTTCATAATATATTTTAGGTGAGAATGGAGTCTGTTAAAATTTAAGATACTAATTTAAAAAAGTAATAATTGAAAATATTAGTAGATATATAAAGAAGCAAGTAAAAAGGTGGAGCAAGGGAAAAAAAGAAAGAAAAAAAGAGTTGAAGGAAACAGAAATGCTAATGATATAATCCTTGATTTATTTCTTTGTGCTTTTTAAATTTTTTTTCAAAAATTCATAATAAATCCTATTGGTAGGTATTAAAAACAAAAAAATGCTCTAGATATTAAAACTGTTATGAATTTTAAGTCATCTCATGTTCTAGAGCTCAGTGACAAACACCAAACGTGATATTGTGAGAAGGCAGCAGAAACCAGAAACCAGGGATTTCATCTTCTTTTAGGGCTGACTTGACTAAACTTCAATGCCTGACTCCTTCCCCTGCTAATTTACTGCCACTTCTTTATTAGGTATCTTGGGCTTAGATACTTTGTAAGCAAAGTTGTCTTGAAATGATCTCATACAGAAGGTAAAATAATTTTCAAATTCCCTGACAGTCAGGAAGAAATAGAGAAATGGTCAGAGACCTCCATTATTAAGGATAGGCTACCCTGGAGTGTTATATATGTAGAATAATACATACACTGAACTACCTCATAATTAAGACTTACTAGAGTGAACTCAACAAAGGTCCATTCTGTGTAATACACAAAGATTACAGTAATGTGTTTAAATTCCATTTTGCTCAATTAAAGTGATAGGGTATTTTAAGAACTTTGTTGATTTATGAAAAGTCAAGCCTATCATATTAATAGTATGTAATATATGGATGGTGTTATTTATTATTAATTGCAGTGCAGAAATTAGTGAAGAGGTAGGCAGGAATTTTAATGAATATTCCATTTCCTCATCTCTTGTTACTTTCCTTGGATTGATAGCTGGGTAAGGTAGAATAAAACAAATATTTTTATGTCAGGCTGAATTGGGTATAAACTTGCCTCATCACTTATTATATCTACAACTTGGTCAGATTACTTAAATTCACTGGTTTGAACATTAGTCACTTTGTATTAGTTACCTTGTCCATGTTATATTGGGCAAATTAATTAAAATTTCAGTGCATTAGTTTCTGTATATATAAATCTGGTCTATTATTAGTGCCTACCTCAAAACTTGTTGTGTAGATTAAAGTGTTAGTACTGGAATCAACCCCTTCTCTTAGGAGCTAGGGTTTCTTTTACTGGAGCATGGCATTTAGAAAATAGGTATGGGTGTTGGATATCTTCATTGCTATTAGGGAGGTATGTATAGCAGCCCATGCATACACATATATCTCTGTTTCTGAATCTGTATGTCTGTACTTGTATATAAACTTGTATATAAAACCATGAGTTTATACTGATACCTTTGATTCCAACACAACAATACAGGGTTTATTCTAGCCTTTCCTCTAAGTTTATAAATGAGAAATCCAACTCTCATTTCCAGCAATCTATTTACATATTTTTTTGAAATCTAGTATATGTATGGAGTAGTTTCAGAATGGTTAACCCATGTCTCTGTGGCAAACACTTTTACTAACCAGACTGCAGCATTTATGTCCAGTTCTTTTGACCCTTAGCCTTATAGCATGTGGTCACAATATTCACTGTAATACAGTTTACTTCTTAATGTTTGTTTTGCATTAGAGTTCCTTGTCCCCTCACATTCTGGTTGGTTTTAATTATTTACTTGGGTTGTGTATAAAAATTATGTGAAATATCACTGTAATTTTAAGAGTTATGCAAAAAGATATGCTCAATGAAGTATGACTCTCACATCCTTGCTTATTTACTCTTTTTCCATCCTTCTCCTCCTTTCCCACCTATTCTGTACATAAGCAGTCTCTCTACACAAATGAGAAGATACTTGTGTATTTTTTAATATCCTCTTTTTTCTTACCAGAAGAATAGTGTGCTATAGATGCTTTGGAGGCTTTAATTTTTTTACCCAACAATATTTCCTGGAAGTCTCTCAATATTGGTTCAAAGCCATCTTCCTTATTACATTTTTAAAGCTGCATAGTACTCTGTTGTGTGTATGCATCATAGTTTATTTTATTTTTTAAAGTTACTTTTTATTTTTTAAGTTTTAAAAAAAATTTTTATTAACATATAATGTATTATTAGACCCGTATTCACAGGTCTGTGAATCGCCAGGTTTACACACTTACAGCACTCACCATAGCACATACCATCCCCAGTGTCCATAACCCAACCACCCTCTCCTTATCCCCCTCCCCCCGGCAACCCTCAGTTTGTTTTATGAGATTACGATTAAGAGTCTCTTATGGTTTGTCTCCCTCCTGATTCCATCTTGTTTCATTTTTTCCTTCCCTACCCCCAGTTGCCTCTCAAATTCCTCATATCAGGGGGATCATATGATAATTGTCTTTCTCTGATTGACTTATTTCGCTCAGCATAATACCCTCTAGTTCCATTCATGTCATTGCAAATGGCAAGATTTCAATTCTTTTGATGGCTGCATAGTATTCCATTGTATATATATCCCACCTCTTCTTTATCCATTCATCTGTTGATGGACATCTAGGTTTTTTCCATTGTTTGGCTATTGTGGACATTACTGCTATAAACATTCAGGTGCACATGCCCCTTCAGATCACTACATTTGTATCTTTAAGATAAATACCCAGGAGTGCAATTGTTGGGTCATAGGGTAGCTTTATTTTCAACTTTTTGAGGAACCTGCATGCTGTTTTCCAGAGTGGCTGCACCAGCTTGCATTCCCACCAACAGTGTAGGAGGATTCCCCTTTCTCCACATCCTCGCCAGCATCTGTCATTTCCTGACTTGTTATTTTTAGCCATTCTGACTGGCATGGGGTGGTATCTCATTGTGGTTTTGATTTGTATTTCCCTGATGCCAAGTGATATGGAGCACTTTTTCATGTGTCTGTTGGCCATCTGGATGTCTTCTTTGCAGAAATGTCTGTTCATGTCCTCTGCCCATTTCTTGATTGGATTATTTGTTCTCTGGGTGTTGAGTTTGATAAGCTCTTTATAGATTTGGGATACTAGCCCTTTATCTGATATGTCATTTACAAATATTTTCTCCTGCTCTCTCAGTTGTCTTTTGGTTTTGTTGACTGTTTCCTTCACTGTGCAAAAGCTTTTGATCTTGATGAAGTCCCAATAGTTCATTTTTGCCCTTGCTTCCCTTGCTTTTGGTGATATTTCTGGGAAGAAGTTCCTGTGGCTGAGGTCAAAGAGGTTGCTGCCAGTGTTCTCCTCAAGGGTTTTGGTGGATTCCTTTCTCACATTGAGGTCTTTCATCCATTTTGAGTCAGTTTTGTGTGTGGTGTAAGGAAATGGTCCAGTTTCATTCTTCCACATGTGGCTGTCCAGTTTTCCCAACACCATTTGTTGAAGAGACTGTCTTTTTTCCACTGGACATTCTTTCCTGCTTTGTCGAAAATTAGTTGACCATAGAGTTGAGGGTCTATTTCTGGGCTCTCTATTCTGTTCCACTGATCTATGTGTCTGTTTTTGTGCCAGTAGCATACTGTCTTGATGATTATGGCTTTGTAATAGAGCTTGAAGTCTGGAATTGTGATGCCACCAACTTTGCTTTCTTTTTCAACATTCCTCTGGCTATTCAAGGTCTTTTCTGGTTCCATATAAATTTTAGGACTATTTGTTCCATTTCTTTGGAAAAAAATGGATGGTATTTTGATAGGGATTGCATTAAACATAAGATTGCTTTAGGTAGCATAGACATTTTCACAATATTTGTTCTTCCAATCCATGAGCATGGAACATTTTTCCATTTCTTTTTTTTTTTTCATTTTTCCATTTCTTTATGTCTTCCTCAATTTCTTTCATGAGTATTTTATAGTTTTCTGAGTCCAGATTCTTTTCCTCTTTGGTTAGGTTTTTTCCTAGGTATCTTACGGTTTTAGGGTGCAATTATAAATGGGATTGATGCCTTAATTTCTCTTTCTTCTGTCTTGTTGTTGGTGTATAGAAATGCAACTGATTTCTGTGCATTGATTTTATATCCTGACACTTTACTGAACTCCTGTACAAGTTCTAGCAGATTTGGAGTGGAGTCTTTTGGGTTTTCCACATAAAGTATCATATCATCTACAAAGAATAAGAGTTTGACTTCTTCTTTGCTGATTAGGATGCCTTTAATTTCTTTTTGTTGTCTGATTGCTGAGGCTAGGACTTCTGGTACTATGTTGAATAGCAGTGTGCACCACAGTTTATTTGACCACTCTCTCTTGTGTATGGGTATTTAGGTATTATAAAAAAACAATTCAAATTATTACCTTATGTATATGTACTTAGGGGATATCCACAGGGTAGAGTCCTAGGAGGGGTAAGCATATGTAATTTTGTCAAGGATTGTCAAACTTCCCTCCAGAAGGGGTATACAAATTTTATTCACCGTTTTACCAACAGAATATATTTTTGTGTATAATTTGCCTTGATGGTAGATGAGAACTCGTATTTCACTGTGGCTTTAATTTATAGTTATTCAATCATGAGTGAATTTTAGATTTTTTTGAGGGGATCTTTCATATGCTGAGAGCCATTTTTATATTTTTTCATGTGAATTGTCATTCATATGTTTTTCCATTTTTATTTTGTATTTTGTTCATTAGTTTTTAATATAATGTTATATATACAAAAAGTTAATATTTAATATGATGAATATTACAGTACAGGTGTTTGGGGTACTGACCCACCAGGGAATAATATATCTGCATGTATTTTTGATTCCCCAGGAACTTAACTCATAGCCTACAATTGGCCAGAAACTTTATTGATAACACAGCCAATTAATGTGATATTTTGTATGTTATATGTATTATATACTGTATTCTTAAAATAAGCTAGAGAAAAGAAAATGTTATTAAGAAAATCATAACAAAGAGAAAGTACATGAAAAAAGAGAAAATATATGTGCAGTACTATACTATAAACAGTTCATGTGTAAGTGGACCTGTACAGTTCAAACCTGTGTGGTTCAAGGGTCAACCATGTATACCATTAGTCCTCGTCTATGGTATATGTTGCAATATTTTCCCCCATTTTGTCAGTTGTTTTTTTAAATTTATTTATATTGGATTTTTTTCCTCCAGAAATAAAAAGTATATACAGTCAAATTTTACTAATTTTTTCCTTTTATTGCCTGTGAATTTGAGTAATAGAAAGTCCTCCCCATACTAAGTTTAAAGAGAAATTTACTCACGTTTTCAAGTACTTGTTTCATTCATTAGACTTCCAGTTTTTTTGGTGATTATTCTTATATGTGGTGTAAGACATGGATCTAAGTTTATCTTTTTTCCAAATGGCTTTGCAGTTGTTTTAATATCTGTTATTAACGAATGTATTTTTATCTTCGTGATTTGAGATGCCACTATTATAATATATGAAATTCCCATATGTATTGAGGTTTAATTCTGGACATGTTATTCTTTTGGTCTATTTGTCTATTCATATGCTAGTACCACACTTATTTGTTTGTTTGTTATTGAAGTATGGGTGACATACAATGTCACATTAGTTTTAGGTGTAGGTATCATACTGTTTCAAATAGAGAGACTTTGTAGGTATCCTTTAATATTTACTAAGGCTAGTGGTTCCATGTATTTCATCTTTTACAGAGTATTCCTGGATACTCTTCCATGTTTTTTCTTCCATCTTAACTTTAATATCATTTTTACCTAACTTTATGATATTTTGGTATAATTAAGTTTGCCTATAAATCACCTTATGGAGAACTTGACGTCCTTACAGTGTTGAATTGTTTTTTACAAGAACTAAGGGTGTTCTTTACATTTGTTCAGGTCTTCCTTAGTGTCTTTCAGGAGTGTTAAAATTTTCCTCATACCTTATACAATCTTTAAATTTATTCCTAAATCTTTAGTATTAGTGTTGCTATTGTAAATGGAGTTTCTCTACTCTCACGTTCTCTGTTCATTGTTAGAGAGTATATAGAGCCTCTAGGATTTTCCAGGTATAATGCTATAACAACAGCAAATAGAGATAGTTTTACTTCTTCTTTATCTATGTTTTATGTTTCCTGTTGATTTCTCTTATCTAATTGAGTTGGCCAACACTGTGGAATAATGTGAAGTGGTAATACGATAATGGGTATTCTTACTTTGTTCCTAATCTTACTGGAAATGCCTCTAGTATTTCCTTTCAAAATAAGATACTAACTTGAAGACGAAGGTAAATATGTTTTCATCAGGTTAGGAAAGAATGTCTTAAGTCTGACTTCCTTGAGTGCTTTTATCATGAATGAGTGTTGTTTTTATGAAAGGCTTTCTTAGCATCTACAAAAATAATTTTTGTAGTGCTATATATGGTTGGCCATATACAATTTTCCATAAATTTGCCCAAGTATTTTATTTGAGTCTGTCGCATTTATATTAATTTGTTTAAACTATATGTGTACTTAAATGATTGCCTTAAAAATCCCTTTATAATCCTTTTACAATTATAGTCCCTCAACAATGCTTTATACGATCCTTACCATTGCCTTAAGTGCATTATTTCTTTTCTTTTTTAATTAAGTTTTAAAATTTTAATTCCAGTATAGTTAACATGCAACATTATATTAATTTCAGGTGTACTATATAGTGATTCAGCAATTCTATACATCACTCAATGCTCATCAGGATAAGTGTACTCTATTCTTAACTACTTATTAAATGATCCTCAGTTCAAAATTATTGATTGCTGAATAAAAAGTAGGAGACTACCAATCTTAATTGAATAGAATCAACTACCGTTTCCTTCAAGTGGTTGCTGCAGTTCAAACCCATGGACTCTATACTATATTTTAAGTAAATAGAAGTTATATGACATTGTCAACTGTAGAGGATAACTGCTATTTTTTTTAAGGCTTACTACCTGTATCATCTCCTATGTTGGATAATTCACTATTTTAAGAGTCTCAGTAGAAGAGTCTCAATAGAAGGTAGAGATTCTTTCTTTAAAAATTGAAAACACCATGTATCAACTCTATTCATCTTTCCTTGAAACTAGAGCCTGGGCAATCAGTGAGATGTTTCCAGCCAGTTCTTAAAATTGGAAGGTGATGATGCAAAAATAAAAATAAATAAATAAATATATGGAGACCGGCTGAGAGTCTACTGCAGAAACAGCATAAGTATGTGACTATCGGGGGCAACAGAATAAGTGGCTTACAACTGAGAACTCTCACTAGTACAGCCATACTCCCTTGGTGCAGTTAGTGGATATACAGTATATTTGCTTATCTTTTTCTTCCCCTTTCTAGCTGGGTAAGAAATACTTTCATATATATCTTTTCTATTTATATCATAATTCTAACTCTCTTCTGAATCATCACCATAACCTCTTTGTTTCTCTTCAATAGGAGGGAAAACACTCAGTACTTGGTAGAACCTGATGGCTTAAAATTAGATAAAGATACAAATTTAAAGCCTAACTCTACTACTTAGTAGTTGAGTGACTTTTAGTAAATCAGTGAACCATTATTTTCCATAGTAAATCTGTAAGTTGGGGACGATGTTACTAATTTAGTACAGTGTGTAGTAGTCATTATTAGTAATTATATTGTCTTAATATATTTTTTAAAGGTTTTATTTATTTGTTTGGCACAGAGAGAGTGAGTGATAGAGAGAGAGAGACAGATACCAAGCACAAGCAGGGGAACAGCAGGCAGGGAGAAACAGGCTCCTCACTGAGCAAGGAGCCTGATGCGGTGTTCGGTTCCAGGATCCTGGGATCATGACCTGAGTCAAAGGCAGCCACTTAACTGACTGAGCCATCCAAATGCCCCTATATAGTCTCAATATTGCCTATGATCTCGCAAGTATTATTTGTATTCACTATGTGAGATACCAATGTCTACAGTCACATTTGAGCTTGACTTTTAATTTTTCTTGCTTTTATTTTCTTAAAATTATGCCTGTTTACTTAGTTCTCTCTGTAAAAATGATATTCACTCAGGCCTTAACATCTAGTGACTAAAATGGTGAGAGAATATGGATCTTTAAAAACTGTCAGAGTGTGTTAGGATGGTACTAAGTCAAGTTCTGAGAGTTTTATGCTTAAATAAACGAATAACACTTTATGCTATTCATGTAAAGAGGATTTTATGTTGTTCTTGAGATGGTAGTCTATAGACAACTACTAAGAGAGGATCAAGTGACTTCAAAGAAAAACTAGCTGCCCTGAACTGCCAGTACCTCATGAATAACAGATCATGTGGGGATGCAAATAGGTGAACCCAGCCAAGTGTGATATAGGGGAGATTTCTCAAATATTGTTCTTTGGGACATTAATATCATTTAAAATACCAACATTTTATGAACTAAAAGAGCTTTGTAATCAATTGTATGTCAGAATCCTTACTTACCAGGATTGCTTCTTGAGCTTTTACCATGCAAAATAGTATAGTAGAGATTCTGAAAAGTCACAGAGTAAATAAACTGGTCTAATTTTTCTAAAACCTTTATTTTTTCCAGCCTACTGGAACATTTCTTTAAATTAGTTTGTTTTGATTTGTTTTTAACCATTTTGAGATGCTCCAAGGAATACAGTTGATATGATTCAGCAATGACAAATGGAACTGAAAAGGTAGGTCTGACCAACTGTGAAGACTCATAAAAATAGTCTAAATATTTGAAGCTTTACCCTGTAGACACTGGAGAACTGTTAAAGATTTTTGAAGTAGAACAAAAAGGAGTTGGTGAGTTAGAAAGATTAATTGGTGATATGTACATTTTATTTTAAAAAAGGGGGACGGAGATGGAAGCAAGGGAATGCATTAATAAGATATTGTGATATCTAAATTTTCAGAAATTAAGAATTAGAAGAAGGCACTGAATGTGAATGGAAGCCATCAGTATTAGAGATTAATTCACAGGATATGGTGACTAATTGGTGTGGATGGGAAAAGAGAAAGGATGTTGAATAGAAGTAGTTTAAATTGGCAGAAGGGTCCAAGCTTGAGGAGTGGACAAAATGTTGTATGAAGTAATCCCTGAACTAATCAAATCAAGAGGATTAGGCTATTTGTGGAGGAATTATTACAAATATTTTAGGAACTGAAAAATTGGGGGATTATTCTGATGTCTCCACTTAAGTTGTCTGAAGTCAGAATTTGTTAAGGATTGAATCATGTTCCAGCTCTCTATCTTGCATTTTCTAATCTAATAAAGAGAGCTAAAAGATGATAAACACTTCTTTTGACACTGATTGTGCCATCTTTTACCTACTTATTATGTATAAGTTATACCTTAGTATGTGTCTGATATATTGATGATTGGTGTAGAAGAATGATTCAACAACAAGATCATCGATGGATCCTTCAGTCCTTTTTTGATATAGCATGACATACTCTGAGGGTGCAATGTAAAGAAATTAGGGTTCTTCCAAGGACAAATGTTCCTGAATGATGGGCAAAATGATCTAAGGCAAGACAATTTTTCTCGACCATATCGAAGTGTCCCCATTTATTCCCTATCCTATACTTTGGGATGTTATGATCTTTGAAAGGAATTGTGGAAGGGAAGAAGGGAATATTAAAATCTTTGAGTTAGACATTCATACCTCATGCTGCTGTAGACTGAATTCTATCAATAATCTTTTCTAGGAGTCTAAACCTCAGTGTCTTGTCTTTTTTAAATTTACTCCACAGTTCTAAAAAGCCACAGCTATGAAGCTGAGGTCTTGGCAACAGATATGGTAAAGTTGAGAGGACTAAAGAATAACCAAGTGAAATTATCCACTAAAATTTAGAAGATATAGGGCTGAGTTGATAAAGAGAGAGAGAAGGAGGGAGGGAGAGAGAAGAGAGTTACCAGTGCTAAAAATGTACATTTTGGAGTCATCACATAGAGTAAAAATTGTATCTTTATATGAAAAAGAGAATTTCTCAAAAAGTTGGAATATAAGCCATAGAAAACTTCACTCAACACACTACAATGGGATTCCAAAAAAATAATTACCAACAATGGAGACTAAGATAGAACAATGAAAGAATAAAGTAGATATAGCCAGCAGAGAATTTTAAGGGGAAAGAAGTCAATTGAACTAAAAAAAAGTATAGGAGAAAAAGAAGGTCATTAAATTTAGTGATAGGAAATTATAGTAGTCAGAATACAGGGTGTCAGAGATGTCCTGTCCTAATCTTGTAATGTGTGAATATGATACGTTACGTGGCAAGGGAGAATTAAGCTTGAAGATGGAAATAAGGTTGCTAATCAGCTGACCTTAAAATGAGGAGATTTTTCTGTACTATCCAAGTAAGACCAATGTAATCACAAGGCTCTTTTACATGTGGGCTAGGGAAGCAGAAGAGTTAGTATTAGAGTGGTGTATTGTGAAAAAGACTCATCTATTTCTGGTTTTGAGGTTGAAAAGAGGCCATAAGCCAACGAGTGCAGTTATCCTCTAGAGGCTGGAAGAAGAAATCAATTCTCCAGAAAGTAACAGGGCCCCTCTGACACCTTGATTTTAGCTTAGTGAGACCCATTTTGGCATTCTGATCTCCAAATAACAAATCTGAGATGTTTTAAGTCACTAAGTTTGTACTGATTTGTTATAGTATCAATTGGAAACTAATACAGATGATTATTGTTTACATGGATTTAGAGTTTTAGTAAAAAAAAAAAAAAAGCCATCTATTACAGAGTATTACCAATGAGAAATAGAAGCAGCAGGTGTAGCACATATTTTCAGCAAATTACGCAGTGGGATAAGGAAGAAAAGTAGGATGACAAGGTCTGAGAAATTGTTAATTGGAGAAAAATTCAAATGGATCTAATTAAATAGAAATAGTATTGCTTGAGAAAAATGCTCTATTATATTTAGTTCTTTCTTTGCAAGTAATCAGAACATTTCTTAAGAAGATCATATGAGCATTATTGTCAAAGCAAGCAAATGAAAATCTTCTAAACTAATGGATGCAATAAGTGAGATCTAGAAACTCACAGAAAGCTGTTTCATTTACTATAAAGAATATAAAAAAATTCTCTAAATTATGTGAAATACTGCCAATTATGAATGAGATGAAAATAGACACTTAAGAAAAAATTCTGGCAACTTCATAAAAGTGTCAATTTTACATATTAAAAGAAAAAAATATAATGTTGGCATGTTAAGTGCATTTACAGAGAAAACAAAAATATGCTAAATCAAAGCATACGCAGAGCAAAATATAAAACTGGGAAATTGCCAACAAAATCAGTGTATATAGAAAGTCAACCTGGCTTTTCACAGAAGTTTGTATTAGAAAGTCTAGGAACATTTAAGAGCAAAAGGTGACTATACCAGCCAAGTGCTCCTATGGACAATGCTGAACTAAGAAGATCATTTTTATGCAAAAGTACTTCCATTATCAAAACACAAAAATGTTGAAAAAAATCCTCAAATCTTTGTATTGATTTGATCAAAATTAATAACACAATTTCAAAATAAACCTTTTAAAATCTAGATAAATGAACTCATTGAATAAGTGAACATCAAATATAAATGAATGATTTAGACCATATGACCTACCAGTTTCCATCTAAAATACTGTACCAGGAATTCTAGTGCTGGAGATGCAAGCATTTCTTGTAAAAAATACCCTGTGACCAAATGTTTGGTAAATATCTCACTAAACTTTGCTTTATGACTTCACAACCCCTTAGAGACATAAGTCTCTAAGAAATATTCTAAATGTAGCATTTTCCTGGGTATCTTTTTTGATAACTGAAAATATATTCCCCTGAGAATCATGTAATACTAGTATGTAAACATCAGTATTTGCACAAATACCACGTATATCTCCCAAATCACAAATTCCAGTACAGTTATCTGTAGATGAAATTAGAATCCTAAAATAAAAATGAAAACTAAAAAGGATAACTTTGACTCATTTCTTTTTAAACCCCCACTGTCAGTAGTTTTGGGGTTATATTGGACTGTTAACTCCGTCTGTTTCCTAGCACTGGATTCACCACCTGATTATTTAGTTATCAACGCTTAGTTATTTTTCTATTTGAGAAAGTCCTTTGTGGGTTGTTGGTTCAGATCTGTCAACTGAAAGAAAACCATCCTCAGAGAAGATTAGTGAATGCTTTATTTGTTAGTAAATGCTTTATTTGTCTTCCTGAGAAATATAGCCTGGGAATGTCTTTCAAATTGCTCCGAAGAATTGCTCCAAATCTTGTTAGCTACAAGGGATTTTATATATACAAAAAGGGGAAAGGGGCTCATGGGCTTGCAAGCAGTTCTCCGAATATTTGTGTGTCACAAGGTATAATCTGCTACAATTGTTAAAATTAAGGTTTACTGATTTCCACATAGACACCAGAAAGACCCTTATGTCATATTAATACATTTATTTTCCTGCCGTATCTGATTGTTTAAAATTGTTGCTTGCATGCCCCTGTTTAATTAACTTGATGTTTTTGACTCCTCCTTGAGTTCACTTGAGATGGTCACAGAATGCTGACATCAGTCCCTATTTTAATGTACTACATTGTTCGTGCACAGATCTTTGGGCATTAAGAGCTCCTGCTTACTTTGTATTCTCGATCCTGCATTTGCCAAGTTATTCTCTACCTGCTTGATCCCCCTTTGGCTGTTTTCTTAAATAATGATCAAAATTCCTACAGTTTTTTTTTCTTCTTATTTTAGTACTGACTATCCCAATACTTTACTAGGCACCTAAGATGCCTTTCATTTTCACATCTTCTCTCAGTAATCCCAACAACCCTGTGGCAGGTGCTTGTCTTTTATTTTACAGATGAGAAAACAAAGGAATAAAGAGTCCACAGCTGGTTCTTGGTAGAGGCAAGATTTGAATCTAGGTTTGTTTGTCCCCAAAACTTACATTTTAATACTGTTTTATGACCAGTTTTCTTTCCCTCTGTGTTCACCCTCAGGAAACCCTCATAACTATCTAAGACTTTAGCCAGATTTCCATGAATTGACCTGACCCTAAGGAGATGGGAGATGAAGAGGATTATTACTTAGAATAGAGGTCAAGGACTAGAAACCTAAGGATGACTTCTGAGGGTGATCACCAAACCCAATATCAGAGCTGACACCCTCTGAATTCACTCATGCTTCAGGATACCTCCTGCCTCTAGAACCCATATTCAGGCCTTGCAAAATAGGCATGCATTCCCCTTGGAGGCACTCCCCTCTACAGCTTCCCGTATTCCCAGCTACCCCTCCGTGTGTGAAGCCTGCTCTTTCTAGGAGGAACCTAGAATCTCACCTGTGAGTAATTTCTTGCCTCTGTTTTAACTACGTGCTTCAATCAACAGCCTTTCCTCCTACTCATCTTTCCAGAGGTCTGAAAAAGTGCTTTTTTTTTTTTTTTTTTTTAGTAAAGAGAGCCTTTTTTGTTCTGTGCCATTGCTCATTGTTGTTTTTTCTGATCCCAGACGGATGCTTCCTATTACTAATGCTACTTCAACCCAAGAAACTGAGGTAATTGGTCGCTTTTCAGTTGTGTTATATTAAAAGTATATTCTGATTTACACAGAGTCCAGAAATTCTCAGGAGCCCATGGTATGACTGGCCAAAATGATCCCATCAGCATTTGGTGTTCTCGGTATTTCACAGATTTTCTATTCTAATAGAAGTGTAGTAGTATCTCATTGTTGTTTTATTTTGCAAATTCCTAATGACATGTGATGTTGAATATTTTTTGTATTTTCTTTTTAAAATTTTTTTTAAAATATTTTATTCATTTGACAGAAACAGAGAGATCACAAGTAGGCAGAGAGTCAGGCAGAGTGGGGGGGGGGAAGCAGGCTCCCCGCTGAGCAGAGCGCCTGATGCCGGGCTCCATCCCAGGACCCCGAGATCATGACCTGAGCAGAAGGTAGAGGCTTAACCCACTGAGCCACCCAGGTGCCCCTGTATTTTCTTTTAAATTGAAGTATACTTGGGGCGTCTGGGTGGCTCAGTGGGTTAAAGCCTCTGCCTTCAGCTCAGGTCATGATCTTGGGGTCCTGGGATGGAGCCCCGCATCAGGCTCTCTATTCAGAAGGAGCCTGCTCCCTCCCCACCCCCCACACCCTCCTGTCTGTCTGCCTACTTGTGATCTCTGTCTGTCAAATAAATAAATAAAATCTTAAAAAAAATAAATTGAAGTATACTTGACACATAGTGTTTTATTAGTTTCAGGTATACAGCATAGTATTTGGACAAATTTACATGTTATGCTCTGCTTACCACAAGTATAGCTACTGTCACTATACCACACTGTTACTAAACCATTGACTATAAACCTTTTATTATCATGACTTACTCATGGCATAACTAAAGGCCTGTATCTCCCACTCTCCTTCATTCATTTTGCCCATCCCCTACCCCCCTCATCTGGCAAACATCAGAGGTTGTTCTCTGTATTTACAGGTCTGTTTGTACTTTTTGGTTTATTTGTGGAACATCTTTTCATATGCTTATGGGCATTCATATACTTGCTTTGGATAGATGTCTGTTCAGGGTTTTTGCCCATTTTTAAACAGGTTCATTTTCTTATTGTTGAGTATTGAGAGGACTTTGTTTTGTTTTGTTTTTGTTTCTTGGT
The DNA here is from genome assembly GCF_963455335.1 of Martes martes. NCBI lineage: Eukaryota > Metazoa > Chordata > Mammalia > Carnivora > Mustelidae > Martes > Martes martes. The sequence goes on along the minus strand of NC_137888.1, from coordinate 175,061,553 downwards.
ATATTTTGGATAATAGTCCTTTATTAGATAGGTCTTTTGCAAATATTTTCTCCCAGTCTGAGGCTTTTCATTCTCTTGACAGTGTCTTTTGCAGAGCAGAATATTTTAATTTTAATGAAGTTCCACTTATCAATTCTTTCTTTCATGAATTGATTTGAATCTCACAGAAACGTCATGATGCAGACTGTAGAAAATCTGATAATTTAGACAGATGAAGTGACTTTACCATCCCTGATATTATATTGGTAGAGTAATGAAGGCAGTGTAAGAATACGTGCCTTTTAACTCCATAGCTGATGTATTTTCTACTCTTTCACTCAATGTACATTAAATAAGGACCATTTGTCTGGTTTGTATTTTTAAAGACCTGTGCAAACCACCATGCTTTAGAACAAAAGCAAAATAAATGTTCATGTCTTTTGAGGTTGATGGAAATGTCTTACTGCATGCCTTGGCAACCCTTTCTGAAGCTGAAAACATATTAGAAAGTCCCATCTCTTCCATTTCTAATGGTAAAACTACCCAGGCTGGCTCCCTAACTCCTGTGTTACTTATCTCTTATTTATCATATTCAAATCTGCAATTTTGATGCTATTTTTGTGATCGTAATTCATACTCAACAATCTGTTTCCATTCTCAACTCAGTGAGCTGGCAATCAATTTCTTAGTGCTCTCTGGGAAGAAAGCAAAATCTAAAAATGAAGCCATTAATATATTACAAATAAGTACTAAATCTGTTAGGTAGGGGCTGACAGGTCACATTAGAATGGGTGCCCTGCGGCACTGTGAGGCACGAGAAAGGACTTGTGATGCATGATACCATTATTGACCTTTGAGTTACACAATTTATCAGAAAGGAGAAAATAGTTTCTTTTGTGTGGATAAAAACTGCTAAGTGAGCCCTTTACCCTAGATTTCCAGGAGAAGCAAATTGGTCATTGCAAAAGTTCACTAATTAGGCTGTTTATTCCCTCAAATTGAAATGGGATTGTTACAATTTAATCAACATGCATTTAGCATTAGTTCTTAATATTATATCAGAAGCCAGGGTAAAAAAACAGACTGTATTTTGAGAACTATTGGAAGTGTTTGGCCTGCCCTTTAATTAGAGCTCACTATTCTCCCCACTCTGTTGATATCCATTATACATGCTCATACTACCATAAACATAAAACTACATTGTAATAAACATAATAGTGCTCTACTACTAATAGAGCACCTCTTCCAATTTATGCATGATACTTAACTCTAAATTTGATTTATCTTATTGAATCTTAAAATACTTATAATAATCATAATGTATGATATAACTATTGTTATTCTCATTATGCTGATGTGAAAACTGAAGGTTTGGTGAGTGACGTGATGCTAACTTACAGTTAGTAAGTGGCAGAATTGGAATTCAAATCTCAGGTGAATTAACTCCCAACACCCTATGCTAAAGTATTACTCTGTATTGCAGTGCCTTTAATACAAGTTGATAGGACCTGAATTAGTCACTGACATCTAAATCTATATGCAATGTATTTTAAATCAATTAGAAGTTCTTTAATCAGTGTCATTGTGCCTCCAGATAAAACAACAGAGTTACATCTTTTTCCTGTTCATGTTTGCTATTTAAAGTGAGACATTTCTGAGGTTTACCATTTTCACAGATTTCCTGACAGCCATAAGCCATGGAGCATTTTTCAAAGTTAAGTTTATTAAGTAAGATAAAAGTACATGCAGTAAATTCCACCTTTTTCATGCATACAGTTCTGATGTGGTTGTATAAATACTATTAAGGTCAAACAGAGAACATTTCTATCATTTCAAAGAATGTTGTCAGTGTATTTGTTAAATAAACTTTTAATTTAGAATACTTTTATATTTACAGAAAAAATTGTGATTGTAGTACAGAGAGTTCTCATGTAGCCCACACCCAGTTTCCCCTATTGTTAGCCCATTGTGTACATTGGTCATCATTTTCTGCTCCAGCATCCCATCCAGGATCCACATTACATTTAGTCATCATGTCTCCTTCAGGCTCCTTTAGACCATGTCAGTTTCTTGGACATTTCTTTCCTTGGTTTTGATGATCTTGACAGTTTTGAGGACTATAGGTCATATATTTTGTTGACTTTTCCTCAATTGGGATTTGTCTGATGCTTTTCGCATGATTAGACTGCGGTTATGGGTTTTTAGCAGAAAATACAGAGTTAAAGTGCTATTCTCACATCACACCAAGAGCACATGCTATCAACATGGCTTACCACTGTTGACACTGACTTTTATCACCTAGCCAACATAGTGTTTGTCAGGTTTCTCCCCTGTGAAGTTATTCTTTTCTCCACTTTCCATGGTGCATTCTTTAGAAGGAAGTCCTATAAACTTTAAGGAGTGGGAAGTCATGCTCTACCTCTTTTAGTGGGTAATTAACTGTATAAATTACTTGGGATTCTTTTGTACAGGTTGTCTGTTCCTTTCCATTTATTTATTCAATCACTGATTTGTATAAGTATGGACTCAGATATTTATTTTTATATATGAGGTTATAATCTAATACTGCATTTTCATATTTTGTTGCTCACATATTGTTCTAGTTATGGCTGTTAGGAGCTCTTTCATTTGACTCCTGTGTCCCTTTGACATAATTCCATATTGTTGTTTTGTCTGTTCTGGTTTGGTTTTATTTTTAGCAAATTTGGTTTAGAGTTTTTTCTGTTTGTTTTTTCTTTCTGGCACTATAGGACATTCCAGGATAATCTTACATATTCCCTGTCCAAGCTCTGGAATCAGCCATTTCTCCAAGGAATCATGGTTCCTTTGATCTGGGTGCAGGATGTGCTTGTTGCTACTAGAGTTTGGTTGCTTCCTTCTCTTGGTGGAGGAAAAATAAATATATGTGTGTATACTAATCCATGTGTATACATTTATCTATAGATAATTCTAGATGTATTCGTCTGTGTCTATATTATACTAAGTGTGAATTCATGCTGTTTTTAACTGTAATTCTTTACAACATTGATCATTCTAATCTTCCCCCTTACTTGTCTACAATCTCCCACACCAACAGTTAGAAATCTGGCTCCCAATATCCACCATCCATTTACTTAATTGTTCAATTCCAATATACATTTATAGGGGTTTCTGAATTGCTAATGTTTATCATAGTTGGAAACAAATTTACCAACTGGAGTACAGTACATATTTGCAATTCATTTTGCCTTTGTTCTTATAACCTCTGTTCACTTCCAAAGTTAATTAGGCAACATATGCTGACCTTTTTACAAGAAAATGTTTAAACTCAGGATTAAATAATGGTAGTTTTATTTAAAGCATAACTACATTATGAAGAGTTTAAAATCTCCAAGTTGCTTGTAATCATGGATGTATAGTCATGTAAGTTTTGGATCTGTAGTGTTCTTTGAATATTCTAATATTAAAGTAACTGCTTTTTAAATTTATTTTTCTTAGTTTCTTTTATGTTTTTGGCTTTCCAGTTTCTTTCTAGACTATGTATTATTAGAATTCTGCAGCATAGAGTTTGATATTAAGATAATGTTTAAAAATACCTTCTATAGACTTTCTTTTTTTCATGGACTTATTAAGTGTATCTTTAAACATTTTTTTTTTAAGATTTTATTTATTTGTCAGAGAGAGTGAGCACAGGCAGACAGAGAGGCAGGCAGAGGCAGAGGGAGAAGCAGGCTCCCTGCCGAGCAAGGAGCCCGACGTGGGACTCCATCCCAGGACTCTGGGACCATGACCCGAGCCGAAGGCAGCTGCCCAACCAACTGAGCCACCCAAGCGTCCCATGTGTATCTTTAAACATTTTAAAGTGGACTCCAAATGTCAATTAAGAAACTGACTATAAAAATATGACTTTAAAAAATGCCTTCTTAATGGAAATTAAATAAATGTTTGTGTGTTTAGTAACCAATGGCATTCTTTTGAAAATAATAAGCTACTGTTTTGTCACTTGATACAGAACACCCCAGCAAATTCAGTGCTGTCTTCTATCAGAGGAATCTTTTAAGACCATATAACCTACTTGAACTTAAAAGAGAAATTCATCTCAAAATATCCTTTCTGAAATTTTATCTTGGAAGTCAAAAGAGATTTTTTTCCCAACATAGTTCAGAAACAATGTAAATTAAGAACAAAATAATTAAAATGATCAGGCTGCTGTATTTTCTACAAAAGTCAGGCTGGATGATGGGTTGAACTCTAAGTTCTATAAAATCAATTGTATACACATGCTGGAATGGCATCTGAGATTAAGGCAAACAGAATGAGCAGGGCATCAAGGATAACGCATCCAAAAAGAGCAAACCTTTCACTGAATATCGGATATAAAACATTTAGGAGCCTACACTGAAGAAATCTTCTTTTGATTAAAAATTAATGATTTTTATTTATAAAATGACTAGCTTTGAGGTTTTATATATTCATAACTTCAAGGGTTTCTCATATATTTCAAGTACATTCAAGCTTTTGTAATGAAGATTCATTTTAAATTAATGATTTATTACTTCCAGAAACATTTTAAAGTAGTTTGTAGTAGGTTGTTGGGCTCCAAAGAGAAACAGTTGCCTCAAGAACTCTCTCAGGTAGGCCTTCTCTGTCTTAACAGGATTCAAAGGAAATGGTGGAAACAAACCACAATGATTAAAAACTGTGTGTGTAATTCTTAGTATGCAAGCATTAATACTCGTGGAATGGTACTTTTTATTTAAAAATATGCTTTGATGCATGGTTGAAACCACAGAGGTGACCATGGATTAGATTTTGAACCAAACTGCAGTGGCTGTAGCTTGTGCCTCTTTTCTAGCTGAGTAAGCATTTTGCTGAAGGACTTACTATTTGTTTTCGTACATTTGTTGAACTGAGTTTTCAAGACTACTCTTAAGTTACACAAATCTAAACCCAATATGGATAGAATGTAATTTTTTTAAAAAAAAAGCAAAAACCAGAAGGCTGCCCATTTCCCCATCTCTATGTCTTTCTTTTCTTATTCCTTATGCTTGTGTGTGACAGGTTTTACCACAAGACTAGTCATTTCTTCAATAGCAAGTATTTTCTCAATATCCTTGTTCTCAGTGGTTCTAAGATTTAATAACGGGAATTAGAAAAGTACACAAAAGTACATGACAGGTAGATAAAATTAAGTGCTTCTTAAAAATACCAACCTAATGGTATGGATATTGAAGTAAAGGAGACAAAAATAAAGGGATTAGGGAAACTTTGGGCATTTATTGAATGATAATGATTTTAAAAAGCAAAGGCAGGATAGAATTTAAATGGAGAAGGACTAATAATAGAGGGTTTCAACATGTCAAAGGGAGAAGGGCTGGTGGAGAATACTACATACCTAAATACATAGAGGAAGGAAATATTATTAAAGATCATACATGTCAGGGTGAATAATTTGTACATAGTCTTGAAGGATCAAAAAATTACGTCTTAAAATCCGTGAAATTAATAGAGAAGGATTGTGCATTGATTGATATTAGGAAAGACAGGATGCACAGACATCAATTTAAGGTTTGTTATTATAATCCACTGAGAAGAAACTTGATTTAAACATTTGAATATTGTGGAAATTGGAAGGGAGGGAGTGAGTCATGAGCTAAATGTTGTGATTTTGTGACCAGTAGAATTTGGTAACATTTATATAGTGTTGAAATACGAAAGCAGGGATGAATTAGAAATTCTGACTCCAAGTGCGTGGGAAAATGAATATGCCCTTAAGATTAAAATAAATAATTAAATAAATAAATGAATGAATGAATGCAGTGACTTTGAATAAATAAATACAAATAAAAAAATTAGCTTCTAGAAATGTGTCTAGAGAAGGGTGCAAGTGGACAAACCTTATTTTTTAAACATTGCTATACCTTACCGCCCCCCCCCAAGTATTTTACTTGTAAAGGACATATTGGACATAATTATGGTTCTCATTTGATGGTATCTCTAGTATAGGTTTCTAGAAAAGAAATTATGGTTTCAAAGACTTTTTTTCTCTAGGTATGTATTGCCATATTTTTCTCCAAAAGATCTAGTAATTTCTAGCAATGTATATGACTGGATGAGACAAGAGCATCAACTGAGTCATGATGATGGAAGTTAGGAACACTTAAAGAATTGGTTAGTATTGAGGAGGAGGAGGAGGTTAACTAAATTTCACAATGGAAAGAATGATGAGCTGTAAGTTGAGAGGGATTCTGAGTTATAGAAGGGATAATTTGGGGGACAAAGACAAATCAGCACAGTCACTGACATAGAAAAGATAAAATGAGAGGAAAGAATTGACAGTAAAGAAGACATTACAGGGTTCATGGGTTGTTTTGTTCTTTTTCTTATCTTTGTTTCCTTCTCTGTTTTCTTTCCTCCCTTCCCTTCCTTCTTTCTCTAGTGGAATTCTGCCCTGAATTTTGATCCATGAAATATAACACCAAATCTAATGCAAAAGAAAACACTAACACTTTTCTTTTATGTAGAGAGGATTTTCCGTGTTTTCTAGAACAGCTGTAAAGAGTGAATTTGTCCCCAAACTGGTTTGCATTTCTTGTATAAAGATGCTAAATGTAAACAAAGTTCTGCTATTAGAATGATATATGTGAAACTCCCCATGCACTTTGGCAGAAAAATGTTATATAAATGGAAAGTGTCGCATATATTTTAAAAGAACACATGAGTTTGTTCCTCAAGGGGAATTGTTAATTTATGTACTGTTCTTGTTCTAAAGGTATGTGCGTGATTCATAAGTTAGTTTATAAGTAATTTTATATTGTAGAAAGAAAGCTATAAGAGGATACTTAACTGTTTCCAAGTATTTGAAATATTTGTTGTATGATAATCAACTGTTCACCAGTTTATTGTAGAGAAAGAAATCAATTTAAATTCCACTGTAAAAGTTTATGTAAGATACAAATCTTATTTGTGGTGGACTCTTGGAACAGGAAAAGTAAATATGTCTTCTGTTTTTCTAGTTCTTATAACCTTATATTCTGTTCTTCACATCTACACTCCTGAATTTTGCCAAATGACTGAAAGAACATTGACCAGTCCCCTGCAGTCAGCCCTTCCTCATATTAGTCATTTTTAATCCTACCAAATAGCTAATTGGTTTTATTTACTTAATCTGCACCCTTATCACATCTGCCTATTCCAGTGTTTAAATATATATCATGCCTATGAAAATTATAGTTAATTACAAATTTACTTGAAAGTAATACCTTGTATCTGTGTATACCTCTACAGAATTTCAAAGAACAGCCACTTAAAATAGCCTATGTATAACTACAAATGGGAATGAAATTGATGATTTTCAGTTTTTGCTCTTTAAGTTTTGAGTCAGTAATATCAATCTTAAATGATTTAGACTGAAAAACAAAGAAACGTGTAGAAAACATAGATTATCTTGAAAATTATCATTGCCATGTCATACTGTCATGATTCCCACTGCTTGCTGCTTTTTTTTCTTTTTGATGTACTAAAAAATTTTCCAAGCATTACTGTCTTCAAGAAGCAAGGTCATCATTTTTTATTCCAAGGTAATGATCTCTTTCATGCCCCCTTCACTCTACCCTTGCAGCCATTAGTTCATTATACAAATAGAAGCAGGCTGACAAGGCATATTGCAAGAGTTAATGACCAGCTAATTGTTACCGCCATCACCACCCCCTCCCATGAAAACACAGGTATTGTGAATTGATGACTAGCATTTCCATATGCTTAATGGGAAACAAACAGGAGGTTCAGTTGTGCCACTGACAAAACATGAAGGAAAAAATAATTTCCATCACACACCCTTGATTTAAAAGTGCTCCAGGCCATCTTTGTTCCACAGCTAGAAGCATAATAAATTAAGAAAAAGTAGTATATCACTGAGATGAAATCCTGTGGGATATGTGATAAACTAAAAGGTAGAGATTTTGAGGGGAAAAGTATAGGTAGCCTTGGGTAGATAATATAAGAAGCAAGGAAGCAAGGTGCCATGAGGTTGCACTAATAAGCTAAAATTTACAGCTATGGTGTGCATTGCTCTAGATCTGTCTCATGTATTTTGTATTTCAAGAGTTTCTGCCATCATATAAAGTCATGATAAAGCTGGACTTGAGCTATACATGGAAAACTCTATGTCACTAATTAGGGAGCAGTTCATAGAACAGCAACAGGAATGCTGGAAGAAACACAACAAAGAAGGAGAAAGAGAAGTGGGGACAAGAAGTGAATATTTACTAAGAACAGGCACTAGGCATATGATATTCACTTATAATCCTTTTATTTTCCCTACAAGTTAAATCTATAACTTTTCATTAAAGATAAGGAAGCTGATGTTCAGACATAATAACATATTTGCTGACTTTATTGACTTATTTGTTCGTCTATTTGACAAATATTTTTATTTGGGCACAAATTCTGGATGTTAAGAAAAACATCCCTTGAGGGGTGCCTGGGTGGCTCAGTGGGTTAAAGCCTCTGCCTTCGGCTCAGGTCATGATCTCAGGGTCCTGGGATCGAGCCCCGTATCAGGCTCTCTGCTCAGCAGGGAGCCTGCTTCCCCACTCTCTCTCTGCCTGCCTCTCTGCCTACTTGTGATCTCTGTCTGTCAAACAAATAAATAAAATCTTTAAAAAAAAAAACAAACAAAAACATCCCTTGATATAAGGGAAAATGTGGGTGGTGTATTTTTCAATATTGTTATATTTTTATCTATATCTCTCTATATGCTATACATACACATACTAACCCAAGTATTAAGTAATGCATTTTGTTTAACTCACTTTATTATTAAATATAGGACTGTACTTAGTGAATTAACATGTTAAATTGTAAATGTTTGTCTGGTGGAGATACACATAGCTGTGGCCAGTGGTAAATCTAGAAGGTTACCTTTTACTGTTCTGTTGGGCATTAGTTAGGCCTGTATTTACCAAGTATTTTTATCCTAATGTTTTTTATTAAGTTGTCTATAAATACCCATGTCTTCAAATGTTCTTGGAACCAGTTTTAACATCTTACTTGTTTCCTCATTAATTAGTGGATTGAATAATATCTTTGAGCCATTTCATATTTGCAAGAGACTTAAAATGAGTACAAAGCCAAATAATGCATAATAAGATAAATAGCACAAACTCCTTGCCCTTGAGTACTTGACAGGAAAAACTAATACTTATATGACTAACTGCAAAAACAAATTTTATAGGTTCTAAGAGCAGAGTAGGAATAGCGAACACAAAGTTATTATGTTAAATTTGAGAAGAAGCTTGAAAGCTGAGAATGCAGTTTGTGGTTTGGAAAGGCATTCTAAACAGAGATGAAAAATACCCTAAGTGACAGAGGGAGGACATAAGATTTCAGCTGCCTGACTCCCACGTATGTGATTTTTTTTTTCTTTTTTTTTTTCCCACCGTGCTATGCTCATCCCTATCCTTTTCAGAAGACTGAATTTCTACTAACCATCTTTGGTTTCTCTGGCTGTGATATCCCTCATTTAAGAAACAGGGTTGTGGGATAAGGTAATACAACCGATATATGGTCACTAAAATTTCTTTTCATTATAATGTTCTAGTAATTACAAAGTCAAAATAATTAGCTTTTGTCTGTTACTGTCAGAACATTAAAAAAATATTGCAAAGAAATTACTGCTACATTTTTTCTTAAACCTGTGTGTAGATGCAGGATAGAAAACTTACCTCCAATGATGTGTAAACTAGAACCGACTTCTCCAATTTAAAAAAGTTAATGAATATATGAAAAGTGCAACTTTAAATTATTATGCCTTTGAGTTTTAGTTCAAGTCTGAAACTAGTGGAAATAGATTTTTATGTTAATATCAACGTTGTTAAAGGACTGGTTATCTTCTCCTTCTCCCAGGTACCTTCAAACCCTATCTTTTTTTATTCTATATATTTAAATCTGTATATTGGGAAATTTATTTTCATGAAGGGAGAAAAGAGAGAAGGTAGCAATAGCACATTTATTTTGTCGTATTTGTGAAATGCCACCAAATCATGAGATCTTTTCACCCTGTCCAGTTCTGAGGTGCCTAGGGAGGGACAAGAAGGATAATGAGTCATATTAAATTGAGAATATGTTGAGTTTATCAGCTTTATATTCTTAAAACATCACTTATCCCTCTTGATACATATGAAAATTAAAATTTTTCATTCACATACATTCACATACATGGATGTCTGATTCAGATCTAGATTCCTCAAGAACACCATAAGTTCTTTGGGGACAGGAAGTGAATGATAAGCATATATTAGGCACACAAAGAATATTTGTGTGTTTTTTTGTTTTTTTTTTTTTAAATTTTATTTATTTATTTATTTTTTTAATAAACGTATAATGTATTTTTATCCCCAGTGGTACAGGTCTGTGAATCGCCAGGTTTACACACTTCACAGCACTCACCATAGCACATACCCTCCCCAATGTCCATAACCCCACCCTCCTCTCCCTCCCTCTCTCCCCCCAGCAGCCCTTAGTTTGTTTTGTGAGATTAAGAGTCACTTATGGTTTGTCTCCCTCCTGATCCCATCTTGTTTCATTTATTCTTCTCCTACCCCCCAACCCCCCATGTTGCATGTCCACTTCCTCATATCAGGGAGATCATATGATAGTTGTCTTTCTCTGATTAACTTATTTCACTAAGCATGATACCCTCTGGTTCCATCCACATTGTCACAAATGGCAAGATTTCATTTCTTTTGATGGCTGCATAGTATTCCATTTTGTATATATACCACTTCTTCTTTATCCATTCAACTGTTGATGGACATCTAGGTTCTTTCCACAGTTTGGCTATTGTAGACATTGCTGCTATAAACATTCGGGTGCACGTGCCCCTTTGGATCACTACGTTTGTATCTTTAGGGTAAATACCCAGTAGTGCAATTGTTGGGTCATAGGGTAGCTCTATTTTCAACTTTCTGAGGAACCTCCATGCTGTTTTCCAGAGTGGTCGCACCAGCTTGCATTCCCACCAACAGTGTAGGAGGGTTCCCCTTTCTCCACATCCTCGCCAGGATCTGTCATTTCCTGACTTGTTAATTTTAGCCATTCTGACTGGTGTGAGGTGATATCTCATTGTGGTTTTGATTTGTATTTCCCTGATGCCGAGTGATATGGAGCACTTTTTCATGTGTCTGTTGGCCAGTCTTCTTTGCAGAAATGTCTGTTCATGTCTTCTGCCCATTTCTTGATTGGATTATTTGTTCTTTGGGTGTTGAGTTTGCTAAGTTCTTTATAGATTTTGAACACTAGCCCTTTATCTGATATGTCATTTGCAAATATTTTCTCCCATTCTGTCAGTTGTCTTTTGGTTTTGTTAACTGTTTCCTTTGCTGTGCAAAAGCTTTTGATCTTGATGAAATCCCAATAGTTCATTTTTGCCCTTGCTTCCCTTGCCTTTGGCAATGTTCCTAGGAAGAAGTTGCTGCAGCTGAGGTTGAAGAGGCAGCTGCCTGTGTTCTCCTTAAGGATTTTGATGGATTCCTTTCTCACATTGAAGTCCTTCATCCATTTTGATGAATTAATTCCTATTAATTTTCATGTGTGGTGTAAGGAAATGGTCCACTTTCATTTTTCTGCATGTGGCTGTCCAGTTTTCCCAACACCATTTGTTGAAGAGGCTGTCTTTTTTCCATTGAACATTCCTTCCTGCTTTGTCAAAAATTAGTTGACTGTGGAGTTGAGGGTCTACTTCTGGGCTCTCTATTCTGTTCCACTGATCTATGTGTCTGTTTTTGTACCAGTACCATGCTGTCTTGATGATGACAGCTTTGTAATAGAGCTTGATGTCTGGAATTGTGATGCCACCAACTTTGGCTTTCTTTTTCAATATTCCTTTGGCTATTCGAGGTCTTTTCTGGTTCCATATAAATTTTAGGATTATTTGTTCCATTTTTTTGAAAAAAATGGGTGGGATTTTGATAGGGATTGCATTAAATGTGTACATTGCTTTAGGTAGCATAGATATTTTCACAATATTTGTTCTTCCAATCCAGAAGCATGGAACATTTTTCCATTTCTTTGTGTCTTCCTCAGTTTCTTTCATGAGTACTTTATAGTTTTCTGAGTACAGATTCTTTGCCTCTTTGGTTAGGTTTATTCCTAGGTATCCTATAGTTTTGGGTGCAATTGTAAATGGGATTGACTCGTTAATTTCTCTTTCTTCTGTCTTGTTGTTGGTGTAGAGAAATGCAACTGATTTCTGTGCATTGATTTTATATCCTGACACTTTACTAAATTCCTGTACAAGTTCTAGCAGTTTTGGAGTGGAGTCTTTTGGGTTTTCCACATATAGTATCATATCATCTGGGAAGAGTGATAGTTTGACTTCTTTGCCAATTTGGATGCCTTTAATTTCTTTTTGTTGTCTGATTCCTGAGGCTAGGACTTCTAGTACAATGTTGAATAGCAGTGGTGATAATGGACATCCCTGCCGTGTTCCTGACCTTAGTGGAAAAGCTTTCAGTTTTTCTCCATTGAGAATGATATTTGCAGTGGGTTTTTCATAGATGGCTTTGATAATATTGAGGTATGTGCCCTCTGTCCCTACACTTTGAAGAGTTTTAATCAGGAAGGGATCCTGTACTTTGTCAAATGCATCTATTGAGAGTATCATATGGTTCTTGCTCTTTCTTTTATTAATGTGTTGTATCACATTGATTAATTTGTGGATGTTGAACCAACCTTGCAGCCCTGGAATAAATCCCACTTGGTCGTGGTGAATAATGCTTTTAATGTACTGTTGAATCCTATTGACTAGTATTTTGGTGAAAATTTTCGAATCTGTGTTCATCAAGGATATTGGTCTGTAATTCTCTTTTTTGATGGGATCCTTGTCTGATTTTGGGATCAAGGTGATGCTGGCCTCATAAAATGAATTTGGAAGTTTTCCTTCCATTTCTATTTTTTGGAATAGTTTCAGGAGAATAGGAATTAATTCTTCTTTAAACATTTGGTAGAATTCCCCTGGGATGCTGTCTGGCCCTGGGCTTTTGTTTGTTTGGAGAAGTTTGATGACAGTTTCAATCTCCTTACTGGTTATGGGTCTGTTCAGGTTTTCTGTTTCTTCCTGGTTCAGTTGTGGTAGTTTATATGTCTCTAGGAATGCATCCATCTCTGCAAGATTGTCAAATTTGTTGGCGTAGAGTTGCTCATAGTATGTTCTTATAATTGTTTGTATTTCTTTGGTGTTAGTTGTGATCTCTCCTCTTTCATTCATGATTTTATTTATTTGGCTCCTTTCTCTTTTCTTTTTGATAAGTTTGGTCAAGGGTTTGTCAATCTTATTAATTCTTTCAAAGAACCAGGTCCTAGTTTCATTGATTTGTTCTATTGTTTTTTTAGTTTCTATTTCATTGATTTCTGCTCTGATCTTTATGATTTCTCTTCTCCTGCTGGGTTTAGGCTTTCTTTGTTGTTCTTTCTCCAGCTCCTTTAGGTGTAGGGTTAGGTTGTGTATTTGAGACCTTTCTTGTTTCTCGAGAAAGGCTTGTACCACTATATATTTTCCTCTCAGGACTGCCTTTGCTGTGTCCCACAGAGTTTGAACCGTTATGTTTTCATTATCATTTGTTTCCATGAATTTTTTCAAATCTTCTTTAATTTCCTGGTTGACCTATTCATTCTTTAGAAGGATGCTGTTTAGTCTCCATGTATTTTCATTCTTTCCAAATTTCCTCTTGTGATTGAGTTCTAGCTTCAGAGCATTGTGGTCTGAAAATATGGAGGGAATGATCCCAATCTTTTGATACCGGTTGAGACCTGATTTATGACCCAGGATGTGGTCTATTCTGGAGAATGTTCCATGTGCACTAGAGAAGAATGTGTATTCTGTTGCTTTGGGATGAAATGTTCTGAATATATCTGTGATGTCCATTTGGTCCAGTGTGTCATTTAAGGCCTTTATTTCCTTGTTGATCTTTTGCTTGGATGATCTTTCCATTTCAGTGAGGAGAGTGTTAAAGTCCCCTACTATTATTGTATTATTGTTGATGTGTTCTTTGATTTTGTTATTAATTGGTTTATATAGTTGGCTGCTCCCACGTCAGGGGCATAGATATTTAAAATTGTTAGATCTTCTTGTTGGATAGACCCTTTGAGTATGATATAGTGTCCTTTCTCATCTCTTATTATAGTCTTTGGCTTAAAATCTAATTGATCTGATTTAAGGATTGCCACCACAGCTTTCTTCTGATGTCCATTAGCATGGTGCATTGTTTTCCACCCCCTCACTTTAAATCTGGAGGTGTCTTCGGGTCTAAAATGAGTTTCTTGTAGGCAACATATTGATGGGTTTTGTTTTTTTTTATCCATTCTGATACCCTGTATCTTTTGATTGGGGCATTTAGCCCATTAACATTCAGGGTAACTATTGAGAGATATGAATTTAGTGCCATTGTATTGCCTGTAAGGTGACTGTTACTGTTTATTGTTTCTGTTCCTTTCTGATCTACTACTTTTAAGGCTCTCTCTTTGCTTAGAGGACCCCTTTCAATATTTCCTGTAGGGCTGGTTTGGTGTTTGCAAATTCTTTCAGTTTTTGTTTGTCCTGGAAGCTTTTTATCTCTCCTTCTATTTTCAATGATAGTGTAGCTGGATATATAGTATTCTTGGCTGCATGTTTTTCTTGTTTAGTGCTCTGAATATCTCATGCCAGTTCTTTTTGGCCTGCCAGGTCTCTGTGGATAAGTCTGCTGCCAATCTAATATTTTTACCATTGTATGTTACAGAGTTCTTTTCCTGGCCTGCTTTCAGGATTTTCTCTTTGTTACTAAGACTTGTAAATTTTACTATTAGGTGACGGGGTGTGGACCTATTCTTGTTGATTTTGAGGGGGGTTCTCTGCACCTCCTGGATTTTGATGCTTGTTCCCTTTACCATATTAGGGAAATTCTCTCCAATAATTCTCTCCAATATACCTTCTTCTCCCCTCTCTCTTCTTCTTCTGGAAACCCAATTATTCTAATGTTGTTTCATTTATGGTGTCACTTATCTCTCGAATTCTCCCCTCGTGGTCCAGTATTTGTTTGTCTCTCTTTTGCTCAGCTTCTTTATTCTCTGTCATTTGTTCTTCTATATCACTAATTCTTTCTTCTGCCTCATTTATCCTAGGAGTAAGAGCCTCCATTTTTTATTGCACCTCATTAATAGCTTTTTTGATTTCAACTTGGTTAGATTTTAGTTCTTTTATTTCTCCAGAAAGGGCTTTTATCTCTCCAGAGAGGGTTTCTCTAATATCTTCCATGCGTTTTTCGAGCCCAGCTAGAACCTTGAGAATTGTCATTCTGAACTCTAGATCTGACATATTGCCAATGTCTGTATTGATTAGTACTGCCTCTTGTTTTTTTATTTGTGGTGAGTTTTTCTGCCTTGTCATTTTGTTCTGATAAGAGTATATGAAGGAGCAAATAAAATACTAAAAGGGTGGCAAAGACCCCAGGAAAATGTGCTTTAACCATATCAGAAGAGATCCCAAATCGTGGAAGGGAGTAAGGGGATAAAAAGAAGTTCAGAAAAAAAGAAAAAAAAATTAAAAAAAGAAAATAAATAAAGAAAAATATAAAAAAGAAAAAAATATATATATATTAGTTGAACTAGTTAAAAACGTTAAAAAAGAAAAGGGTAAAAGTTTAAAAAAATTTAGCAGAAGAAAAATAAAATTAAATTAAAAAAAATAAATTAACCACAAGACTAAAGAATCATGGGGAGAAAGCCATGAGTTCCGTGCTTTGCTTTCTTTTCCTTTGGAATTCTGCAACTCTCCTTGGCAGGTGAACTTGGTCTTGGCTGGATTTCTTGTTGATCTTCTGGGGGAGGGCCCTGTTGTAATGATTCTCAAGTGTCTCTGCCCGAGGTGGAATTGCACCACCCTTACCAGGGGCCAGGCTAAGTAATCTGCTCGGGTTTGCTTTGGGGAGCTATTGTCCCCTGAACACTTTCCGTAGATTTCTGGAGGATGGGAATGAAAATGGCGGCCTCCCAGTCCCCGGCCCAGAGGAGCCGAGAGCTTGGGGCCCCACTTCTCAGTGCACCCTCAGAGAAAAGAGCCCAATCACTCCCGTCTCCCTGGCCTCCGGCTGCGCTCCGAGCTCACCCAGCCTGCGACCGGTTCAAGATAACCCCGAGCTGAGAGCTCACTCCTCGGCTCTGTCTCTGTAGCTGGCTTCCCCGGTCTAATACCTGCGAGCTCTATGACACTCAGACACCCCCGATCCTTCTGTGACCCTGTGGGACCTGGGTCCACGCTGACCCAGTGTGGGCTTCACCCCGGTTTAGCCTCTGGAGCGATGTCCCTCAGTGGAGCAGACTTTTAAAAGTCCTGATGTAGTGCTCTGTTGTTCCACCGCTTGCCGGGAGCTGGCCCCTCGCCCCGCGGTCTATCTTCCCATTGCTTTGGATTCACTTCTCCACCGGTCCTACCTTTCAGAAAGTGGTCGATTTTCTGTTTCTAGAATTGCTATTCCTCTCTTCTATCTGCCATTGGATTTGTAGGTGTTTGCAATGGTTTGATAAGCTACCTAGCTGATCTCCTGCTACCTGATGTAGTCTCAGCCTGCTACTTCTCCACCATCTTGACTCCTCCCACACCACAAAAATATTTGAATCAATTAGTAAGTGAATGGATAATGAATTAAAGAAAATATCCAGGGGTGTGTGTGTGTGTGTGTGTGTGTGTGTGTGTGTGTGTGTGTGTAGGAAATTAAAATGAAATGAAATACTTGTAAATGATTGAGTCTCTTGAATTTGTTGGGGAGGAAGACCTTCTTCTGATCTATGGTCCTTCTAGCTGGACTTAGAATCAAACTCACATGAGACAGATTAACAAGAGAAAATAAAATTTAATAGATGTATATATAGGAAATCCACACAAGCATGAAATTCCAAACACAGTGAAGCAACGGAAAACATATATGAGCTAAGAAGAGGTGTAGGGTGTCAGGATACAAAGGTAAAACTCTCATTAGCAAGATGAGAGGAGATGTTTGGGAAAACAGGTTGCCCTGTTACACAGCTAGGTTCCTTAGGTAAAGGGGAGTTAATAGCTGTCTTCCTGGTGCAGACTCTCTTTTCTAGTATAAAATTAGGTAATTCTGGTGCAGACTTTCTTTTCCAGTTTAAAATTAGGCATTTGAGTGGGGAGTGCTTCTCCTGCATCTCTTGGGTTTTTATTACTTTTCACTCAATCTTATGCCAAAGTGGCCTATCTCAGGAGCAGCCTGCCCTGGTTCTCTACAAATTATCTTCCCTATTTCTTATTCCCTGAGTTCAGCTGGTATGTTTTAATATTTTAGCATTGTTTTATGTGTTAAGGGTTCTAGAGACTTTTTGAAAGCTATCCATTGTTTTCTTTGCATTCTGCTATAACAAAAAAAACTTGGGTTAACTTTTTTTTTTTTTAACATAAAATAGGTATTAAAATTTAGAAAACGTCTGTTAAACTTTTAACATCAATCTAATTGCACTATGGATGGCATATATTTTCCTTTATCTTAATAAATCTTCTCTTTGTGCCTGGTACCAATTATCACATATCACATACTTGTACTCACCTTTTCCTTCCCTAATTATTCAAGTCTCACAGTATTTCAGTATTCACAGACCATTACTTATTTTGCACATGATTTCTTCACTTAATAATTCACTCATTCATTCTCTCATTGAATAAAACACACAGAAAGTTGTGTGTGATTTTGTGCCAAACGTTGGCAGGGTTCTAAAGATAAATTAGATACATTCTTTGATGTATAGAGCTTTTAAATACATAGTTACAATAAGATAAAATATATAATAAAGATTAGATTTGATATTCAGATTAGTTTTACATTTATCTGATTTACGGGATGTTACTAGATACACTTTTTTTCTTATAGCACAATTTTTGCCTCTGAACATTATGCTATAAGGACATTTTATATAGATGGTATATGAGTGTAAATGAAATAACACATTTCTAACCTTAAATGGCCTAGGGACTTTCTGAAATACAATCAGAGCTCTCTACCAAATGAACTTAAAATCACATAGTTTTCTTAAATCAAATGCATGTATTCAATAAAATGGAAAAAATATAAGCTAGAGGGCTGACATCTTTGAACTTATAATGGTATACTTTCCTAGTATAAGACTGCTTGGACAAATGAGTATCAACACATTCCTTCATTACTAATATTATCCCACAGAGGACGTGGAATGCCATTTATGCCTAGTTATTAGCCTTTGCCTCTACAGAAAAGAAATCGTTTCTACCATGATACAGTTTAATGAAAGTTCTTACTGTAAGTATGATTATTTTGGAATCTGTAAAGCAATCAATTAATCCTACAAATTATTTTTTAAAATGTGTTGTGGTCAGAGAAGACATCACTTGTATATGAGTGGGGCAACAGAGCAGTACATGCAGCATTAGTTAATAGCAGCCAGTATGATGCTCCATCTTAAATTAAACATAAATAATGAAAAAGGAATTAGGAGATTCTATCTAAAATCTGTTAAAAAATAAGGCCTTCTGAAAAATATAAAAAGTGATTTTCCTAGACTCTTGAATCATATGCTGGATGATGACATGCTGAACTTTCACTTGTTAAAGTAAAAAGAAAGATTTTAATAAAGTGTGCATTGAATGAAGAAGAACAACAACAACAAAATCATTTACGTGCTATGTGTGCTTGAGCAAGTTTACTCACCTCTCCATGCTGTAGTTTCTCAGGAGTATGTGAATGGTGCTAATTGTCTATCTAGTGCTTAAGGCTGTCTTGAAGCTTACTGAAACAAGTGTGCCTAAGAGCTTGGAGTCCTTTTGATGAAAAGTGTTACCTCAGTACTAAGTATTTTTGTTGTTTATGAGGTGAATGGTAGATTAATTGTACTGATTTTTCATATACCAGAGTCCAAAACTTTGCAAGAGAAAGTGAGTTGGCAATCTCGGTTTAGCCCTATCACTGGGCATGCTACAGAATTATTATTATATCAGATTTGACTTTGTGGCTAAATAATGTCTGCTAAGGAGCATCTGGATGGCTCAGTCAGTTAGGCATCTCACTCTTGGTTTCGGCTCAGGTCACGATCTTATGGTCGTGGGATCAAGTCCTGTGTCAGACTCTGTGAGTCTGCTTCAGATTCTCTCTCTCCCTCCTACTCTCTCTGTCTCTCTCAAATAAATAAATAAATAAATATCTAAAAAAAAAAGTCTACTAAGGTGATTTGAGGCTCATATAAAGATAATTAATAGTTAATTAATATTTTTATTCCTCTCAGATGTAGTTCTACCTAAAACCATGGCATTTATATCAGAGCAATATGTATGTATATTTTAGAGTTATAAAGCTTATGCATGAACTCTGAATATGCATTCCCTTTGAAGGGGAAATATGCATTTCTGGGTATTGGTGAATGAGGTGGGTGGGGTTGGGCTATAGAAGCTGATACGCTCACTTGTGTGGGAGAGCAGGAGCTGCTCAATTATTGTAATTTGAGAGTATTATTATATTTGAGATATTATTGTAATTTGAGAATAGTAATTAGCAAACTAACCTTGTGGGAAGGAGTTTCAAAATTTTGGGGATACTATGAAGTGGTTCAGAGAGGAATTTGTGTTTTGTTTTGAAAGGAATGCAAGATGTGAGTCAGGAAATAAGAGAATATGCAAGGTGAAGGTGGGTTGGGGGAGCAGAAGATGACATGACCTAGAATAACTGTGGTGTCTTTCCTTCTTGTGTATCTATTTTAATGAGGAAAGGGGCCCTGAGATGGGATAAAGTATATTTAAAAAAAAGAAAGAAAAAACATTAAGGTAGTGTTCCTCAACTTTGGTTGTACATTAGAGTTTCTGGGAGAGCTTTTAGAAAGGTTCATGCTCAAATCTCAGCTCAAGATGAAATCAATCAGCATCTCTGGAAGTTGAGACCCAGACATCAGTATTCTTAAAATCTTTCTCAGTCATTCTAAAACTCAGCCTAGGGGCACATGGTAGTGTAAATGCTCCTAGATTCCCTTGCCATCTCCCATCTGTCCCTGCGCAAAACACACACACCTCCAAATGGGTTTTTATCAGTCTACCCAGAAATCCCATCTGAATGGAGATTTTATTTTCTTATTTTTAAAGTAACATTGTAACTTTGTTTGAATAAGTAATACAAGTTATCCAGAAATGTAGATGAGCCATAAGCAAAAGCATTATATTTGCACCAAGTAGAAATAACTACTATTGATATTTTATTCATATCCTTCAAAACATAGATTTAAACAAAATGAGATTATACTGTCTATATTTTAATGTGCTTTTTATCTTTAATATATTGAATATGTCTTCATGTCTGCCCATGCATTTCTGTAACACTCTTTTCAGTACATGGGTATATCATGGTTGTGTTTGTTGTTGTTTTAAGCAACAACTGTCTTTTGGCTATTGACTTCCTTTTCAGTTTCTCAGGTTTTTGTTTGTTTTGTTTTGTTTTAGGTTGCAGTTGACAATTTAGAGGATGGAGATATTGTAAAATATTTAAACTAAAATAATTTATCCAATTTATGCTCATCTAATATGTGTACATTCTTATGCATCTCCTGTAGCTCTGAAGCTTGAGTCTCAGAGTTGAATCTTTCTCTCCCTTCTGTTTCTACCACTTTCCCTCATCTTTCTCTCCCAGCTTCCCATTCCAGCTATCTATCTTTTGCCGGTCTTTTTGTCATTGTCTCTCTTGCTCTCTCTCCCTCTCTCTTTTATAAATAACACTATGGTATAAGGAAGACTTTCATAATACATGAGATGAGGCAAATATTCAGGAGGTGGTTGTTAAATGTGTGTGAATATGGATATTTTCTCAGGGACTTATAAGTTACAGTATTTTTAATTAATATAGTACAAGACCTCTCAAGAGTGATGCTAGATTTGATTATGACCCCCTTAATATGGTGTTTTGAGGGTTTTTTTGGTGATCTCTAGCTAATTTTAAAGTAAAAAAATGATATAATAAAATTTTCAAAAGAACATTGAAAAACACATCCATTTTTTTCCAAGCCTGTGAGATGGTGTTGTTCCATCATAGATATTTCTCTGCTGTATGGTACATGTATATGAAATCTTCTTTGTTTTAGCGCATCCCCAACACTTCCTTACTGATGTTGTAGTATAGCTGGCTACAGTAAGTGAACTTTGGGCTTAAATTCTGTCTACTGACTGTCAGTTGTGAAAACCCTAAAAAACATTGGTTCAAACAAACAAAAAACATTGGTTCATATTCTGAAAGTATTCAGATGGTTTTACTATTCGAAACAAATGACTGAGGGGCACAATTACAGTTTTGTATGTGTGTGTCATCAACTTATTATTTGGAACTTACCCTAGAACTTTTTTGAAAAGATAGTTTGAGCCTTATTTCATTTATTTTACTATGTAATTGATGTATATCATGTTATCTTGACAGTATAGGTTTGATTTCAGTAGAAGCTTAAAAATATAAAGGTTTTCTTTTTAATTTTAAAGTATTATAGCTTCAAACAATACAAAGGTATATAAAGAGAATAAAATAGAATATACTTTCCTTCTTTGTTCCAGACCTAAATTTCTTAAAATGACTGGTGTTAACGGGTTGGCACATGTACTGCCAGTTTTTTTTTCTGTGTTCTAGTAACACAAATGCATTTTTCTATCTTAAATTTTTATACACATAAATGTGAACATACTAAGATTATCACTCTGCAATTTGCTTTTATTTTTTAGCTTATCACTTTATTATAGTCAGTTTTCCAGATCAGTACATATGAATCTAACTTATGAAAAGCATAATTAGTTTATATTTAATGAGAAATATATGCTGTAATTTGCTTAGGCATTTCTTACTCAAAAACATTCAACTTATTACCAGTTTCTTTTCTACAACAAAAGCACTATAGCGAACACACTTTACAAACACTGGTGGCCTTAGGGCATGCACATTTTCATTTTTATTAAATAAAAATACAATCTATAATATCTATAATTGACTAGTATATAAACAGAAAAGAGTAGCTGGCTTTTGGGGAATGTTATTTTGTATGTGCTGAAATCGTTCTTCTCTCTGTCTTGCTTTCTCTCATTCTTGCTCTCTTCCTTGCTTCCTTCCTTTATCCCATTTTTATTTGCATTGTTCCTACATTTTTCTCTTGTGATTTCTTATGTTTTTTTTTTTTTGTAGCTTCAAATCTGTATTATAGTTAAAAGTGAAATTAGTTTTCAAAATTAGGAAAATCTCAGATATTCTGTTGATTTTAGATGAGAGAAGGAGAAAGAACTTGAACATGTTTGTTTGCCATGAATTTCTAACAGTTAAATTACTAAAAGACAAAATATGAGATTGCAGGAAGTGGTCAAATTACTCTTGAGATGGTGATTATAAAACTGGAAACAAGACCCCTGGTATCTTGGCCAGCTATGGAACTGTAGGCTTCTCAAAGTAGTGGAAAAATGTGTTTGGCGTCCAAACATCTGACTTCACAAGATGGCTCCAGTTCATATTCGTTGTGTGACAATCAACAGCTACTTTAATTTCTCTTATCTTTAATTTCCCCACTGTATAACAGAAGAAAATGATTTCCTGGTAATACTATCAGGTTAAAGTTAGATAATGCAGGTTATAATGCATGTAAGGTATATTAAATATTGGCCTACATCTATTTATGTCTGTCACTAAACAAATGAGAGAGTATCAGAAAACTGTTTATTATTGCATAAAAGATAAATAAAGAAAGACTTTAAAATTTACCCTGATTTTTTTTAAAAAAGGGTATATGAAGTCAAAATACTGGATACCTCTTTTGAAGGGTTTTATTGTTTTATCTTTGGTCATGTCGTAAATGAATATCATTCACGTTATCATTTAAGCAGTACAGATGCAAAACATGATGATTGTTTTTGATGACACCTTTTTATTTTTTAATTTGGGCAAAATTCTTGGGCTCGCATAAGTATAAATAGAATGATTTCCCAATTATATGTACTGGAAGGAATTCTGTGACAAAAGAAATGCATAGTACATTATTCCTGACCAGTTTTTACAATCCACATATTAAAGTTGTCTTCATTCACTTATTCATTCACTGATAACTATTTACTGAGTTCTGTTATGTTGTTAATCATAAATGGAGTGTACAATACTGAGCTAAATGGATTAGAGGTCTCGCTTCATGGACAGATAGTTTAGCGAAAAGAAATCAATATTATCCATGTTACATATAAATGTATATTTAACCAATGGTTTTGATTGTTAAACAACAAAAAAATGGAGCAACTTTGCCCCATATTAATCCTGTTAGAGTGAAAACACTGGTACTACTCACAAAAAGTACTGGAACAAATATAATCTCTACTGAAATCTTTTAAAGTATTCAGGGGACATGCCATTTAGAACACATTTGTAGAGAACTACAAAGAAAAAGTTGCTGACCAAATTGTATTGTTTGATTAAACCATTTGTTTTTATCTCCATTTTCTGTCTTACAAATAGAAATACCTAGACATAATTCTGTAAATGAAAGCCATCATGACCTGCCTCAGAATCAACAAAAGGATTAAATCAAGGAGAAAGTTATAAAGTCCAACAGTAGTGGCCCAGTTAGCAAGTTCATTTGATTATGTACATTATATAATGTGACATTAATGGATAGCACTAATCCTTGGCTGTGATTGGTTTTCCTGTCCTTGATGAGAACTCAGAATTTAAAGAACTGTAAAAAATAATCCAAACCCAACATTCTCCCCATTGTGGCATATTAGGTGCACTATTCCTGAGAGATGGGCTTTCATTGTTTTGTGAACTTACTGAGCATAAGAAAATCTGTTTACTGTTTTCCTGCCCTATATTGTAGTAATCACTCCATGACTTTGTGAAGTGACTTGTATGTTGAGAAGTTCTATATTATCAGTTTGTTTAGCAATCATTTGAGGAAGTGAAACAAATCAGATCCACTGGAGATTATTTCAAAAATATAGAATGACAGTTGATACAAATTTGGAGATATGACCCAGAATTATTTGTCTTCATAGGGCATAACCTTTCTGGTGAGAAAATCCATTTGGTTTATCAAATTGTAGACTAGAATTTTGTTTTGTGAACAAAGAGATTTGTGGAGTTTAAGGGATATTTCTTTGTTAACTGGTGAGTTGAACTTTTTTACTCAGAACTTTTAGACTTTCTTTTGAAAGAAGTAGAACTCACTTTGTAAGATCTATGCAGTCTTTTTCACTGAATACTACCGTAAAACCCTTACTGAATATTTTACTCTTTCTTAGGTGCTAGAAATTTTTCTTGTTATGTGGCCATGACAAAAATGCTGAAACCACCCTGTGCTGTGAACTTTCATTTCCACTACAGTACATCAAAGAAACTGCTGGACATAATAGTTATTGGTTTCTGGGAGATGCCAAATTTGAGCCAAAACCATGTCAATGCCTTGTCTTTGCTCTTTGGTTCTGAGAAGCAAAACTGTACTGTGAGTTCTCGATTCTCAAAACCAAGACTGATTGCTATGAATCGCAAACTGGAAATTTCACTTAAAGACTTTCAAGGAACTTGGGATTCTACCCCCAGATTTGTCACTAATGAGCAAATCACTTAGCTTCCTGAATCCTAGTTTTCTCACAGGTAAAATGAGAGATTTGAGTGTGTGAGTTCTAGTCAATTATGGGGCTGGTATTATTTAACATTCTTATAGTTTGGGATACTTTCTTCTTCATAGGGAGACTACTTTGTGCATTTAGCCTCATCATGAAATTTGATTATTTTTAGAAGTGAAATGATTTTTTCTTTACTAAAAAATATATAGATTTAGGAAGAACTCAGAATATTTTGTGCTTTGTAGGTTACAAATTACCTACAGTAATCAGAAATGGACCAACATAACTGGCAAACTGAAGAATTGTAAAATTTAATTAAAGATTTTACCTTTAATAATACATTTAAAAATGCTGGTTATTGTAAATAATAATACTGTTACTATTATCTTCTGTAATAGGAAAGACTTTGGTAGCACTGATGAAGTAAGTATAAAGTAGACATCACAAATATTTAAGAGAACAAAAGTTCACAATAGTAACTTTTGGAATGTTTGAATGAAAACTCATTATACAATTTAACTGTTACTGTGTCATTCCCTATGCCAGCAAAATCCCACCTATTCACAATTTTACATGTTCACAGTGGAACCTCTGCACATAGGCAGGTGGAAATTAGAGGTCATGGCCCCAGCTGAAGTGATCAGTCTCT
Source organism: Martes martes (assembly GCF_963455335.1). NCBI lineage: Eukaryota > Metazoa > Chordata > Mammalia > Carnivora > Mustelidae > Martes > Martes martes. The sequence goes on along the minus strand of NC_137888.1, from coordinate 175,036,312 downwards.
GTTAATTTAGAGACAACATTGGGCATATAATAGAAATATTACATCAAAAACAAATTGTGCTTTCCCTGACAAGTTGCATTTATAAACTCTGGAGAGATGGGATCCTCTGTGGTGATTCTGCTTTTACGAAACTTTGTAATTTAGTGCTAACCCACTCAGAGGTAAACATTAGCCCACCCTAGTCTAATTATTAGCAGAGAAGAATTTAACAATTTAGCTTATTTCATTGATAAATACTTTGTTTTGTTTTGTTTTCCCTTGGTAGTATAGTTTTACATATTCGGAATAAATTACTAACTGTTTGAGAATTTTCTCCTTTTCTTCTCCATCAGTTTTATGGTTAGCAGGATAATTGGGTATTTCATTTTTAACTGAAACATTTATTTTATTGTTTTCCAAAGCTGTTGAAATTTAGCCTTTGGCTGTGTGACTTTAACCAGAGGTGTTTGTGATTTATACCACCATAGCATGTTTATTTTTGAAATTCATTATATTAATAGTCAGCCTTTGGAAATAATGATTGTAAAAATGTTATAATTTATATTATAAATTAAAAAATTGTTTGTTACCTCATATTCAAAGGAAAAAAATAAGTGACCTCCCTGTTGACATAGACCATCATTGTTTGAAACAACTCTTGTTAAAATACTATTTATTTTTAATGACAGACACTTCTTATACATTCTCTATCAGAAGTCCTCAAAGTGTTATCCGTAGGTTACCTGCATAATAAATTGGAGAATGTCTTCAAAGAGCAGATTTTTTTAACCATTTGAACTACCAATTTAGAATTTTTGCCTTTCTTTCTCTAGCTTTATTGAGATATAATCAACATACAACATTGTATAAGTTTGTATATAAGATATACAACATGATGATATGAAATATGTATAATTTACAGAATGATAGCTTGATTTATCACATCTGTCACCTCACATGGTTTCATTTTGTTGATGTTGTTATGATGAGAACTTTTAAGATCTCTCTTAACAACTTTCAAGTATACTATACAGTGTTAGGTATGGTCAATATGCTGTACATTAGATACCCAGAGCTTATTCATCTTGTAACTGGAAATTTGTACCCTTTGACTGCTTTCACCCATTCCTTCCTTTCTGCCCCTGGCAAGTAACAGTCTACTCTGTTTCTCTGAGTTTGATTGTTTTGTCTTTTAGATTTAACATACAAGTGGAATACACAGTATTTATCTTTCTCTGACTTATTTCACTTAGCATAATGCCCTCAACTTTCATCCAAATTTTTGCAAATGGCAGTATTTCCTTCCTTTTTTTAACGACTGAATAATATTCCTGTGTGTGTGTGTGTGCGCGCGCACGCACGCGTGCGCGTGTGTGTTTGTACACTTTCTTTAGTCATTCATCTGTTGATGGATACTTAGTTTGTTTCCATATGGTAGCAGTTTTGAGTAATGCTGAAATGGAAAAGAGAGAAAAGATATTTTTGAGGGTAGTGATTTCATTTAAAAGCAGATTCCTTGACACTCTCTAGAATTACCAAATAAGAACATTTGGTGAGTGCAATCCAAGGCTCTGCATTTTTCATAAACTTTCTAAGTAATTCTCAGGAACAAAAAAATTTCAGGACCATTTTTCTATTTAAGATGTCTTGTTTTATATTAAGAAATTATGATCCTAAGAAGATACATAATTCTCCTCCAATTCCACAGCTAGTTAACAGCAGAACTTGAGTCAGAACTTAGATTTCTTTATTCCCAAGATGATTTCTAGAGAGAATATGAGCTTCATCTCTATATTTTATCCTCCATACTTGGTGGAAAAATGAATTTTGTAAATAATCTTTTATGTACTATGGGTAAAACAAGCATTTTCAAAAAATTTCCCCCTAAGGTTTGTGGTTTGTATCTCACCTCTCTTTTACAAACTTTCTCCCAGTAAAATCAGTCTGCTTTTTTTTTTTTTTTTAAGAGAGAGAAGTGGGAGGAGGTACAGAGGGAAAGGGAGAGAGAGAATCCTGAGCAGGCTCCAAAGCCAGCATGGAACCCACCATGGGGTCCGATCTCACAACCCTGAGTCATGACCTGAATTGAAATCAAGGATCCAGACACTTAACTGACTAAGCTACTCAGGTGCCCCTCCAATTTTTTTTTTTTCTGAGATAGTTTTTTATTCGTGAGTTCTGATTGGATATGCCAATCTCAAGATTACTTGTTTTGCACTTATTTGTGTCTTCTCCATTTGTATTAATCAAGATATGCCAGGCCATGGTGCAGTAATAAATGAACATGCTAAGGTCACGATGGTGTATCACAATAAAAGTTTAATTTCTCACTCATGCTGCATGTCCAGATTGGTTCAGCAGCCCTGCTTTATTCTGGTGCTATTAGTCTTATTCAGCAAATATTTCTAGCCTTCCTTCTTAAGAACCTAGTAAAATTATATTTACAGACTTTTTTGTGATTGTGTTGGAAAGTTGGCTAGTTATATATGATAATTTGTAAGCGGAAGTTGTGGAACATTTAATTGCTGAATTAAACCTGCACACTTCTTTGACATTACAAGTAGCAACGTAGATGATAATGACTGGCTCCTCGGCATGACTCTCTGAGGCACTGTGATGAACAAAGTTTTGCTAGAGATCCATGAAAGACATTGAACAAGGGAAAATAAACTTTTGTTGTTTTAACCTTTAGTTATTTAGAACCAGAAAAGGGCAGTGGGGATGTGGGGGATGTTTCTACATGAGCAGAATAGACATCATAAAGTTCTTATACCAACCCTCATAGTTTACTCATAAGAAGATTCTTCAAGCCTTTGTATAAACCTAATTGCTATTATTAAAAATCAATTTTTTAAAAGTGTAAATGCCATGATATTAAACTCAGGAAAAAGATGGTCAATTCACTCCTTGAACACACAGCACTGATAAACCTCTGAGAAAGATGTTTATTCACATTCTCCTCAAGGAAATTTGAAAAATCAAGTGCTTTTCCTGCCCACCAAATTGCCAAAGAATGTTTTAAAAGACGATAAAAACCAACAAGGGCTTAGTGGCATAGGTAGACTCTGCATCTACAAATATTTTGAAGATTAATTTAAAACCATTTTTGAAAATTAAAACTAGAAAAAATATCCTGGGGAAACATTCAGAAAGTATACAAAGATAGATGTTTGAAGATAGTCACTGTAGAAATCATTTGTAAAACTAAACAAAACAAAACAATAAAATACATTGCTCATAAATAGGGAATATTTTAATAAATTATGGTGTATATGCATATAATCAAGATCTGTTACAGGAAAACAACAGAGTATGTACAAGATCTCCCAGTAGGAGAATGTTGGATATACACAAGAAATAAATGTTGTTAAGGCTGCGAAAGAGTTAGCTAGAGGGAAGATGATAGAAGGTAAGATAATGTGGGCCAAATTGTAGATGGCTTGTAGGCTACTGTGAGAATTAAAACTTTAACTATGACTAAGATTGAAAGCCCATTTGATCAAGTGATCAAAGAAGCGACATGACCTAATAACCAATTAAAAGGGTCACTTTCCCCTTTGCATAGTGAGCTAACACAGCAAGATTGGGGGCAGGAAGATTCATTAGATAGCTTTTTCATAAGGTGATAAAAGGAATGTTGATGACTTGGAACAGGATGATAATGGTAAAAGATCTGGAATGATTTAAAGATAGAATATTTAAGATGGAAATTGTGAGTGGGAGAAAGAAAGGAGTGGACAGCTGAGTCTAAGTCTCTAACCTAACCAAGTGCAAGTGTGCATGGAAAAGACTGAAGAAAGAATAGGATTATGAGAAAATCAGAAATTTAATTTGGGGTATGTTAAAACTTGCTTATTTTGCATCAAAAGGATATGCCAGGCAGTTGGATATACAAATGTGACCACAAATAGATATTTTCGAGTCATTGGTGCGTACATGACATTGAAGTCTTCCTAAAGTAAAGACTGTGCATGGTCGTCTAGGAAGCATACAGATGGAAAAAGAAGTATCCAAGGACTGTATTCTGGAGTATTCCTATACATACAGCTTGCTGAGATGGGCAGAGCCAGCAAATCATAAAGAAAAGGAACAATTGTGAGATTGGAAGAGAAGTGAGTGAATGGCACCTAAATCCCACAAAAGTGGGTATTTCAATGGGATTTCATGATAAACTCTGAAATACAGATTATAGTCAAATAAGATGGCTAAAAGTTGACAACTTCATTTGACAATCTGGAGATTATTGGTGGTATTTTTATGATCATTTGGCATTGTGGTAAAAATGTAAGATTAATTGCAGTATTTTAAGGCCATGGAAGAAAAAGACGTGTAAAGAGTAAGAGAAGATTTTCTATAAAGGAGCAGAGAGTAGGAACAATGGATAGCAGGGTATGGGGTTAGGATATGGGGTCAGGAAGGGTTTTGTTTTTTCTTTTACATGAGAGATGACATAGCATGCTTATATGTTGATGGTGATAATGCAGTAGAGAGGAAAAATTAAGTATACTTAGGATAGAAGAAACAATGATTGGGATAATGAATTCCTTTGCAGAAACAAATAAGTAGGTCTTTATTGGGAATACAGACATGATCCATAATGATAGTAGACTTGAATATAGGATATACAAGTTACAGATAGAGGAAAATTGATAGTTACAGTTATTGGTACAAGTGGAGTAGTCTTCTGCATGACTCTATTTTCTCAAAAAGGTAGGAACCAAGACTGTTAGCTGAGGATGAAGAAAGGAGTTGGACAGAAAAGAGAAAGAGGGGTCAATAAAGGAGTTGAGGATTGACGCAAATGAGAGATGTTGTTTCACCTTGTAACAATAAAGTCATTAGGAATGATATATAATAAATCCTGTGGGGTTGAAAGACCATTGCAGATGGACAGATTAAGAGTTGAAGGCTGGAAGATGAAATCATTGATATAAAGATTATAGATGAGGCATAGTTATTAGAAATAAAAACCTCTAGATATGAACATGAGAGTGGGTGGCTTGAGATAGTGTGGGTGACAAGATTATCGAAGGGCAGAGGGCCAAGGACTTGAGAAGCCAGCATTCTGAAAAGACTGTTCAGATTATTATTAAAATTACTAAGGCTTATGACTGAAGTTGGGTTGGAAAGAGTAATAGTGGTCCATGTGCTAAAATCTTCAGGAATGTGAAAGAGGGAACCCAAGGGGGTGTCACTGCCTAGAACATAGATAGGAGGCAGATGGTAGAATCTTAATGACATTAACTACAGATCTGGGCATTTCAGGGAGTAGAGAGAAATCATGGTCTGAAAGAGGCTTCAAAGAGCCAAGGGGATATAGATCCTACCATCAAGCCTAGAGTAATAAGGGGCCTGGAAGAGAAAACTTTCACAATTTGAAGAGGGTCACTGAGGAAGTCTTGGTTGGGAAGATCCAGGACCAATTAAAGGTAAATGGTTAAGGGGATGCTCAGAGAACAGGCTGAATATCTGAATAAATTTACTGGAGCCATGAAGTCCACAGGGCTGAACTAAAGCAGAACAGCTCTAGGATTCAGAGTAAATAGGAGATGGAGTCAGACTGAGGTCTCTAGATCCTTACAGAGAAAAGAGCCCTACTGGTAAAGGCTTCCTAGATTTGAGTTCTATCTGTGAGCCAGAGTGTGGTGGAATGGCAAGTGTGTATTGTAGGAAAAAGAGAGTGCTGTTACCGGGAGACCATGATGCTCTCCTTTCTCTCATCTGCCTCAGTTTGTGTGGAAACTTTGGGAGGAGACAGTGCTACTGAAACAGGGAGCTCTGTGCGTATTTCTTTCAAGATATTAACCATCATTATTGGTATGGTGGCATTATGTCTAATACTGATTTTCTCATTTCACTTAAAAATTTTAAATAATTACTTTTAATGAATACTTATGGGATATACATATATACTTATATTATGCAACAATGTGTGGAGTGAAAGAAGATTTTTTTTTTTTTTGCTTTTACATTAGAGATATAGCATGCTTATATGCTGATAGAAATAAAGCAATAGGGAGGTATTGCAATAGAGTATGCATTGATAATATCCCATGTGTATATATGTATAGATCATATATTTGTGTATTTATGTGTGTATCCCATAATATATATTTGTATGTGTGTGTATATATATGTATATATGTCTTTATATGTATATGTGTATACACAAACACATACATGCATATACCTGTGTTTCCTCATTTTTAAACTTAAGTCAAAAATACTGGCCTAGAAGAGAAAAGACATAATGAGAGAACTCTGAATATCCATTTTTAGGAATAAGTTCTGATAGCACTATTTTATTTCAGCTGTATTTTTCAAATTACTTGCCTAATACTAAATCCATGTTTGTAGAGAAAATTATCAGCATTTTACCTAAAGTTGTTGAAATCTGAGACTGAATGGAGCTTAACAGTCATATTTATTGATGTGTCATTTGTTTAAAACTAAACAGATGTCTTTTTAGCTTCTCTACAATGATGTCTGGATAGTTTTAGGAAATTTTAGGAAGATTTCTAATAATTTGGAAACTGTATAGAGGTTTCCTCCCAATACTGGTCTCTATATCAGAGTTTTTATTTCTTAGATGTTTCTTACATCTCTTAATTCCTCTAATCTGGAAACTTTTCAGCAGTTCTTATTTCTTTCCTAGTCTTCAAGGTTATTGGGAGGATTATAAGCATGAGCTCTGGAATTACTCTTATAGTCTTTGAATTCCATTGACACCTAAAACATACGATTTTTTGCCCCCAAGGATTTACAGTGTATTCATCAAAGAGAGACATGTTGTTACAACACAAAATAGAAGGAAGTAGGTTAAAAATAATATTGGATGAAGTGACAGAAAAATATCATGGCGTGAATGACATTTGAGTGGGAATTTTGTAAGTAGTGTTTCAGAGATAAAAATGGTGCTAGGTGGAAGGGAATTTCAAGCAGAAAAATGATCTTAGTGAAAAATATGAAAATGACAGATTGCTTTAATGTTTAAGGAAGAGTCTAAGATACTGGGAGTATGCACTGAGTTGGGGAGAATTGAGAGATGTGGTTAAAAATACCTTGTTGGGGGGTGCCCCGGTGGCTCAGTCAGTTAGGTGGCTGCCTTCGGCTCAGGTCATGATCCCAGGGTCCTGGATTGAGTCCTGCGTTGGGCAGCCTGCTCGGTGGGTAGTCTGCTTCTCCCTCTCCCTCTGCCTGCTGCTCTGCCTGATTGTGCTATCTCTCTGTCAAATAAATAAATGAAATCTTTAAAAAAATAAAAAAAAAATCTTGTTGGGACATGAATACCAGCCTAATAATTCTGATTTGCTTTGCTATCCATTTGACTTTATGAGTCATTAAAAAGAATTTAGTATAAATGCTGATAGCTGGTAGAGCACATTCTAAGGTTGTTTCTGCACACGAGAGATACCAGTAAAACATTTTCATTTAGCCATTTATTTTACTACATGGTCCCAGGCAAATTTTTTTTTCTTGATTTTTTTTTTTAATCTTTAAAATCAAGTGGCCAGTTGAAAAGGAATTAATTGGCTGATTTGAAACCAATTTAAAAGTACTTATTATATTAGAGTGTATATGTCCATAATAGGGACAAATATCAAAGTGATAAGAAAACTTGAGCAAATGATGTCTTCTGTCTGGCAGTTTTTGTTGGAAGAACAGCTCTCTGTCATTAGGGAGGGAATTAATATTTTAGAAGTAGTGTTAGCTAACTTGTTCTGTAAAGGGGCAGGTAGTAAATGTTTTGGTCTTTGCAAACTGTATAGTCTCTGTCACAACTACTCTATTCTGCCTTATATAGAGCAAAAGCAGCCATTGATAGTATCCAAATGAATGGTCATGGATGCCTTCCATTTAAACTTTATTTATAAAGTTTATATTATTTATTTTATTCATAAAAAATATATAAATATATGTATATATTATAAATATATACTATTATATATAATATATTGTTTATATATAAAATATAAATATATTAAATAAAATTTTTATTTTTATTTTATATATAATTTATAAATAAAAATTTTATTTATAAAAATAAAGTTTAAAGGTTTGACCCCTGTGCTATTGTTTGCTGCGCTGTTCTAGAAGATTATTAGGAACAGGTATGGGATAAGTTGAGGGAAACTATTATACCACTAAGACACCATCATACAAAGATGAATGTTTACCAGATGTTTACTCTAAACCATCAACAGGAATCCATGCAGGGACCAGAACTGTCTGTGGTACCAATAATCCCAACTCGACTGAATTCATTGTAAGCAAAAATTCTACTTTAAGATTTTATTTTATTTATTTGACAGACAGAGATCACAAGCAGGCAGAGAGGCAGGCAGAGAGAGAGGAGGAAGCAGGCTCCCTGCTGAACAGAGAGCCCAATGCGGGGCTCAATCCCAGGACCCTGGAATCATGACCTGAGCCGGAGGCAGAGGCTTTAACCCACTGAGCCACCCAGGCACCACAAACATTCTACTTTTATACCTCTTTCATATTGCAGGACAACGAGAAAAATCAATTTAACTTAAACAAAGATGGATACAGTTTAATGATGAATATATCCCATAGGAACAAGCCCAGAAACTACCATAGAGCTAGTTTCATGAAAAATAAAATTTCAGGGGCGCCTGGGTGGCTCAGTGGGTTAAAGCCTCTGCCTTCGGCTCGGGTCATGATCCCAGGGTCTTGGGATCGAGCCCCACGTCGGGCTCTCTGCTCAGCAGGGAGCCTGCTTCCCTTCCTCTCTCTCTGCCTGCCTCTCTGCCTACCTGTGATTTCTGTCTGTCAAATAAATAAATAAAATATTAAAATAAAAAGAAAAATAAAATTTCAAATAAGCAATGAGGATAGTACCAGGTACTTCTCTCATTTCCATTATGGATGATCTTATTTTTTCCTTTAGAAAATCCCTATGAGAATGAAATTCCTAGGGATTAATTTAATTAAGGAGATGAAAGACCTGTATACCGAAGGCCATAAAACACTGGTGAAAGAAATTGAAGAAAACACATGTTAGTGGAAAGGTATTCCATACTTGTGAATTGGAAGAACTAAAATTGTTATAATGTCCATTCTACCCAAAGAAAGCTACAGTTTTAAGGTAATGTCTATCTAAATTCCAGTGGCATTTTTCACAGAAATAGAGCAAAAAAAAAAAAAAAAAAAAGATTTTTTTTAATGGAACCCTAAAAGACTCAAAATAGCCAAAAGCAAAGCAGTCTTGAGAAAGGACAAGAGTTCCTGATTTCAGAGTATACTACAAAGCTATAGTAATCAAAGCAATATGATACTGACATGAAAACAGATGCATAGGTCAATGGAAGATAATAGATGGCCCAGAAATAAACCCACACATATATGGTTAATTAATTTACTTCAAAGGAGTCAAGAGTATGTAATGGGAAAAGGATGGTCTCTTCAGTAAACGGTGTTGGGAGAAAAAACAAAGACCAAGAAAGCCTATGAGGTGAATAGTTATGTCATCCCAATTTACAAATAAGGAAATTGAGGCACAAATAGCTAAAGAGTTTTCCCTGGCCATGTAGCTAGAGAATGGTAGAGTGACCTTTTTAATCCTGCCAGTCCATTCCGGGAGCCACTGCTCTTATTAAACATTGCGTTAGACTGCCCTTAGGTTTAAGTCATTGCACTTTCTGAAATTTGAGCTTGTCTGTGAAAACAAGTGAGATTTACTTAATCATGATAGTTTGTTGATCACTTAATATATACCAGGCCTTTTACAAATTATCTGTAATCCTCCTGACCCTACTTTGTGGATGAAAATGAAGACACAGAATCAAACCAAAGTGACATGAGCAAAAATTAGTGTCAGGATTCTAACCTGGAGAGTCTGACTGTGGAGTCTATACTATACAGGGCAGGAGAACTAGTCTGAACAACAACAGTAAAGGATGTGCAGAGACCAGGCTGCCAATTAGATAAGGAAGGTATTAACTGGGAAAGAACAAGAGACTGATTTTCTGGGTAGTATAATTCCCAGATTATTGACCCAGATGTCGGAGGCAAGATTTTTTTATTTGTTTTTGTTTTTTTTTTTTTAGCGAAGGTAATTGAGAAGCTCTGAAGAGTTGTGAATCAAAGAATGCAAGATAAAGTTGTGTTCAGAGAGGCTAGTTTGATGGCAGCAAGCAGAGGAGACTGGAAAGGTGCATGTAAAATAGGAGATCAGCAAGAAATCATGAGTTTGTGTTCCCTGTAAAAGAGTGGGAGGGGGGTGCCTGGGTGGCTCAGTGGATTAAAGCCTCTGCCTTCAGCTCAGGTCATGATTCTGGAGTCCTGGGATCCAGCCCACATCAGGCTCTCTGCAGGGAGCCTGCACCCCCCCCCCCCGCCTGCCTCTCTGCCTACTTGTGATCTCTATCTGTCAGATAAGTAAAATCTTAAAAAAAAAAAAAAAAAAAAAGAGGGACACCTGGGTGGCTCAGTGGGTTAAGCCTCTGCCTTCGGCTCAGGTCATGATCCCAGGGTCCTGGGATCGAGCCCCGCATCGGGCTCTCTGCTCAGCGGGGAGCCTGCTTCCCTTCCTCTCTCTCTGCCTGCCTCTCTCCCTACTTGTGATCTCTGTCTGCCAAATAAATAAATAAAATATTAAAAAAAAAAGAGTGGGAGTTATAAAAATTGAGAAAAAGGAATTATTCTGAGTCAAATTTCAAAAGAAATTAGGACTTGAGTTTGGTCATAGCAGTTAAAGAAAAGGAACAAGTCAAGATTAATTCAAATGCTGAGTTTGGGATACTTGACAAATGATGTTATCATAAAAAACCTGAAAAATTTTAGTTAAAGATGTTAATTTGAATTGAAGGTAATAAGTTTGGTTGAATTAGTTACAATGGTAGTAAACAAGGGGATGTTCTTTTGGCATTTCAAAATCTACAGATGCATTAAAGTCCCAAGGGGATGAGGAATGAATAAATCTGTTTGCATATGGGAACACTATCAGTTATCTCAGTAAGTGATACTTCAATTAAATGAGGTGAATTGAAAGCCATTTTTAGGGCAAAAAAGATGTTGGTTTGAAACAAACAAACAAAACAAGGTCCAAGTCTGGAAATTCAAATTCAAGGAATGTTCAATATGACATGATCAGTGAACTACTAGGAGAACTTGATTCTTTAAAGAGAGGGAGGTCAGCATGAGGACAAAGGCCAGTGGGAAAGATGGCCTTCATTTGGAAGTGAGAGAAATAAGACATGTGAGGAAGAGTTTAGGAGTATTGTCAGAAATATGGGAAACAGAACAGCAATGGCATGGGGGAACTGAAAGGGAAGAAAGGCAAAGCTCAGTGCACCAGTGTTTGGTTAACAATATTAAATATAATAACCCAGGAAGATGGGAGCTGGGAAAGACTACTAGACTTTATAAAACACTGGCTTCCAGTTACCTTCAAAGGAAGAGACAACTGAAATAACCATGGAAGGTAAAAGGCAAAATGAACTGTGGTATATCCACACAATGGAATAATACTCTGCAACAAAAAGAAATGAATTAACCAGCCTTTGACCCATGAAACTATATATGGATTGATCTCAAAATAGTTGTCCTGAAATATACCAGACTAGAAAAATCTTCACTTTATGATTCAATTTATAAAGTATTCTGCAAAGCTAACTAATCTCTATTGACTAAAAGCAGATCAATGATTGCCTAGACAGAGTAGGATAGGTTATAACGGCATAAAAACCTACTGGAATGGTGGATATGTTCATTTTATTAATTGTGATTTCATGGCTATATACATATATCAGAACTCATTAAATAAAATGCTTTAAATATGTACACTTTATTGAATGTCAGTTATACCTTGACAAAGCTATGAGAGTTTAGAATAATAGTATTCCCAAGTTAGATTTTAAGTGGCAAATGGATGTACATTTAGCAGGTATCCTAGACCACATAGGGCACATTTTAGAATGTTGTACATTAAAAAAAAAAAAAAAAAAGGAAACTTGGATTACTAGGGAAAAATGACAGTTTTTGTCTTTTTTAAAAATAGTTAAGACCTAGTTTTATCTCATCTTCTATTTACTTTCCCCCTGTGACTCCAAGGTAAAATATATGTCATTTGTTTTCTAGTATTATTTTTCCCCAGAAGGAGAATAAGTTATGGAAGAGTTATGTTTTAATTATTTATTGAAAATGTAAACTGCTTCAAGCAATATAACACCATAAATAAAAGTGGCTAATTTTGAAAGCATGAGACTGTACACAGTCTTAATACATTCAATTCTCCATCAACTCAAACTAGCAACACGAGAGTCTTCCATACAATCTGCAGCCTCCTTGTCATAAATTTGCCCCGAGGGGAGAAATTTGAGGGAAACTTGATGGATTATTTTGCCTGTCTTGGGTAGGAATAAATGCATAATGTGTGTAATCTCAAGATGCAAATTTAATTATGATTTTTTGTGAAATGTTTGCGGCCTAACTAAAAATACAGCTTTTTGCAAATAGCTGCTATATAGTTTTTTGTGATATCCTTTTTTTTTAAATGTACAGAACTATTTTCAAACTGTTCTAATAGCCATCGTTTTCATTTTCACCCCCCACACAGTAAGACACCACTGATGGCTGATGATCATTTCTCTTGCATAGAGTAAGCTTTAATTTTACTCATCATTGCTTCTAATGTGTGCCTGAAGGCAGAGATCAGGCTTCCCTATCCATTCTCTATTTCTTCCTCAGGTTAATAGGTTCTTCTTTCTCAATCATTAAGTATTGCTCATAAGGACAGACAGATAAATGCTTCTTGAGAGACTAAGCTTTAACTGATGGATTTGTCCTATAATATAAGGGTTTTCAATAGATATTTCTTATATGCACACATCTATTGCATATTTTAAAATCTCAATAATATTTCACTGTCACCTAAGGGCCTTAGTCTGAGTACATTTGTCCATTTAGCAATATGCGGTGGGGCAGTGGGCAGCAGAGAGCAGTATATTTTATTCCATACAGGTTGGACTTTAGTACTTGGTAACAAGACACAATAGACAGTCCCCTACAGAATTAGATATTCATGTATGGTTTTGATATAAGTAGACTTCACTCCATAATTACATAAAATTTTGCTGTAAAGATGAAATGAGGTAGTGGATTTAAAACTATTGACAAATTGCATAATACATAAAAACCACTCAATGGGTATTAGATTACATTTTGTACATGAAAGGGAGAAATAAAGATACCTATTGATATTTGTGTGTTTTTGTCTAAAGGAACTCTGGAATTAAATAGTGGACACTGATAGTTTTTCTTTTTTCTTTTTAAGCACATAGGATAAACATTTATTAATAAAGATCACAATCAGGGTAATAAAACAATCTTAAATAAATATAAAATAATGGAGATTATACAAAGTATTTTATTTGCAAGAGGATTAAAATAGATAATAATCAAAGAAAGATCTCTGGGATATCCCCCAGATAATCCGAACTAAACTGTACACACATGGATAAAGAAGAAATCAACATGGAAATTAGAAAGCATTTTGAACAAAATGAAAACAGTGTATCAAATTTAATGAGATATCACTAAGGAGGTACACAGAAGGAAACGGTATACAATGTCTATATGAAAAAGAATGGCACAGTGACTTGACCTTAAGAAATTGGAAAAAGAATAAATTAAACTAAAAGTAAGCAAGAAAAAGAAAATAAACATCAGACCAAAAAAGATCAGTGAAATTGACAACATAAAATAATAAAGAAAATGAACTAAACCAAAATATGGATCTTTGAGAAGGCCAATAAAATTGAAAAACCTCTAGGGGCACCTAGGTAGCTCAGTCAGTTTAGCGTCCAACTCATGATTTTGGCTTAGGTCATGATCCCAGGGTCATGATATCAAGCCCTGTGTTGGGCTCCATGCTGGGCTTGGAAGTTTGCTTAATATTCTCTCTTTCCCTCTCCCTCTGCTTCTTCCTCCTTCTGCTCAAGTGCATGCATATGTTCTCTCTCTCTCAAAAAAAAAGAAAATATTGATAAACCTCTATCCAGGCTGAAAAGGAAAGAAAGAGAAAGCAAGACAATAATATCACAGATGAGAAAGGTGACATCACTGGAGGTTATATAGATATAGAACAAATGATAAGTGAATTTATTTTATTTCATATTTTTAATTTCAATTCAGTTAATTAACATATAGTATATTACTAGTTTCAGAGGTAGAGTTCAGTGATTCATCAGTTGTATATAATACCCAGTCCTCATTAGATTATGTGTCCTCCTTAACGTCTATCACCCAGTTACTCCATCCCTCCAACCCCTCTCCCCTCCAGCAACCCTTGGTTTGTTTCCTATGATTAAGAGTCACTTATGGTTTATCTCCCTCTCTGATTTGATCTTGTTTTATTTTTTTCTCCTTTCTCCTATGATCCTCTGTTTTGTTTCTTAAATTCCACATATAAGTGAGATCATATGATAATTGTCTTTCTCTGATTGACTCATTTTGGTTAGCACAATACCCTCTAATTCCATCCACATTGTTGCAAGTGGCAAGATTGCATTTTTAAAAAGATTTTTATTTATTTATTTATTTGACAGAGAGGGAGAGATCACAAGTAGGCAGAGAGGCAGGCAGAGAAAGAGGGGAAAGCAGACTCCCTGCTGAGCAGAGAGCCCGATGTGGGGCTTGATTCCAGGACCTTGGGCTCATGACCTGAGCCAAAGGCAGAGACTTAACCCACTGAGCCACCCAGGAGCCCCAATATTGCATTTTTTGATGACTGAGTAATATTCCATTGTGCGTGTATAGACACACACACATATATATATAACATCTTCATTATCCATTCATCTGTTGATGGACATGTGGGCTCTTTCCATAGTTTGGCTGTTGTGGACATTGCTGCTATATAAACAATGGGGTGCATGTACCTCTTCAGATCACTGTATTATATCTTTGCGATAAATACCTAGTAGCGCATTTGCTGGGTCATAACATAACTCTATTTTCAAATTTTTAGGGAACATCCATACTGTTTTCCAGAGTGGCCGCTCAGGCTTGCATTCCTACCAACAATGTAGGAGGGTTCCCCTTCCTCTGCATTCTCACCAGCACCTGTTGTTTCCTGACTTGTTAAGTTTAGCCATTCTGAGTGGTGTGAGGTGGTATCTCATTGTGGTTTTGATTTTTATTTCCCTGATGCCCAGTGATGTTGAGCATTTTTTCATGTGTCTGTTGGCCATTTGTGTGTCTTCTTTGGACAAATGTCTGTTTTCATCTTCTGCCAATTTCTTAATTGGATTATTCGTTTTTGGGGTGTTGAGTTTAATAAGTTCTTTATGGATTTTGGATACTAGTCCTTTATCTGATAAGACATTTGCAAATATCTTATCCCATTCTTATCCCATTGGTTTTGTCAACTGTTTCTTTTGCTGTGCAAAAGGTTTGATCTTGATGAAGTCACAATAGTTCATTTTTGGATTTTTTTACCTTCCCTTCAGAGACATGTCCAGTGAGAAGTTGACATAGCTGAGGTCACAGAGTTTGCTGCTTGTTTTCTCTTCTAGGACTTTGATGGATTCCTGTCTCACATTGAGGTCTTTAATCCATTTTGAGTCTACTTTTGTGTATGGTATAAGAAAATGGTCCAGTTTCATTCTTCTGCATGTGGCTGTCCAATTTTCCCAACACCATTTGGTGAAGAGATTGTCTTTTTTCCATTGAAGAGTCTTTCTTGCATTACCAAAGATTAGTTGACCATAAAGTTGAGGGTCCATTTCTGCTTTGTTCCACTGATCTACGTGTCTGTTTTTGTGCCAGTATTATAGTGTCTTCATGATTACAGCTTTGTAATAGAGCTTGAAGTCCGGCATTGTGATGCCGCCAACTTTGGTTTTCTTTTTCAACATTCCTCTGGCTTTTCGGGGTCTTTTCTGGTTCCACACAAATTTTAGGAATATTTGTTCCAGCTCTGTGAAAAAAGTTGATGGCATTTTGATAGGGATTGAATTGAATATATAGATTGCTCTAGATAGTATAGGCATTTTAACAATATCTGTTCTTCCAATTCATGAGCATGAAATTCTTTTCCATTTCTTTCTGTCTTCCTTAATTTCTTTTATGTGTGTTTTATAGTTTTCTGAGTGCAGATTTTGGCTCTTTGGTTAGGTATATTCCTAGGTATCTATGGTTTGGGTTGCAGTTATAAATGGGATTGACTCCTTAATTTCTCTGTCTTCTGTCTCATTGTTAATGTATAGAAATGCAACTGATTTCTGTCACTGATTTTGTATCTTGCCACTTTGCTGAATTCCTGTATGAGTTCTAGCAATTTTGGGGTGGAGTCTTCTGGGTTTTCTACATGTCATCTGCAAGGAGGGAGAGTTTGACTTCTTTGTCAATGTGGATGCCTTTTATTTCTCTTTGTTGTCTGATTGCTGAGACTAGGACTTCTAGTACTTTGTTGAACAACAGTGTGATAGCGGACATCTCTGTCATGTTCCTGACCTTAGGTGAAAAGCTTTTCATTTTTCCTTAATGAGGATGATATTCGCTGTGGGATTTTCATATATTGCATTTATGATGTTGAGGTAGGGTCCCTCTATCCCTACACTGTGAAAAGTTTTAATCAAGAAAGGATGCTGTACTTTGTCAAATGCTTTTTCTGCATCTATTGAGAGGATCATAGGGTTCTTGTCCTTTCTTTTATTAATGTAGCGTATCACAGTGATTGATTTGCAGATTTTGAACTACCCTTGCAGCCCAGGAATAAATTCCACTTGGTTGTGGTGAATAATCCTTTTAAGTTATTGTTGGATCTTATTGTCTAGTATCTTGGTGTGAATTTTGGCCTCTGTGTTCATCGGGGATATTGGTTTGTAATTCTATTTTTTGGTAGGGTCTTTTGTTTGGGAATCAAAGTGATACTGGCCTCATAGAAAGAAATTAGAAGTTTTCCATCCATTTCTGTTTTTTGAAACAGCTTCAGAAGAATAGGTATTAATTTTTCTTTAAGTGTTTGGTAGAATTCCCCTCTGAAGCCAGCAGCCCTGGGTTTCTTGGGAGATTTTTTTATTACTCTTTCAACTTTCTTGCTGGTTATGGGTCTCTTCGGGTTTTCTATTTCTTCCTGGTTCAGTTTTGGTAGTTTATATGTCTCAAGAATGCATCCATTTCTTCCAGATTGCTTAATTTGTTGGTATATATTTGCTCATAATATGTTCTTACAATTGTATTTCTTCAGTGTTGGTTGTGATCTCTTCTCTTTAATTCATTATTTATTTGGGTCCTTTCTTTTTTCTTTTGAATATGTCCAACTAGGGGTTTATTAATATTATTAATTCTTTTAAATAACCAGCTCCTAGTTTTGTTGATCTGTTCTTTTGGTTTTTATTTCATTGATTTCTGCTTTCTTCTTTATTCATTCTCTTCTTCTGCTGGGTTTAGGCTTTATTGTTCTTTCTCCTGAGCCCTTAGGTGTAAGGTTAGGTTGTGTATTTGAGACCTTTCTTGTTTCTTGAGAAAGGCTTGTATTATTCTGTACTTTCACCTTAGGACTGCCTTTGCTGCATCCCAAAAGATTTGCATAGTTGTGTTTTCATTTTCATTTGTTTCCATACATTTTTAAATTCTTTAATTTCCTGGTTGACTCATTCATTTTTCAGTGGGCTGCTCTTTAATCTCCATGTATTTGAGTTCTTTCCACATTTTCTCTTGTGATTGAGTTCAGGTTTCAAAGCACTGTGGTCTGAAAATACGCAGGGAATGATCCCAGTCTTTTTGTACAAGTTGAGACCCGATCTGTGACCCAGTATGTGGTGTATTCTGGAGAATGCACTTGAGAAGAATGTGTTTCTGCTGTTTTAGGATGGAATACTCTGAGTATAGCTATGAAGTTCATCTGGTCCAATGTGTCATTCAAAGCCCTTGTTTCCTTGTTGATCTTTGGCTTAGGTAAAATTCCATTGACGTGAATGGGGTGTTAAAGTCCCCTACTATTATTGTATTATTATTGTTGTATTTCTTTAATTTTGTTATTAATTGGTTTCTATAATTGACTGCTCCTATGTTAAGAGAATAAATATTTAGAATTGTTAGATCTTCCTGTTGGATAAACTCTTTGATTATGATATAGTGTTGTTCCTCATCTCTTCTTAGAGTCTTTGTTTTAAAATCTAACTTATCTGATAAAAGGATTGCCACCCCAGCTTTCTTTTGAAAGAATTACCATGATAAATGGCTTTCTACCCCCTCACTTTCAATCTGGAGATGTCTTTGGGCCTAAAATGAGTCATTTGAAGACAGCATATTGCTGAGTCTTGCTTTTTTTTTTTTTTTTTTTAATCCAATCTGATACCCTTTGTCTTTTGACTGGAGCATTTAGCCCATTTATCTTCAGAGTAACTATTGAAAGTATAACATAACACAATTTTTAAAAAGGGAAAGAAAAAAAGAAAGAAATGAATTTAGTGCCATGGTATTTCTTGTAAAGTCACTGTTTCTGTATATTGTCTCTGTTGCTTTCTAGTCAGTGTTACTTTTGAGCTCTCTCTCTTTGCTTAAAGGATCCCCTTTAATATTTCTTGCAGGGCTGGCATATTGATCACAAATTCTTTTAGTTTCTGTTTGTCCTGGAAGCTCTTTATCTCTCCTTCTATTCTGAATGACATCCTAGCTGGATAAAGTATTCTTGGCTGTGTATTTTTCTCATTTAAGACCCTGACTATATCATGTCAGTCCTTTCTGGCCTGCCAGGTCTCTGTAGATAGGTCTGCTGCCAATCTAATGTTTCTACCCTTGTAGAAACCCTTGTAGGAACTCTCATTTTGAGCTGCTTTTAGGATTTTCTCTTTGTCTCTGAAATTTGCAAGCTGTATTGTTTTATGTTAAGGTGTTGACCTATGTTTATTGAATTTGGGGGGGTTCTTTCTACCTCCTGGACTTACATAACTGTTTCCTTCCCCAGATTAGGGAAATTCTTAGCTATAATTTGCTCAAATATACCTTCTGCCTTTCTCTCTCTGGGATCTCAGTTATTCTAATATTATTTCACTTTTTGGTATCACTTACCTCTCAAGTTCTCCCCTTGTGGTCCTGTAGTTGTTTATCTTTCTTTATCTCAGCTTCTTTTTTCTCCATCATTTTGTCTTCTATATTACTAATTCTCTCTTCTGTATCATTTATCATAGCAGTTAGAACCTCCATTTTTTATTATATCTCATTAAAGCCTTTTGATTTTGACTTGATTCAATTTTATTTCTTTTATTCCTCTAGAAATGGATTCTCTAGTGTCTTCTGTTCTTTTTTCAAGCCAAGCTAGTGTCTTTATAATCATTATTCTGAACTCTAGTTCCAACATCTTACTTATATCCATACTGATTAGGTCCCCAGCAGTCAGTATTCCCTCTTGTTCTCTTTTTTGAGATGAGTTTCTCCATCTTTTCATTCTATCCAAAGAAGAATAGATGAATGAGACAACAAAATACTAAAATAGCAACAAAGAGGCCAGATAAATATACACTAAACAAATCAGAAGAGACCTATTATAGAGTGACTTCTTACAGGATATACTCTGAACAGAGCAATGTTTCTAGAACAAGTGTTAAGTATTACAATGCTCAAAAGTCTTCATCACAAAACAAAAGCTGGCAAGTTTCTGTACTTTGCTCATATTTGTTCATTGGCTGCTTTCCACACCTGCTGTGCCAGTAGTACTTTCCCTCATTAAAAATGCCTCCATCTTAGGTCTTTGGTTGTAGTTTTCCTAAGCAGGGTGGAAACAGCAGAGGGATGACAAGGATAGGGGAACATTTTCTGTGTATACCTTTATTATATTTTTAGATTTTGATCCATGTGACTGTTTATTCTACTTAGAAAGTTAAATATAAAGTCTTATTACCTTTGTTGTTATTTAGGCATTCTTTCTGATGATCTTTGCTTTAAATCTGAAAATGCCTCTTCATTGTCCTGTCTCTCACAGTTTTTTTGAAGAGCATATGCTTTTGTGTTGAGTGGGATTCTTAAGATTGTGAAATCATAGAGAACAGGCAGGAAGCAGCACCTTGTTTTTCTATTAGTGTCATGTACAGCCTTATACATGTTTTTCAGGAAAGGTTAAAAATACATATGAAAAATTGAAATAATGTCACTTCTGGCCTAGGTGGGGTACTGCCAATTTTTAAATAATAGATCAAAGAGGAATCTGTTTTGTGTTCCTCTGAAGAAAAATCCTATTTTATCTAAACCAAAACTTGTGACTGTACAAGTATTTAATGAGGCCTTATCTTTGTTCCTTTTTTTTTTTTCAACTTTTCACATAGCAGTCCACATTCTAAAACAAACCTTTTCTTTGTTGAAGTCAAGGCTTAAATAGAGTATATATTATGTTATTAATAATTATGAAATATAATACTTTAGTAGGATTATTAGAGGATGATTGAGAGCTGACTTATCAATAATAATAATTTCTCATAATTATAGTTAACATTTCTTAGAGTCTACAGGGCAGAGTACTTTACGTGTATTATTGTCTTATTTCATTTTCCCTGGCAACCCTGTATAGGAGTTGGTACTAGCCCAGCAGATTGGTACACTGACAGTTAAGCACTTAGAATGTTGCCAGAAGTCACATAGTTGGTAAATGGTGTCAGATTAAGGTCTTTTAAATGCTAAAGCCTATGCTTTTGTCCATCATACTACTGTATGTAAGCAGCTCTCAAATATATATATGCAGCTAAATTTATTTAGCAGACATTTCTGGAATGATTTTTCACTTTTCATGGGACCAGTGTTTCAAAGATAACAGAAATACGACTTGTAATTCTTTTTTTAAATAGATTTTATTTATTTATCTATTTATTTATTTGGGAGAGAGAGAGAGCATGAGAGGGGGGAAGGTGAGAGGGAGAAGCAGAACTCCCTGCTGAGCAGAGAGCCTGATGCCAGACTTTATCCCGGGACTCCAGGATCATGACCTGAGCCGAAGGCAGTCATTTAACCAACTGAGCCACCCAGGCACCCATGACTTGTAATTCTTATCATGTACAGATGGCATGAATCATCCAATTAATCATCTCAAATGATGATTTCTCACTGTCATGAGAAACTAACTGTTGGGTACACCTGGGTGGGGTCTGCCTTTGGCTCAGGTCATGATTCCAGGGTCCTGGGATCAAGCCCCTCATCAGGTTCTCTGCTTAGCAGGGCCTGCTTCTCCCTCTCCCTCTGCCTGCCACTCTGTCTACTTGTGCTCTATCACTCTGTCAAGTTAAAAAAAAAAAAAAACTAATTAAAAAAAAAAAAAGAAACTAGCTGTTCAATCTTGGGCTTTTCGGTAGTATTGCTAACCAAAGGTAGTAGGTGGGTGCTAATATAATAAAGCCAAATAATATTGATGATCTGAATTAATTGCTTTATAGTCATTCACAATTCACAATCACAAATATAAATAACAGTTACCCCCCAAAATGGATTTTTGCTTTCTGGCTTTATTGTATTTTGCCTGTATTCTTGGTTGCTTACTATTTTTAAAATATGTAATTTTCAATAGAATGTGTGTGTGTATGTATATATATATATATAGAGAGAGAGAGAGAGAGAGAGGCAAAAGTTGTATTTACATAATGCCAAAAGAAACTGGTAATTTGACTTTAAAAAATGTAATGTTAAAAAGTCATTTCATTTCATAGTAGGGGGGAAAAACATATAAGTTGACTATTTGCTTTTCATTTATGGCATCATGTTAAGAGAACTGAAGATTCATTCTCTTATAATTTTAATATGCAGACTATAGTTAGTATATAAATATTATCACTCAGAAAATAAAAAAAAAAACCTATTATTTTATTACATGCAGCTCTGTAGCTGTAATCATAATAAACCTATTTATTTGTTTTTCTATGACACTCTGCAATCTTTATTGCATTATTCTAGGTTTTTTGGGTAAAATGTTCAGTATAAGGAAAAGGTATTGTCATCATCCTCCCCATAGCATTGTCATGAGAATATATTTAATTGTATGT
Organism: Martes martes; assembly: GCF_963455335.1. Classification (NCBI taxonomy): domain Eukaryota; kingdom Metazoa; phylum Chordata; class Mammalia; order Carnivora; family Mustelidae; genus Martes; species Martes martes. The sequence goes on along the minus strand of NC_137888.1, from coordinate 175,014,344 downwards.
CTGTGAACTCTTTAATTAGATTTGTGAGGCTCTCATGAAACTGTCATCAGCAGAAATGAAAATGCCAAACTTGTAAATTATATTTTTTATATGTGCTAAAGCTGAGGCCTCTGTGTTTTGCTAAAGAGTATCCTTAGAGCAGAGGGTGTGTGATTTACAGGAGTAGATGGCTTACCTAGAGATGGGATGCCTGCAGTATCTTTACCCTGTTTATTTGTTTGAGGTTATTATTGACTTCTCAAGTTGCTGCCGGTATAACGTGCATACAAGTTGAAATTCATAATTGTTACGTTTCTAAATTTGCTAAAGTAATGTTTTTCTCCTGCTCTAAATATTTGAAGATGTCTTTGGGTAGATCAGTCTCTTTTTATCCATCTTTAAATAACACATCCATCTCTGTAAATTGTTTTGAGCTTCTTCTTTAATAGGATGGAGATGAGTGAGACTTACTTTCCCATTTCTGACATGCTTGAGCGAGAAAACAAAGCTACTCCACCATCCCCCAAATGGAAAAACCTCACTATGCTAGATGGGTTTTGAAAAATAAAAACACAAATCAAAACCTTCTAACAGCACATCTGTTCTTATTTACAGGAATTAGACGATACAAGCCGCAGCTCAGAATCAGAGGTAAGCATTACATTTAATCTGTCATGCCTGCAGGTTTTTATGGAGTTCAAACGATTTAAAAGGTTTGGCTTGATAAAACTCCCTCATTATGTTTCTTGAGGTAGCACTGTCATCTGTGTCCAGTATCTCACTAACAACATTTCCAGTTCAGTAGGAGCAGACATTGTTCATTGCATTTTATTTGATCCCAGGCTATTTAATACTGGAAGATGTTGTGTGCATACTGTTCATTCCTTTAGGACTTTAAACCATTGGGTTAAAGGTACACCCAATTATGTTATATCTTTAAGCAACTTGAAAGTGTAGATATATATAGAAATTTGCCACTGAACTATGCTTAAATGAAGTTAAGGTTGTGAAACACACTGACAAAAGATGGGGAATTCAAAGTTAAAAGTGACATTTTGTCCTTCCCTTGTGCAGCAGGAAGTTGAGTAGAGTACAAGATAAACTCAAGGAAATTGGGGTCTTACTTTTTTAATGCTATTATCGATGCATCATATACAAGATAAAAGCTAGTTTTGAAAATACTTATATAATTTTTAAAAATTTCATTTGAACTTCAAAAGAGTCCTGTTGTACACATGGAATAGGTATTATTCTGTTTTTCCCCCAAAGAGGACTTGGAAAATCTAGTAGTTCTTTCTTCACATTTGCAAGACAAATGGAAATGTAAGTGCATGCCAGGGTCACTTCTTTAGATATCATGGTTGGTACTCCCTATACTACACAGTTTCAGTATTGCCAATAAAGTAAACCATACATCAGTGTATTTGTGCTTGTACATACACATACTAGTGGACAGCAAGAGAAAGAAAAAAAGGAATCAGAGATCAAGCAGTGTATATTTTTTGGATGAATGAGGATGTCCTTTGTGCTGTATAATTCAACTCTCAATGGTTTAGACATTTAAGGAGATTTATTGGCTGATGTAAACATAAAGTCCAGGGCCCTTGTTCTTGTGAGTCTCCTACATTTGTCCTCAGGTGTGCCAGATTTACTTGTAGACATCCCTTATGTTTGCAAAAGGTCAATGGCAGTTTTGGGAAATCTGTGACCTAGAGTTTCCAGTATAAATCCTGACTTTCTTGTGCATAGGATCAGCCATGAAACTATCCTTGTAGCCAAGGGTAGGACACTTAGACTTGGATTAACTACAGTGATCATCATGACAAAAGTGAATCAGAATATCCTGTTTGGAATTAGCCAGGTATGTCTTATCCCTTCTAGTGGGAGATGGTCAGTTCTATCTAACTACAAAAATGTGTCAGTCAAGAAGAGGCTGTAAAGCAATCAAAAGCATTTATTTGGTGTTTTAAGGTTTGCAGTCTGGAAGGCCCACAGTAGGCCAAAATTGAAAGTGTGCTCAGAATTGTGAGCTGGTAATGCAGGTTTATAAAGGCAAAACCCACAAGGTTACATAAACTGTTTTTGAAAGAGTTATGATTGATACTGACAGGATTTAAACTATCTGATACATGGTTTGCTATTTGGCTAACAGGTATTATATTATTTCAGTGCTAAGTAGGAGGTTGTGTTCTTAGAGGTGGTAGGGTTACAGTTGACAGGTTATAGTTGACAAAAGTCAAAAGTTTGTGGTGTTCTGAGAATTGGAACAGGAGTTGTATACATGTCCTACTTTCTGAATGTCCTTTTGGTTCTATTTTGAATGACTCTTTTAGCAATGCTTACTTCGTTTTGAATTTTCTTTCACAGAGGTTATACAGTAGGGGAGGGTACCATCAGTTCTGTGGAGACATTCACCATATATACTACAACTAGGTTTTAGTGTGTAACTTCTCTGTGTTAGGTATATAAAATTCTAATTATTTGACTGCAGGTATAGACTGATGAAATTAATGTACTACTAAGTACATGGAAACTTACTTTTATGTGACAGATAAATGAAACCAATTAATTTATCCCTGTACCTCACTTTCTATTATCTCTTCCCTAACAAAGCAAAACACAGTCTTTAAAGCATTTAATAGGTACCTGTTTGTTAATGTCTATTTCTTAACATTTGTTCTGTTGTTTTACATTTGCATAAATAGTATACTGTTGATCATAATATATTTCTTACTTTTGGACTTAATATGTTTCTGTGAGATATCTATGTTGGTGCAGGTATACCCAGTTCATTTCTTAATGCTGTGCAATTAAGAATTAATTAATTAATTAACCTCTTAATCACTTCCTTAGTAATAGGTGTTCATTTCACTTCTAGTTTTACACCATCACCAGTATCATTGCATCAAATTTCTGCCAACATCTTCTTGCAGACTTGTGTGAGCATGTATTTGGCTTATACATCCCGGGTCTAAAGTAGTTGGAATGTAGTATTTTTATACTGAATTTGGCTAGGGACTGTGGAGTGCCTCTCCAGAATGGCCCTACACTAGGAATCCATGAGGTTCCCCTGTCCTCACCATTTAGCAAAGTCTTCATTATTTAGTGATTTCAATCAGGTTCTAATGCAGGAAATGGAAACTCTTTTATGTATTTTATTTTATTTTTTTTAAGTTTTTTAAGTAGGCTCCACACCCAACACATTGTTGGGCTTGGACTCATGACCCTGAGTTCAAGTAGCATGTTCTACCAACTGAGCCAGCTAGGTACCCCTCATTGATGTATTTTAGAGATAAAGGGGTTTAGTACATGTAACTATGTTCTTTCAAAAAATCACTGCATGGATGCAGAAACAAGTCTAAGATGGGATTCCAGGAATGACACCAGAACAATATTTGAATACCTTGAAAAATGTACCTACAACCTCTGAAGCTACCCCAAAACTATTAAGCATAAGAACACAGTGCTGTACTTGCTATTGTATTGTAAGTTGTGTAGGTGTGCTATTGGATTAATGTGGCTAATACTTTACTGTTGATTTTTGCATTTTTATTAATAAGCAAAATGTATCTAAAGTTTTATTTTCTTATATAATATTTTCTTATTTAATCATACATATCCTTATTTTTAAATTAAAATTATATTAGATTCACAAAATAATCATAGCAGCTATTGTTCTTTTACTTAATTTCCCAGAAGAAAATATAAAATGCATGTGTTCTGGGTTTAGTTGTATCCTTCCCCAACTCCCCACCCCCTACCCTCCCGCAAAAAAAAAATCTATCTATCTATCTATCTATCTATCTATATATGTATGTCAAAGTCCTAACCCTAGTACCTGTGAATATAACTTTATTTAGGAATAGGGCCTTTGGGATGCCTGGGTGGCTCAATTGGTTAAGCAACTGACTTTGGCTCAGGTCATGATCCCAGGGTCCTGGGATCAAGTCCCTCATTGGGCTCCTTGCTCGGCAAGGAGCTTACTACTCTCTCTTCCTCTCTTTGCCACTCTGCCTGCTTGTGCTCTCTCTCTCTGTCTGTCAAATAAATAAATAAAATCTTTTAAAAAAAAGAAAGAAAGAAAGAAATAGGGTCTTTGTAGACGTAATCAAATTAAGATGAGGTCATTAGGGTAGTCCCTAATTCAGTATAACTGGTGACCTTGTAAGAAGAAAAAGGACACAGACACAAATTGAAAAAAAGAAGAATGCTCTGTGAAAACAGACACACAAAGGGATGGTTGCCACGTGACAACAGAGGAGATTGAAGTTAGGTATCTGTAAGCCGACAAACACCAAGGATTGCAGCCACTGGAATTTGGGGAAGTGAGCATGTGGCCTTCCCCCCATTATGATTTTGAATTTCAAACTCCCAGAACCATGAGAGAATAAATTTGTTGTTTTAAGCCACCCAATATGTGATTGTTTATTGTAGCAACCCTAGGAAACCATTTAAGATTTTGGTACTGGAAAATGGCACACTGCCACAACAAATAACAAAAAAATTGAAAGTGGCTTTGGAATTGGGTAATGGGTAGAGGCTGAAAGAATTTTTGAGGTGTGTGTTAGAAAAAGTTTAGTTTGCCTTGAAGAGGCTGTTGGTAAAAATATGAATTAAAGGGGTGCCTGGGTGGCACAGTGGGTTAGAGCCTCTGCCTTCGGCTCAGGTCGTGATCCCAGAGTCCTGGGATTGAGCCTCACGTCGAGCCTCACGTCGGGCTCTCTGCTCAGCAGGGAGCCTGCTTCCTCCTCTCTCTCTGCCTGCCTCTCTGCCTACTTGTGATCTCTGTCTGTCAAATAAATAAAAAATCTTTAAAAAAATATGAATTAAAGGTATTTCTGGTGGGATCTTAGATGGAAATGAAGAACACATTTTGGACAATGAAGGAAAGTTGATCCTTGTTATAAAGTGGCAGGGAGCGTGATGATATGGAAAATTTTCAGCCTATCCATATTTCAAAAGATCCAGAAGTGTGCTCTAGGGGAAGATACATAGATGTGCCTGGTTACGTTTTTGCTAGAAGGATTAGGTATGTGACTTAGGGATCTAATCAGCTGTCTGCAGAAATGTTCCCATTTGGACTGACGAGGACAGACATGGAAAGAAATGAAGGAAGGTGCTGGCCTTCTGCAATACTACACATAGGAATTGGGCAGTCAAAGCTATTCAGCTGCAAATATGTATTATCCTTCAAGAAAAGAGAAGAAAGACTCTTTTCTCAGAGTCCAGAGAGAGTGGGATGGATACTGCCGTGGGCTCAGAGGAGAGATGCTGCCATGGAGGACTGAAAGTATGGGGCTGCCCTGATCTGGCCCAACAGACAAAGCTGTAGCGGATTATTCTCAGGTCTTGAAATCTAATGGAATTTGCTGTGACAGGTTTTTAGGCTTGCTTGGAACCTGTGGACTTTTTTCCTTCAAATTTCTTCTTTTTGAATGTGAATGTATCTTATGCTTAGACCACCATTGCATTTTGGAAACTGATAACTTGTTTTCAATGTTAACTTGTTTAAATGTCCAGACATGGAGAGGACTTTAGCCCTAGGATGAACCATATCCATTATCTTACCCATACATAGTTTAGGTGCTTTAGATGATGAGACTTGGGACTTTTTAAGTTATATATCAGTAAATTATTAGATTTAGAGATAATAATAGAAAGAGTTAAGGCTTTGGAAGATGTTAGAATGGGATAAATGTAGAATATAGATGGGTGGAAAGGTTAGGGTCTGGTTTGTGTCACCCCAAAGTTCACCAGCACATGGAACATTCAGAAACATGGAACACATCTTAACAAATTTGAAAGAATAGAAGTCACGCAGTGTCTCCTCTCAGACCATAATGGAATTGAACTAGAAATCAGTAACAGAATGAAAACTGAAGAGTCCTCAGATATGCAAAGATTAAATAATGACTTAAAATGAAACATGGGTCAAAGAAGATATTATAAGAGCAATTTTAAAATATTTGAACTAGGGTGCCTGGGTGGCTCAGTTGGTTAAGAAACTGCCTTTGGCTCAGGTCATGATCCTGGAGTCTTGGAATTGAGTCCCGCATAGATCTCCCTGCTCGGTGGGGAATCTGCTTCTCCCTCTGAAGTCTCCCCTCTCATGCTCTCTCCCTCTTTCAAATAAATAAATAAAATCTTTTAAAAAATAAAATAAAATATTTGAACTAAATGAAAATGAAAACACAGCTTTTCAAAATTTGTGGGATGCAGTGAAAGTCATGCTTAAAGGGAAATTTTTAGCATCAGATGTATATAGGAGAAAACAAGAAAGATAAAAAGTAAGTAATCTAAGCTTCCACCTTAGGAAAGTAGTTTTCTAAAATAGAGGAAAATGAGTAGTAAAAACTGGAGCAGAAATCAATGAAATTGAAAACAGGAAATCAATAGAAAAAGAAAACAATACCAAAGCCTGTTTGTTTGAAATGATTAATAATTTCGATAAGATTCTAGCCTGGCAAGTTAAGAAAAAAAGAGAGGGAAAACAAATGGTTACTATCAGAGATGAAGGAGAAGGCAGCACTACATACTCCACAGACATTAAAAAGATAATGAGAATACGGTGAACAAGTCTATGGCCACAAATTTGATATCCTATGAGAAAGACCAATTCCTTCAAAGATACAATTCACCAAAAGTCACAGAAAAAATAATATACAATGTGAATAGAGCTGTACAATTATTAAAAAATCTGAAATAATAACTAATAATCCTGCAAAACAGAAAACCCCAGGCCCAGATGGGTTCCCTGGTGAATTCTACCAAACATTTAAGAAAAATATTATATGAATTTTCTGTAATCTCATTCAGAGGATAGAACAAAGGACATACTTTCTAACTCATTTTATAAGAACGCTATTACTCAAATAGCCAAACCACACAAAGATGTTACAAGAAAACTACAAACCAGTATCTCTAATGAATATAGATGGAAAAATACGTGAAATGTTAGTAAATCATATCCAACAATGTATGAGAATTATACACTACCAACAACTGGGATCCCAGATGTGCAAGGGTATTTACATTTGAAGATTAATGTAATCCATCACATTGCACTCCAAAAAGAAAAATAACATGATCATATCAATAGACACAGAAAAAAGCATTTGCCAAAATCCAGTACTGCTTTATATTTGGAATAGAAGGGAACTTCCTCAAGTCAAAAAAAAAAAAAAAAAAGTATTAAAAAAAAAGCGGGGTGTCTGAGTGGCTCAGTGGGTTAAGCCTCTGCCTTCAGCTCAGGTCATGTCTCAGGGTCCTGGAGTCAAGCCATACATCGGGCTCTCTGCTCAGCAGGGAGCCTGCATCCCTCTCTCTCTCTGCCTGCTGCTCTGCCTACTTGTGATCTCTCTCTCCCTGTCAAATAAATAAATAATATCTTTAAACACACACACACACACACACACAAAACCCTACAGCTAGTATACTTAATTGTGAGAAACTTGAAGCTTTCCTAGTAAGACCAGGAACAAGGTAAGGATGTTCCCTTTCTCCACTGCTTTTCAGTATTATAATTAGAAGTCCTACTTAATGCAGTAAGACAAGAAAAGCAAGTAAAATGTATACAGGATTTAAAGGAAGAAATAAAGCTGTGTTTCTTTGCAAATAACATGACCATCTGTATAGAAAATCCAAAAAATATGCAGAAAATCTCTTGGGATAATAAGGAATTATAACACAGTTGCAGGATAGAAGGTTAATATGCAAAAGTTAATTGCTTTCCTACAAAATGGCAATGAACAACTGGCATTTGAAATTAAAAAACCTATCATTTATAATAATGTACAAAAATGATATAATTTGGTATAAATGTAACAAAATATGTATAAAATTTATATGAGGAAAACTGCAAAACTCTGATGAAAGATATCAAAGAAGAACTTCATTTAGAGGTATTCTATGTTCATGGATGCCATAACTTCCTAACTTGCTATGTAGTTTCAATACATTTTCACCCCAAATTCCAGCAAGTTATTTGGTCAATATTGATGATTTACTACTCAAGTTTATGTGAAGAGGAAGAAGAGCCAGAATAGCCAATGCAGTAATGAAGGAAAACAAAGTTGGAATACTGGTACTGTCCAATTTCATGATTTTCTCTAAGCTATAGTAATCAAGGCAGTGTGATATTGGCAAAATAAAAGATTACTAGATCAATGGAACACAATAGAGAGCCCAGAAATAGACCCACTTAAGTAAGAGTCAACTGATCTTTGACAGAGGAACCAAGAAAAAACAATAGAGCAAGCACTATCTTCTTAATCCTGGAACAACTGGTCATCCACATGCAAAACATGAATCTAGACACAGACTTAACACCTTTCACAACTTTCTAAAATGTCAGTATATGGTTTAATTATAACCCAGTGGTAGAATTTGAGGAGAATATAAGTTCCATCATTATAAACAGACAAATATGACAGCGTATTTGAACACAAAATCAGGAAGCTACATACTAACAAAATGATTTAACTTTGTATGCATAAACCTGCTTATCAAACACTGAAGTAAAATAATTAAACCATTTTTCAGTCTTCAGAAGTGTTTGGTGTTTTACTCTCTTCTAGTGAAAGTACTTTGAATGCTTGCATAGGGACGTAAAGTCAATATTTAATCGAAAATTGATTACACATCTGTAGTTTTTTTAATTGGATTAAATTTTCTTCCTTTCTGATAGTTTGGCAGAATCTGACTTTAGAACAGGAAAAACTTGATGATACAGATTTTTGTGGGTTGCTGCTGTACTATAAAGCTTGTATAAAGGCTGAGTCTCTCAAGGTAGCACCTGTATGAGCTATTACGGCATCCTATTCTCCAGACTACCATACATATCCCCAGGAGTACAGGGTGATATGGGTCAATTCTATTATCATATTGCATAGTTGAGCTATAATGTCCAAACCAATGAATCTAGTTATTACCAACAATCACCTATGTGGTAAAGATTACAAATACAGTGTGGCAAGGCTATACGCTTCATGGAAGATATTTTTGCATTATTGTGCTTGATATCCTAGAGGTACTGTTTGTTCATCTCTTTTACTTCCCAACTGCTGCTGATAACACTAGCCAAATTTTTACCCATGCATCTCTGTCACCCCGCAGAATAGCTTTACAAAGTCTTCCTTAAGCTCCAGTTATTTGGCCTCCAAGTCATTTGGGACTAGAAGTGGTTTGTTACAACCACAGATGTTTTTCATCTTTTTGCTACATGTGTCTTTAACAGTTGTTATGGCCACCAAATTGTTACCTGTTGCTGTGGCCTGCACATGGATTGCAAATATGGGAATTCTTCACCTTGACAGATTTTTATATGTCTTGGAGTAGTCCACCAGACCTTGACAAGTGATTTTATTCTCTGATCTTTTTATTATCTAGGCTCTCAGGACTAAGGAATCCAAGGAATCAGTATTTTCAAGTTTTGGTGAATTAATCATCTATTTCTTTAAATTTTCCATCAAAATACAGATCAGTAGCTCCTTTTAAGCCATGATGAGGTAGCAGAAAACAGTATATTTTGGTGAAATAGGAATAGATGTATTTTTTTCAAACATTCTGTAGTTCCTTATGTTGGTTCTCTGAAAACTTTAGGACGTTTCCCAAAAATTTGGTGCTACCATCAGCTTCCCCAAATTCATGTGGGTAACTTCAGTTCTCAATGAAAAAATGTCAGGCTTTGGAATGGCTTTAGGAATATTTTCCTCCTGCCAGCTAGCCATACTCAGCAAAGAGCTGAAGATTCTGATCATCATCCTCTTGGACATTTGGGGATAGGAATATATAGGTTATATATCTATATTAAGCTTATCATTTTGCCAAGGACAAATATTGTAGCTGAATCTCTCAAACCGACTGTCAAATGTTCCCTGAGTGTCCATCAATAACACCACAGACTTATTGAAAAGGAAGGTAACTGCATGTCTAAATTGTGTTCTCTCATTGAGACCTCTCTATGAAAAACTAGGTAGTGATCCCTATCATGTCCAATTCAGTCAACTGATTCCTGGTTGTACATGTATTTTTAACATGAACTCTTTCAGAAATAATTTTCCTTTAATAAGTGCTCCAGCAACAGATACAGCACTGATCTCCTTGACCCTGAAAGCTTCTAAGGGAAGCACTTGATTTAGTGTGATCTCATCTATCTCAGAAGAATAGCCATTTGTGACAGTAGGGACTCGGACTGTTCCTACAGTGATAGAACTTCACTGCCGCCAGTCTCCATACCACCGTGGCCAAGAATTGTAGGGACTGAAACAGCTCAGGTGGATTTTCAGGAAACAAACAAACAAACAAACATATGAAAGGATCTCAGGAGAGGAGGAGCCACTGGAAAAGGCAGGACTTTTCATAAAAATTAATTCAAAATGGATTGAAGACCTAAGTATAAAATACAGAACCATAAAAATCCTAGAAGATAACATACAAGAAAATGTAGATGACCTTGAGTTAGATAATGATTTTTTAAACACAAGACTAAAAGTACAATTCATGAAGGAAAAAATTGATAAACTGAAATTCAATGAAATTAAAAATTTCTGCTCTGCAAAATACATTGTCAAGAGAGTTAAAAGACATGTTACAGACTGGGGAGAAATATTTCCAAAGGGTATGTCTAATAAAGAATCATTATCCAAAATACACAAAAACTCTTGAAACTCAACAATAAGAAAATAAACAACTTGATATAAAAATGTGCCACAGACCTTAAAAGGTCTCTCACCAAAAGAGATATATAGATGGCAAATAAGTATAAGAAAAGATGTCCACATTATCATTAAGAAATGCAAGATAAAACACCAATGAGATACCACTACACACATATTAGAATGGCCAAAATCCAGAACACTAACAATACCAAACACTGGCAAGGTTATGAAGTAATACGAACTCAGATTCATCATTCTTGGGAATGCAAAATGATACAGCCACTATGGAAGACAATTTGGTGGTTTCATACAAAACTAAACATATTGTTACCATATGATCCAGCAGTCCTACTGCTTGGTATTTGCCAAAAGAAGTTGAAAATGTATATCCATACAAAAACCTGTGTGTGGTTGTTTATAGCTTTTCTATTCATAATTGCCAAACTGGTAAGCAACCTTGACATTCCCTTGTAGGTGAATGGAGAAATAACCTAGGTACATCAAGACAATAGAATATTATTCAGCACTAAAAAAATAAGCCACAAAAAATACATGGAAGAAAGTTAAATGCATATTACTATGTAAAAGAAACCAATCTGAAAAGACTACATCCTGTGTGATACTAACTGTATGACTTTCTGGGTAAGGCAAAACTATGGAGGCAGTAAAATGATCAGTGGTCACCAGGGGTTAGGGAAGAGGGAAGGATAAATAGACAAAGATTATTAAAACTTCACTGAAACTACTCTGTATAATATAATATAATATAATATAATATAATATAATATAATAATGGTAGATACATGTCACGTGTTATTTGTCTGAGCCCATAGAATGCCCAAAATCAGAAGTGAACCCTAATGTAAACTCTGGACTTTGGTTGATAATGATGTATGAATGTAGGTTCATCAGTTGTAATAAATGCACCTCTCTGATGGGGGTGCTGATAATGGGGGTAGCTTTACATGCTTGGGGGCAGGGAGTTTATAAGAAATCTCTGTACCTTCCACTCAGTTTTGCTATGAATCTAAAACTGCTCTAAATATAAGCTTTGTTAAGAAAAAAAAATAATCTTCCGGTAGCTAGAAGAGGATCGTGGCCTTGTCAACATCTTGATGTTGGCCTTCTAGCTCTAGAACTTGGAAAGGATAAATTTCTCTTGTTTTGAGCCACCTATTTTGTGGTATTTCATTATAGTAGCCCTAGGAGGAATAAGCATAGCATAAGTTATCCTGGATGGTTTGATAATTTTCACCTATAAATCTATTTGGAATTATTATTATTTTTTCCTTTAACAGGATAGGGGAGGGGCAGAGGAAGAGGGAGAGAGAGAATTTTTTTTTTTTTTTTAAATATGGAACGCTTCACGAATTTGCGTGTCATCCTTGCGCAGGGGCCATGCTAATCTTCTCTGTATCATTCCAATTTTAGTATATGTGCTGCCAAAGCGAGCACAAGGGAGAGAGAGAATCTTAAGCAGGTTCCACACCCAGAAAGGAGCCAGATGTGGGACTTGATCTCATTACCCTGAGATCCTGACCTGAGCTGAAATCGAGTTGGATGCTTAACCAACTGAGCCACCAGGCACCCCTAATAGTGTTATTATTTAATGTAGGGTGGAGTGGAATCCTGCAATCAAAAATATATTTTTAACTATAATTTCAATTTATTATGGGTTAATCTGTTCAAAACTTACATATTTTGAGTATTTTATTGAAATTGTCTTATCATCTCTATTCATTACATTTTTATTAATACAGTATTATTAGTGATGATAATGACCTCTTTTCATTTACCAGTTTTCTTTTAGTTTATCTTACCATTATATTTTCTCATATATAGCAAGGAGAAACCAAAGGACACTTTTAATACTTTGGATGGAAAATCTTTAGGCAAAATCAGCCTGTTCTTTCAGCACATTTTTTTGTCTTATACACTACTATAGGCAACCATATTCGTAAGCTCAATTTTTCTAGAACATTTTCTTCAACTTCCTTCAAGTCCTTGTGTTCCAGGCACTTTAAGCTTTTGCCAACATTCTCCTCAGTTCCAAAATCATTCTCCTATTCTAGAATTGTTACTGTAACATCCCATTTCTTAAGTGCTGAAATTTAGTTACCTGTTACTACATAAAAAAATGATCATAAATTTAGGAGCTTAAAACAACAAACATTTATTAGTTTGCTGCATTTGGATAATTGACTTCCTTGCCATATAGCCCTCTCAGTAGTCTCAGAGTATCCTCACAACATGGCAGCTGGCTTCCCTCAGGAAGAATGATCCAAGAGAAGGAACTCAACCTAATTTTAAAAATCACATACTATCATCTATGCTCTATTTTATAGTTACACAGACCAACCCTGGTATAGTGTGAAAGATAATTCCATAAGGGTCTGGAAGCAAGGGGTGGAGATCATGGATGGTAGGGCAGGGGAATCTTGGAGCAGTTATTAAAGGATGATCTCCATCAACACTGAGTGGGTTTTGTCAAGGATATCAACATAAAGTCTGCTTTATCCTCATCTAACAGTGGTCAGTTGAAATGACTATATTGAGATTTATTATATCATAGAGATTTCTGTGATTTGATTAAGTAGCTAATTGGTACTTGTAATCAAAACTAACAGACAAATGATTTAAAAATGTGTATCAGTATGAGGTTTCACCTATAATATAGTCCCACTACTGTGACCTTTGAAGACAATATTATAATGAAGATCATTTTTTTAAGTGGCATCTTCTTAATTTTGGTTTCAAATGAAGCATACATGGGAGTGAAGTGCTTATTGGACTAATGGTGCAGTCCAGTTATTTCAATTAGAGTCACCCAGCTACTAGTGAGCTGACTGTATTATTGGAACAGTTCCTTTAAACTACTGACCAAGTCTTGCCAGACTCAGCAGGCAACATCTAATGTGATTACCCCCTAATGTGTTACAGCAGTTAGGAAGTCTATAAAACAATTTTAACAGGGCTTAGAAATACCACTTCTATAAAATGGGCAGACATAAAGTTAATTCTTTAATGCATTACATTAAGAGAAAAGTGTTTACTTTCCTCTCTGTGAACAATCCACTCATTAATCTGGAAACTATCACCTGAGAATGCTACTTTAAGTCGATCAGATGAAATAGAATAATGACAGGTATTGTGATGGGAGCGCAACAAATTCTACTCCAAAATATATTCCCCTATTAGAGCTGCTGTAAACTATGCTTGGATTTAGCCATCTTGGCAGAAGATTTAGAAAGAAAATACACATTCACAGCCATGCAATTAGAGGAAATCACACCAGCAATTAGTTGTAGAGTAGGTGTTACTTCTGTGTTAGCATCTTTTTTCAGTTATTTATGCTTTCGCTTTTTTTTTTTCCTTAGTTTCTTCTTTCTGTGAGAGTTTGCAGGCAAACAGTACAGTTTGAGCTCATCTTTGATAGAACCCTAGAATGCTTGTGTTAGGAGGAGTTTTAACCTAACCTTGTCAATTCCTGTTGAGAGTTTTTTCCCTTTGAATTGAGTCATTTTTATTCGGAATTTGATGTCTCCTCTGAACTTAAGTAGCTTGAGTGGTAGAACTCATTACCTTCTGAGGGAATACCTTCTATAGCAAATCAACTTGGTCAGCTATTTCTCGTATGGACACTCAGTCTGTCCACCCGAGTTTCTAAATGTTGACATAAACTCTTCCCTTGTTAACATCTAACCGGAGTCTCTTTACTCTTGCACAAGACAATCCTTTAAATATTTATGATAGACCCTTTTGTGTGTTTTTGTAAGTGGAGTCACCTCATGAAGCTGAAGAATACCATTTTATTTTAACTTGCTTAGCATCAGGTTATCATTGATTTTCTTAAGATGGGATTGTGCTCGTTTTTGTTTTTGTTTTGCCTTTTTTTTTTTTAATTCCTTGTGCCCTTGCAATATCAGGATGTTCTCAATTGTTGTGTATTTACATATCATGAGAGATTTGGTCCTGCTGCCCCCTGACATGGAAGTCGTAGATTTAATAAAAAAAAATTCTGGTAGTCTTCTGCAATAGTATGCTTCTTGACCCACACTGACACATGGGGATGGCTGAATGAAATAATCTTGACAGTCTGCATGGTAATGTAAAACTGATGAGTACAGGTGTTGATCCATAGGCTCATAAAATATAAGATCAGAGGAAAGTCAAATCACATGTGAGGAATGTATCTTCTTAAGGAACTGACATACCCAAAGTGATATTAAATTGAGACAGGAAAGTAAAATGGGAATTCTGTAAGTTAAGTAGCATATATGCATGTATATTGGGCATTCAAAAGCATTTGTCAGCTGTTACAGTTATGAGAATCTGAGTAGTACTCTTCTAGAAAGTTGGGGACATTTTGGGGACAGTTCCTAAGTACAGAATGAGAACCCTGGAGGTGGGGTAATAGTACATGTTTAATTCATTCAGCATTCAATCAACAGGCATTTATTGATCCCTTGTTTTGAGTCGGGTCATGTTTTCGGTATACTACATGCACAATTTTAGGCAGTGGTATAGTCACAAGCTTACCCTATTAATGTTGTACAATGACCATAAGTAAGGCACAACATGCTGATTTTGGAGTTTGAAAATAATTTTGTATCTAATCTATTTTATTGATTTGAAAATGCATTTTACAATAATGATTATAAAAGTTTTATGAGATTGTTACATCCACATTCACAATAGTGTATAATTTTTATAGCTTTATAAATACCAGTGACATGTTGCATTTGCCAGCTTTTCTAGGGTTTGAATTCAATGATTAGACCTTAATTTATATTTTACTTGCTCGATTGATTCTCATCCGGATTATTTGCTGTGTGAAATTTTAGATGTCAATGGAAGGGAAATGGTGAGAATGTCATAGAAATGCAGAGCTTTTCATGTAATCCAACTCAGTGCAGCCAGGCTAATGCTGTCCATGCACTTTGTAAACACAAGCTGGTATATACTAAATTTCTCCGGGACTATAGTAGTGAGGTGAGGCTCCTAGATTCATGCTATAGAACTGAAAGCAAAGCACTGAAAAGGATTACATTTTAGAAGTCCCAGGTGCTATCCACTAACAGGAGATGATTATATATATATATATATATATATATATATATATATATATTTTATAATATATTTTTAATGGAAAAAAAACAACTTGTTTATGAAGAAAGGTATTCTTTTTAATATTTTATTTATTTGACACAGAGAGAGGGATCACAAGCAGGCAGGGCAGCACACAGAGAGAGCACGAGGGGGAAGCAGGCTCCCCGCCGAGCAGAGATCCCGATGTGGGGCTCGATCCCAGGAGTCTGGGATCATGACCTGAGCCGAAGGCAGAGGCTCAACCCACTGAGCCACCCAGGCGCCCCCCCCTTTTTTTTTTTAATATTTTATTTATTTGACACAGATGAAGAAAGGTATTTTTATTAACAGAGTTAACAGACATTACAAGAGTTACTAAATGATATTGTAGAATCTTCTTTTGAAAATCATATTGTAACAGACTTTCATTTCCAGAAAAATGGAATTGACATACTTTCCCACCTTTACTCCCTGCTAAGTAAACCCAAAACCCTGGACATTTTATACAAAATGAATATAAGACTTTAAAGGTGAAGGGAAGAAGGTGTACTGGCTAAAGATCTTGGGACTAAGAGAGAACATGATGGTGAATTCCTTTGGTTTTCTTTTTGAGTCTTACAGCCCAGACTTGGAGGTAGAGTCAGCAATCCAGGAAGGTCAATGAGTGAAGACAAAAATGGCTCAACAAAAGCCTGCTCTCTCTAGCCAAAAGAGTGAAAAAAGGAGAGTCTCACAAAGAGGAAAACTTTTGGATAATACTGCTCTATTCCAGCCAAACACCCCTGAAAAGACTATAGTCCCACTCCACCAGCAACAGCCAAATGAGGAGCCTAGGCCACATTTACTAGGTAGTAATGAGGTGTTCTAACCTTCCGCCAGGGTGGTGTCAGAGAAGGCAAAGTGAGAAACAATCTCTCATCCATGTCAGGCAGTAATGAGCTCCCTTCTCCCATTGCAGAATCTGTGGAGACCACACATGGAACCTGGACTTCCACCCCAACCCTGCGGTTTAAAAAAAAGAACAGACTGGAGCAGATGCTCATTTCCTTTGTCTTCCTTCCACACTTTGACCATAAAGCTCTCCTGTTTCAATTTTAATTAATTAATTATGCCAAGTTTTAAAACGTGAAACAGTTTTAAATTTAAAAAATAAATTATATACTATTGACAAAATCAGTAGATCCCGAAACTCTAGGCCCAAATTCAGCTGCAGTTTAAGAGCATTTGCCCCTTTACATGGTCATGCATTCTCTACTTAAATATAATCCTTGATACTTCTTGTGACCTCCCACACAGAGTATAAATGGCAGTTATTTCTTACCCATCGTTCAGTCAAGAATGGAAAAACTAAACAATGGTCTAAGAGACTTTGTTATTTTTCTCATAACTGCCCAACTTCCCATGGATGTAAATTTTAGCCCCCTATAGGTATATGAATTTATATCAATATTACCTCTAGATCATTGGTTTCAACCTTGGCTATACAGAAGAATATTGTAGAGAAATTTTAAAAATCTCAGTGCCCAACCTCAAAATTAGTTACCAAACTAGCTGCAGCTGGAACCCAGGTGTAAGTATTTATATCTTCCCAGGGGATTTTGATACACAACTAAGATTGTTTAGGTATTCTCTAAAATCTCTCCTGTTTCATAAATTCTAACACTTAAAATTCTAAAGTCAGTTGTCCTAACATTTGTTGAGGTTCAATATATTGTGTGTAAGCTATATATTGGGGACCTGGAATTGATGCAGGAACATTAGTTGTGGACTTCTGCTTGCTGAGGTGAGCAAATCATACCAACTCTTTAGGTGTTCAGCCCAGTCGAATAGAGAACATTCAAACCCAGAAAAAAAAATATTGTAGATTAATCCTAGTTCTAGGGTCAATGTTCTCTGTAACCCAAGAAAGTCATTTTCTCATTCTAGGTCTCATTTTTTTTTTCCATTTATGACTCAACAGCATATACATACATTATTGTATTCATGTCATATAGTTGTAGTTTATACAAAAATATAAACCTATAAAAAGCCATAAAAGGGTTTATTTCAAACCTAATGACTTATACTTCAAATTCAGAAAGGTGATCACAAATTTGTAATTCTTATTGGAATGCTTAGGTAAGAAACTTTCACCCCTGGTTACTCTCCAAGGTCCAGATTACTTGTCTCTGGTGAATCACAAGGTTGATAACTGAAAGTTTTATAGGTTCAATAACCAGCTATGAAAAGACCTACAATGATCAGGAGCCAGTGGCAGAGCTTAGAGCCCAACAGTTTCTATTATTTGTGTTCATACTTGTTCATTCTCTAGAGACGGTTAGAATATTCTATACAAAGCTGTGTTCAGTTCTCAAGTGTGAAACTTCCATGACTGGAAACACATCAAGGCTTTTTGACAGCAGATAACTTTTTACCTCCTCTCTGAGGGGCTCCTGTTCAGAACAAAAATGTAATGTAGTTCAGAGTGGTATCAGAGCCATTATAAAATGCACTTGGGCATTCTGAGATTCATGCTTAATGCCTTTCTATAATTTGTGAGAATGTGTGCAGAGTCCTTACAGTATGCTAATAACAATGTATTATGCCACTGTGCAGCACCGTAGTTCAACTTACATAAGTATAAAGCTGTGATGTTGAAGGCAAAGATGAAGACTAGAGTTGAAAATTTAAAAACAAGGTTTTTATCGAGGCCATTGATGAGTTGGGGATAGAGTAATGGATAAAAATTAAAAACAGCGAAAACATCCAAGTCTATCTTAGAATGAACTCAAGTGGCATTGTTCAGGCAAGCTTAAAAGAAAACTAACCATTGTGTGATGGGATTTATTTACGGTCTGTAGGGAAAAGTATTGAAATAAGTCTATATATTCTAAAACACGGAATGTCTACTAAAATAGGCAGCCTAATTAAACATCACCCATCTTCCATATGTGTGTGTGTGTTTTCCTTCCTAAAAAATACTACCTTTGTAAGCTAGAAACACCTTAACCTGAAACAAACTTCTATCCACAGGACTTCAGTTTTATAACTTGACACTGAAGAATGAAACCAGACCCAAGCAGTCACTGTTGTTTGTGATATTGCACTGAATTTATTTAAATTCAGTCATGCCCCTTGGAGTTCAATAAATGCAAGCAGTGAATTTATAGGTATTCCAATAATAGATTGACATACTGATAATTAGACTCAGTCCTAAATTAAAAGTAATTTCAGATGGACAGAAAATATGCTATTTTCTGATATTCATGAAGCTCTGCTTTCATAGAAATGATGAGAATGGAGAGGTTATATGAAGAAGAGAATGCAGAATTAGAGTAAATCTTCATCTATTTCATAAACAAAAACCAGGGCTGATCATAAGTAAATCAAGGTATTTGAGTTTTACCTTTGAAAAGAATATAAAATGTTACAGGTATCTCAGGAATTCATGTAGACACTCAGTAGGACTTGAGAGAGAAATAATAATTATACAAAATGGTGTTTTATTGGTAAGTGTTTCTTTGTTGAACTATCACACCTGAGTGAGAAATAGTGGCACCTGTTTTGTTTATATCCATTATTGTCTGTTTTGAGGTGGCTTCGTGCCAGCACATTGTAGGGAAAACCTGATGATTACTCTCTAAATTGCATCCATTATATTATGAAATCACCTTTTCTACTACATTTTATGAATGACTAACTGTAGAAACTTCAAGGTTTTAGAAATGATTTATAGAATCTAATCATTCATGTATAATTAATTCTAATAATTTACATGAGTGTTTCAGGTCATTTTGGAATAATTAGCCATTGTTGAGGGTTTTCCCCCCATCAATTAAACTAATTGCTTTTCACAAAGGTGTAAATTGAATATTGATCCCCATTTTTTAAAACTCACTTGCATAAGCAAATTATGCCTAATTGCCAGCTTACCACATCATTACACAGTTATCATCAATTATACAAAAATATACTCTACTAGACTAATGAATTCTTTGTCGTGTTTTGAAGGGCTTTTTAATTGTGATTCTTGAAACAATGTTGTCATTAAAAAAAAATTAAACACCATGTTTAAACCCATAACACAATAAAGCACATTATTGGTTAACAAATATACTAGCTCCTGCCTAGATAGTCATTAATCTTAGAATATAGAGAATTCCTTGAAACACTTTGAAAGAACCTCATTATTGTTTTTAAATATAGTAAATACACACAAACAAATATGAGACTATGTTGGCTCTAAATTTTTTTTAGCTTAATCCTTTCTGTTTCTTCCCTTATTTCTTTTCTACTTGATGAAAAAAATCTCTGAGAGGATCTGAAGAGGTTGGAAATTTCAAAGAATCGCCAGTAGAGAACAGAATAACATTTTAAAAAGTCAGGGGAGGGGCGCCTGGGTGGCTCAGTTGGTTGAGCGACTGCCTTCAGCTCAGGTCATGATCCTGGACTTCCAGGATCAAGTCCCACATCGGGCTCCCAGCTCCTTGGGGAGTCTGCTTCTCCCTCTGACCTTCTCCTCTCTCATGCTCCCTCTCACTCCTTCTCTCTCAAATAAATAACTACAATCTTTAAAAAATAAAATAAAATAAAAGTCAGGGGATAAAAGAACTCTATTCGTCATTCATTCCATGCAATGAATTATTGTCTTCTGGTGATTTTGCTGGGTTTTTTGCTCCACTATTGTCTAGATTAGATCCTTAAACACACACACACACACACACACACACACACACACAAAGACATGATAATAAATAATGCCAAAATTCTCCTTGTAGATTTCTATACTATATGGTGTAATTGTCACACATTAGGTCTTCACAGAGACCGGAATTAAAACCTAAAGGATAATATTTAAGTGCTTTTTGTGTGTGGGAGGATGGTCTCAGTATGAAAGCCTTAATTTAATTCTTAGATATCCCACTAATAAAAGCATATGAGTATAGGCCACTTTTTTATTGGTGCTCTCAACTGGATGTCACGGTGAGCAACTTACGTTTCCTAAGGCTGTGTCTACACCCACAAAGAGAAGCAAAAGATAAGAAAAGCTTCTAAATAATTCTCTTGCTTAAAATTGCTAGACAATGGGTCTTGGATTGCCTCTGGACATTGTGAGAATCAGTTTTTTTATTTGCTCAATGGACCTAACTTTTTCTCTTTTCCCTTTCCACAGAGGTAGAGGAGGGAAAGAGAAAGACAAGAAATGTTGCTTTACTCTTTGGTGTCTTTCTGATGTCAAAATGGGATGATGTTTTAAAAAGTTTAACTTAAAAAGTTTAGTTTTAATAAATTTAATGAAATTTGGCCATTGTCTTAAGTTGGTTGGGTTTTTTGGGGAGAACATGGATGAGCCTCATGGATATTATGCTAAGTAAAATAAGTCAGAGAGTGAAAGACAAATACTGTAAGTTCTCACACATGTGGAATCTAAAAAAGCCAGACTTACAGAAACAGAGTAGAGTGGTGGTTACCAGGAACTAGGGAGTGAGAGAAATGGGAGGGAAGTTGGTTAATAGAAACAAACTTCTGGATAAGTAAGATCTAGGGATCTAGTGCACAGTGTGGTGATTATAATTGATAATACTATATTATGTACTTGGAAGTTTTTAAAAGTATAGATGGACCTTAACTGTTGTTACCACATGCACACATACACAATTATAATTGTGTGACAAGTTGGAGATGTGAACTAACCTTATTGTTGTAATCATTTTGCAATATATGCATGTATCTCTTCATCACATTGTATGGTTTGAATTTACATGTGCTCAGTATCAATATCTCATTGAACCTGGGGAAAAATATTAAAAATAGCAAAAAAAAATGTGTATGTGTGCAATATGCCAGGAACTGTCTTAGATTTAGGTATTGTTGAGTGAAACAGATATGGCTCCTTCCCTCAAAGTATTAATAAGTGAAATAAAGATCAGTGAAGTAAGTACAGCTTATACCTAACCTAATGGTAGATCTTAAAAATGCTCATGTTGAAAAAGAAATTGTAACTATGTGAGGTGATGGATCTTACCTAAACTTCCGGTGGTAATCATTTCACAAACTACATGTATATCAAATTATTATGTTATGTATCTTATACACCTAAAACAATGCTATATATCAATTATAAATCAATAAAACTGGAAAAATTATAAAAATTAAGCTATATATCTTAGACTCAGCTTATAGAAACCTAGGACATCAGAGGTAGAAGACTCCTTGAAAATCATGTAGTCTTAATCACTGCCATCCAAATTTACTTGAATACCTAGGGTCACAAGGGCTCATTACCTACTGAGGTAACACTGAGCATTTCCAGAGAGTTTTAATCATCACAAGATTCCTAGATCTATTTCATTCCCAGTTCTGCAACTCTTTTGGCACCTGGAATGAATCTAATCTCTTCTTGCAGGTTTTAGTTTTGAAGATAACTCATCTCTTGCTCTACCTTTCTCTTTTTTATTGTTGACCAAACATTCTCAAATTTCTGTACAACTTATATAGTGTCAGACCTTTCAAAAGATTGCTCTCTGGATGTCTTCAGTGTGTATTTCGTTTTCTGATGGTATTTAAAGTTTGTATAAAGGAAAGTCATTTATGGAAATCATGAAAACAAAACAAAATCCCAAAACAAACAAAAATCTATTATTTCCCTTTTGCATAGTTTAAAGAGTGATCTAAATAGAAAATTAAAAAGTCATCTCATACAAAATAGATATATTAAGAATATTGGTACAGAATAATGTATTATATAAATAGCCCTACAATTTGTGCTATTGTTATTTCTTAAAATTTTTATTGTATTTAATTACTATTGTATTTGCCAGAAAATTTTGGAATATTTAAAATCTTTGACCAGGGGCACCTGGGTGGCTCAGTGGGTTAAAGCCTCTGCCTTCAGCTCAGGTCATGATCTCAGGGTCCTGGGATCGAGCCCCGCATCGGGCTCTCTGTTCAGCAGGGAGCCTGCTTCCTCCTCTCTCTCTGCCTGCCTTGTGATCTCTCTCTCTGTCAAATAAATAAATAAAATCTAAAAATAAAATAAAATAAAATAAAAAAATAAATAAAATCTTTGACCAAAGTAGCCCTGCCAAACTATTGATTCATGATAAATTAATAATTTCTGAAATAAATATTATTTAGTCTGAAGATTGCTAGCTAGTGATGAAAAATAGTATTTAAGTTTAAATATTATTTGATACTCTGCAATTTTTGGTTGATTTTAAACCATGGCTTCAGTGATGACAACAGTATAAACTAAGCTTCGGTGAATCCAAGATGGACTCAAATGTTTTCAGTATAAAAAAATTCTTTATTATTTTGAACATAATAACATTCTTACTTTCATTCCAAAGGATTAAAAAAAAACAGCCTTTATTCACAAACTGTATTTGTGCTCAATGTTATTCTTCCTTCCTAATGGTTATTGAGTACCATCCTTTGCTGTTTATAATGACAACACATTCATATTTCTGAAGGTTGACTCAAGACCTTTTACATTAACTTGAAATAAAATGAGAATAGCACAGGCCAGGCCTGACACTACCCAGCAAACACACATAAAGAGTAAATTTAAAACTCTACCCAACAGAAACCACACACTCTTGCTTTAATTGCTACAGAGTTCAGTGTCTCAAACAAAACAGGGGTAGGAAAACGTGTTTTTATAATAGGCTGATGCTATTGCAAAATGAAAAGCAAACTAAGGTCAGCCCTTCTTCCCCAACTTGCTTACTTTTGGTTACATCTTGGAAGTGATTTCAAAGCAGATTTCAAAGGGCAACATCTGTTGTTGGAACCATGTATAAAGAAGTTTATAGAGAGTTAAGTTTATAGATAGCTAAAGAATTTAGAAAAGCATGGGGAAATACTAAAGAGATTATAATAGTGAATTTGGAAGAAATGTACTGAACTCATTCTCTATTTGCATAAGTAATTTTGTCAATAGGATGAAACTAAAGTGACTTAGAGATTCATGGCTCCAGCATGTCCTCTTTCAGTATGCTGGGAAGGGTTTCATTCAAGACATTCCAGCATTAAGAAAGCAAAGGGCAAATTTAGAGTTCTTTTCACATTTACCACTGAGATAGATCTTTTGTTAAAAAATTGTAATCAATGAATGCTGGAACACTGAAAAGAAATAAAATAAAATAAAATGGAAAAAAATTATAATCGAAGGTTGGTTTTTTTTTTTAAGGTTTTATTTTTTTATTTGAGAGACAGAGATCACAACTAGGCAGAGAAGCAGGCAGAGAGAGAGGAGGAAGCAGGCTCCCTGCTGAGCAGAGAGCCCAATGCAGGGCTCGATCCCAGGACCCTGGGATCATGACCTGAGCCAAAGGCAGAGGCTCTAACCCACTGAGCCACCCAGGCACCCCTGTAGTCAAAGTTTTTACATAGTGTTAGGTCTCATGGAGTATTTTGAAAATGTTTCTGAACACTAGCATATAGCCTCAGTATTTTACACTTCTTTATCACCATAGAATTCTAGCTAATGCCTAAAGCAATTAAGTGTGGACTTTAAACTTTAAACATATTTCTATTTCAGAATGTGCAAACAACTGGGTGCTCTGATATTTATTTATGAATGGTAAGATGTATGTGAAATAGCATAATGTTAGAGCCCAAGACATGGTATCCTACCTGGCCCTGTTTATTTGGTGACTATCAAGTGATATTTTAAGATGCATGTATTTCATTATTATGTTAAAAAGTCAAGTTGAAATAGGAAAACACCTTCATGATGTTTTTCTTCTTATTTGCTTTACAGACTAGAAAGCAATTTCAAGTTAAAAACAATCTTTGAAGATTGACCATATGTTTTTTTGTTTAGGAACTACGAAAAGTAGAATTGCAGAGCTAAAGCATAAGAGAAAATATGTCATGTTTCTAATAAATTACCTGCTGTGTCTAGTTAGATGTCCTTTTTTGTAAGCCAAAATTAAAATTATATATATTCTTATATATGTATATATGTATATTCATACATGCATTTTTTTCCCAAAGTATAAATGAATTAATTAATGTGGAACAACCTCATAAATTCTCACCAACAAACCTAACTTTAAATTACAGGGAAGTTTCTTAGAAACAGAATATCAAATACTAAAGAATTTCACTCATCTGTAAAGTATATTAGTCCAAGAATACGTAATAATCTGGGCTAGAAAATCATAGAGTAAGAGAGAATGGGAGAGGGAGGAGACAGGAACACATGTTAATCAGACATTTGTAAAAAGTACTTCTTTGATTTAATTGGACAGTTTCTCTCCTGTGTAGCAAAACAAAACAAAACAAAACAAAACAACAAAAAACACACACCTAGTATATCATTTAAAAAATAAATAAAACTGCATCATGTCAGCATGTTCTTATAACAAGTGCTAAATAAAGTCATTATAGCAGCTACCATATTCCATTTTAATTTCTATTTGTCTTTCTCTTTCATTAAATTTTCTTTCAAGACACAACTCTTTATCTCCAGAATCTAATACAGTACCAATATATAGATGAAAACCAAATAAAAATTCTTGTTGTTTTTAGCCTTTAAATTTTAATCATCGTACCTAGAACTCTTAATTGCATAATTATAAAATAAAATAACTAACTGGTGTGAAATGCTTTCTGTATGCCAAAAAATGTCTTAAGACATTTCGGTATTAAATCATTCATTCATTTCAACAACCCTGTGAGGGTAGGGACTTTTATTTATCCACATTATACAAAGATGGAAACAAAGGCACAGACCAGAAAGGTTATTTGCCCAAAGTGAATGAGTGGCCCAATCAGCATTTGAACTCAGACCAATTAAATCAAGAGTCAAAGCCCATAACCATTACAAGGTATCATCTTTATTGCCAAAATCAAGTACATGCCTTGGGGTCAAGGTATTTTCAATAGTTCCAGTTATAAATTGCCCCAATAACATTGTAGTTATAATAAATACATTATTATTTAACCAGAAAAATTGAACCCAGAAGTGATAAAAGTTAGCAGCTGAAAGTAGAGCCATGTTCAGAATTATTGTGGCTAATCACCAAGGTCAGCAATCTGTTTTGAGACTACAAACCGTTGAGTCACGGATTGTCAGAGATATCCAGATAATCCTGAGAATATGAAGGGAGGAAAAAGGGGCCAAATGGAAGACGTGAAGGATGTGGCAGAGATCAAACTTGCCTGACCTGATCATGTAATGTAGGGCTGGTTTTGCCATGTTTAGTATGCGCTGATCATAAGTTTGATCTCATATACCAACTCCAGGTAATTAAGAATGGTTGCCTATAATGTGGTATTGAGATAGAGTGTGAAGTCTGTGTTGGAGTGTATTCTGCTTCCCTTATTAAGGTCTGTGATGACCTTGGATGTAGACTGTAATGGTATACAGAACCCACATATGTGTTATCCCTGCATTAGATTAACATTTCCATGGCTTGATGCTTCACTCTTAATATCATAGAATCACTGATCAGTCCTGTGACAGAAAAAAACATGGCTTGACTGTGTATTGTTTGATACTTGAACCAGACCTGGGCAGTGTTGTCTTTATATACACTAGTGTTGATAGTAGGAAAGTCAAATATGGTTGTATTCAGAGAAACTATCTTGAATGCTGGCTTCTCAGTTATTATTGACTAACATGGCATTGTAAAGGCTGTTGGTATATATTACGTAGATATTATATATATTATGTAGGAACGCTTAAAGCTTTGTATCCAATCTCAGCTGTTTTTCAATCTGCTTTTACACCAAAAATTTCTAGTGTGTTCTGAGTTTGTTTCCCTCCAAAAAGATATGTTGAGGGGCACCTGGGTGGCCCAGTTGATTACGCCTCTGACTTCAGTTCAGGTCATAATCTCAGGGTCTGATGATCTATCCTTGAATTGGGCTCCCCACTCAGCAAGGAATCCGCTTCTCCTTCTCCCTCTTCCCCTGCCCCCACTCATTCTCTCTTTCACTCCCTCAAATAAATAAAATCTTTTTTTTAAAAGATAAGGTACATTGAAATCCTGGCTATATCAGAAGCTAGGAAAGGCAAAGGATTCTACTCTAGGACTATTAGAGGGAACATGGTCCATAAGACACTTTAATTTTGGATTTCTAGCTCTAAAACTGTTAGTTAATAAATTTGCTTTAAGCCAACCAATTTTTTATTTAATTTGAACATTTTATAAATGAAAACATGAATATATATTTTATTTTGTGAGCTCTGTTTTCATTTTCACTACTATATTCTATTATATAAATTACTGTGCTTTTTAAAATCCATTCAACTACCGGTGAATATGGATTTTGTCAGTTTGGGGCTATTACAAATCATACTACCATGAATTTTTTTTGGTGCATGTCTTTTGATGCATGTACATACATATTTCTTTCTATTATATATTGAGTTACAGAGTTGCTGGGTCATAGGGTAAAAAAATGGCAAACATTCTAAAATCATGAGATTATTTTAGTCTTATTTCTAGAATGAGGCTAACATTTTCTTTAGACTCTTTCTAAGACTTGATGATGTTAGCCTTTTTAATTTTAATTTTTACTTATTTTTTAAGGTTTTATTTATTGGTCAGAGAGAGAAAGAGAGCCCACAAGCAGGGAAGCAACGGGCAGAAGGAGAAGCAGACTCCCCACCAAGCAAGGAACTGGATGCAGGACTCAATCCCAGAACCCTGGGATTATGACCTGAGCAGAAGGCAGAGGCTTAACCCACTGAGCCACCCAGGTGCCCCTGTAAGATCTCTTTAACTTACATTCTGTATTATGTGATGATGTTTTGAAATTTTTTAAGTCAACTTGTTTTGGACTCAAATATTTATTTTTGGTGATGATCATCCTCTAATTAGGAGAATGAAAAATTTATTTTCAGCTCAAAGGATGAACTGCCCCAACTCTAGAACTGATCAGCAAAATGGTATTTTTCACTGTGGAGAAATTTGCTATTAGTTCTTCGCTCTGTGATCTTATGGTCATAAAGAATCATGTTAATTCTTTTTTCTTCTTAAAGATTTTATTTATATTTGAGGGAGGGAGAGGGAATCTGAAGCCGACTCCACAATGAAGGCAGAGCCCAATGTGGGAATTGATCCCACGACTATGAGATCATGACCTGAGCCGAGACCAGGAATTGGCTGCTTAAGCAACTAAGCCACTCAGGTACCCCAAGAATTATGTTAATTCTAAATACCACATGTTCCCCATCCTATCAAGTTGACATTAGATAAAAATTGAGCTCTAGCTTGATACCTCGGCTAACTCTGGACTGGTTTCGTACTGCAGTAGGTTGTGGATGATTTGGAGATTTGTAGCCATTTTAAGCTTCATTTCTGTATATTGCAAAGATCTTTACCCCTTAAACTGTTTACTGTAAATATTTTCTCTCTTCACTCTTGTCTTGCTTGGGAGGCTTTTCTTTTCCATCTAAAATCGTAGATTCACTGCAAAACGAACTGTGATTAAGTGCAAATGTTAAATAGCACCACAAAATGAATGATACCAGTTTTAAACATGTCACAAATGTAATTTGGAATTTTCTTGGACAGCCATTGGTTTTTCTATATCTAGTACTGCAGTTGCAAAAATATTGACACTCTCCAAGACTGCCTCTCAATCTGTTCTCAGCTGTTCCTCCATCACTGGAAAATAATTGCTTAAGGAGAACATGGATGTGAGGTGTTGGGACTTAATGGCCTGACCTTGAGGGACAAATTGTATTTTCTCCCTTCCAGGTACTTGATTTGGTTTCTCCCTACTTGAAATTATATTCTGAATTTGAAAAGGTTACCTAAGTCCTAATTCCAAAATCCTTTGAAAAGAAGCTGAATTTTAAAAAAAAAAACATAGGAAGAAATCACCAGCTTTCTGTAATCACAGTTCTGACTTGCTTTAACCCAAGAGATGATTAGGAGGAGACTTCCGTTTTATCAGTGATTTCCAAGCAAAATTCATTTTCTTATTGACAGTAAGATTCATGGTTAAGAATACTAATAAGTAACTGAAACCATGTAGCACACTCTCAAGGTAGCTTCACACATTCCTAGGTGTGAAGAAAGGCATTGGAACATTAAGGAGCTGTGACCATAACATCCCCCAAATGAGACTAGCTTTCTTTCAGCTCCTTTACTTTCAACTGAAAGTGAAAAATGTTTATCAGCTTATCAGCTGAGGTCAGGGTCTGGAAATGAGTAACAAATGTAAAACATAAGCAGCACAGAATTGTTCCACGTCAAATCCTGTGGGTACATATTTGTGCAATAACCCCAAGGGTGTACTTTATTTTAACTTTTCAGAATAACTGAATGGCACAGAAAAGATGGAAAAATGATGAACTCTTAAAAAATATCCCAGCTGTCTTTTAAAGAAAAACCATAAATGGAAATTTGCTATAAAGACTAAAAAAACTTGTAACATTATTAATAAGGGAATGTGCTTTAGGCTTTATTGTGTGTGGGGAAAAAAATTCCCTTCCTCATTAGTGCAGCTTGGGCAAAGCTTGGTATAGTCTCAGCCATTTGGAAAGAAAGAAAAGCTTTTGTTGTGCCTGATGATAAGGGATTTTTAAAAAAAAATCATATGTAATCATTTTGTGATGACGTAGAGTAAGTTCATGTCATTTTAGTATATGTACTGTGGAAATGAACAATTTTTAGAAATAGTGAATCAAGTATTGGTAGTTGTTGTCATTAGTATGCCTCCAAAGAATTTGAACAGTTCCTAGCTCATAGTGGGGATTTAGAAAATTTTTGTTCCTTTCAATATCAGTCATATTTTTATTATTTGTGACCAACCAATATATGCTCTGACTGATTTATGAGAAAAGGAGTTTATTAAATAGATATTGGTGCTTCTTTGAGTTACTAGGAAGCCTGGAGAGTGTGGCTCAGGGAATGGGCAGTGAACTGGTATGTCATATTTTTAGCTCAGTGAACTCAACTTTTTACCAAGTCTTTAAAAATTTTTGGTGATCCTCCAAAGAAGAAAGAAAATATACTTTTTATTGGGGTGACAAGAAATGAGGAAGGTTGTATCCAGCAACAACTAGATCTAATAAATATCCCTTAAAATACCGAAGTTATGATATTACGGTTTATATAATTTGACTGGTTAAGGATTTAATGTGGTTAGTATAAATAACCCATCTGGAGAACTCAAAGCCTTATGCTTATCAAAATAGTAAGCTCTTATCTATTGAACCCTTTGGGCTTCAGATTATTGTTAGATCTCCTTCTGTTGTAATGAGCAACTTTCTAGGGGTGGAAAGCAAATCTAAAAGGAAGTCACTGACAACAGAGGAAAAATGAAATATCCTTTAGCTGGTAGAGGGGAAGGATGGTTAACAAACTCAAAGAATGCATTTTTGAAAGACAGTACAAATGCTTTTGCTTTGTAGAATGTTATACCCATGGACCCACTTTATTTCAACTTCTGTACAACTTAACCTATAATGTTTTGGGAACCTAATGCCATGATTCTTCATTTGACTTACATAGACAAGCTTTATTTTTTTTTTTAATTTTTTTAAACAGTACTGTTTTTTTTTTTTTTTAACAATTTTATTCATTTATTTGGGAGAGAAACAGATAGTGACAGATAGGGAGAGAGAGCCCAATGGGGGAGGTGAGGTAGGAGCAGGTTCCCTGCTGAGCAGGGAGCCTGACGTGGGCTTGATCCCAGGACCCTGAGCTGAAGGCAGACACTTAACTGCCTGAGTCACCCAGGCACCCCTCAAGCTTTATTTTTAATGCCAATTCTTCTTCTTCTTTTTTTTTTTTTTAAGATTTTATTTATTTATTTGACAGAAATCACAAGTAGGCAGAGAGGCAGGCAGAAGGGGGTGGGGGAAGCAGACTCCCCGCTGAGCAGAGAGCCCGATGTGGGGCTCGATCCCAGGACCCTGGGATCATGACCTGTGCCGAAGGCAGAGGCTTTAAGCCACTGAGCCACCCAGGTGCCCTGATGCCAATTCTTAACATAAAAAATTTAACAGTGTTGCAAAGAAAGAGGCAATAGGTATATCCTACAGAACCAAAGCTTTTCCTGGGTTAGATAGCTTGATTTGTTCATTGTCAACATGTCATACAAACCAAGTCACACACATGAATTATATTCACACAGCGTACAGAGGGTTTCATCTAAATTCTATTATTTGAGCTTTCTTCTCAACTACTGGGGCATAATCATGAGAATCTGTAGCAGAAGCACTCGTTTTCACCTTTGCATCTGTTTTACAGAGCACAGAATTGGCCACAAAGTATTTACCTAAAATTATTTATTTGAGTATTGACGGCATATATCAGCCAGTCTATTACTATAAAAAAAGCTGTATAATACAAAGTTTCAAGTTTTAAACCCAGAAAAATTTCAGTGAGATAATAACTATTTTCCTGTCACTAATTAATGACACAGTACTGCAGGGATAATAAGGGGATCAGAGATGTTTATTATCAAAGTAAAATGAGATTTATCATTCATATAATAACACGTATATTTTTCTAAGTACTTTCCATATGTTACCCTATTTAATCCTCATGATAACTAGATGTGGTAGGTATTATATTTTTTTTGCAGGCAAAGAATCAGAACAGTTACAATATTTAGCCAAAGTCACACAGTTGTAAGCAGTATACATTTTATGTGTATTGATATACATGGTATACATTATATTAATATGTATGTATTATATATACATATTCATATATATATGTGTGTATATATATACATATATAATAATATATGTATGTCACTGAAGAAAATGATTAGGTAGCTCAATGAAATTTTATTAATAGATTTTAATTTTTAAAAATTCACTAAATATAACTTTTTCCCTACTTCATTAATGTCAGATCCTCAGGTGGTTTTCATAATGCAGTTATATGTTTCACAGTGTTCAACCCATCTTAGTTTCCTACCTCAAATAAGTGATGAATCTGTACACTCTTCCTTTTGTCTGTGTAGCGCCTGGCATCCTAACTATTCTCCTACAAGAGAAAATACTCTTCAGAGAGGATCCCTCTGCTGAAATGAAAGCTGATGGACAGGTCTTAGTTTCTTTTTAAAGATCTGTTTTAAATCACATGCACTCTCAGTCCCAGGAGAAGACGTGTTCTTTCTTTAACACATATGCACTTAGTTCAGCTCTGCCCTTCTTTAAAATTATTGTTGCTTCCTCAGCTGCAGCTTCTGCATAATGATGTCATTTTTTACTGTCATTATCACCACAATGTTTTTATGCAGGGAGTTAGGGAAGAAAAAATTGGATAACATTATTCTGGAGTCTTATTTTTTCTTGTTCTGACTTTTTCTCTTGACCTTGTATCTACCTGACCTCATATGTGACATAAAAATCATGTCATAGGTTTATCTGAATCTGTTTCATTTGAGTTTGGTGAGCCACAATTCAGTAAGAACAGGCTCTTTCTCAGGGCAGAATTGATACTGAATTAGCAACGTTGAACCACATGGTTCATTTACAGTGTCACGATTGGCTAAGAAAAGCTTCCATTAATTATAAGACTTGTACACCAGATTCTCCACCATGGTTTCTGGGTATTTTTGCATCTCCTCAGTCTAATAGATCATTACGTTTTTTCTAACAGTTTCTTAGGAACTAACTCTGCTTTTCTTAAGCAGAATAAATAATAAATTTATTGATGTAAAAAGGATAGCTCAGAAAATGGAAGAAATATTTGAAGAATAAGGCTGGCAATGGACAAAACAGAGATAGTCCAGGGGTCTGGAGAGCAGAAAATTTCGATCAAATTTTTCAGGGCGTTACTTACTCCTGGAGTGAATCAGCTGAAACTATCTTCAGTTTTTGATCACCATGCTCATGGTTTAGATTCTCTAGAGAGTGGGAGAAGAAAAATGTGAATTATGTATGTATCCTTGCAAGATACCATGATGGACAATTGCACTAAAAAACCAGCACATCAATGTAAAGTTGGGAGTTGTTACCAGAATACAGGAAAATTGATGTAGATTGGCAAAAGCAACACATTTCTATTGTAAAGGTTCAGTTTAAAAAATTGTTTATTACAAAGGTTATTCAATCCACAATACAGTTATAATCTAAGTTAGATCAATATTTCCTGCCCCCCCGCAACCTTTTTAAAAATCAGAACATGATACCCATTCCTACTTTAGGAAGTTAATCAGCTTAAGACAGTGTGGCAGAATAAAGGTTAATCTGAGATTTTAAGCACTTTCAAGTAGAACAGAGAAGTTTAGTTGATCTTTGCAGAATGTATTTGAAAGTAGTTGAAAATATCAGCTCTATACAAAATCATTAATTGGTCCATGAGTAAAGCGTTAATGTGTACACAGGATCTGAACCTTTTCCTGGCATGCGGGCCAGGTCGCATTCTTTCAGACACCTCCTTAGGCTCCCAGGGCACAAATACTCAGAATACTAAGGAGTATGAGGGCCTTGTTACTGTGCCACTGAAGAGGCTACTGCAGTATCTAAAGTTGTAAACATGCAAACACATCCTGTCTTCTTCAGAGCTGCCGCCCTGATGTCTCTCTTATTGGCAGCAGAAAGCAGAACAGAGCTGCAAATCTTGTACAGCAATCTGGAAATGATGGCAGGGCAGCCTCGTGTGGGAGTCCTAAATCTGACACTCTGTCCTGTCAGTGTTGGCCTCACCACATTTGCAGCTTGTCCAGCGTGTGGGAAAGGGAAGTGAAACAGGGACCGTCTGCTTTGCCTTCCTGGCCTCCAACCATGTGGTTACATCCTGGTGTGTTTTCCTATTTGTGTCTTTTCAAGATAGCCATCAGCTAAGTTTACACTTCTTTGCCAAGGAAGAGAGTCTGTACTTTGTACCCTTGGACTTCACCTAATCTGAAGTTTTTGTGGAAAAAGCATGTATTTGAGGTATACAAAGGTTTTGTTAGTTGTATTTTAAGGGCTTTTTTTTCTTTTGTTTTCAGTGAGGGAGGATTACTAGGCCAAAATTGCCCATTATCATTTTAATTAAGATCTGCAAAATGTTCAGGGTCTTAGGTGGAAAAATACTGAGTTTAAAAAAAAAGTTCTCTTCCTTATGATAAACCATTTTAACCTTCCTAGGCTAGAAAGAACTGGTTTTGTCTGGTCCCATAATCTAGCAGGGCTCAATTTACATCCCTGTTAATATTCCCATTAAAAATACTATAAGCTTCCAATTCAGGATGGATAGCTTTAGTATAAGTATGCCTCTTGTCCTCTTTGAGAACTGACTGAAATAAAAATAGTGAAAAGCAGAGCTTACAGAATGTAGTACATTGACTGAACCATTTAAAACTACTGTTTTTTAGTTGAAAATGGTTCAACACTGGCTATTTCCTATGTTTCAAATTAATACAAAATGATTATATACTAACAAGAAGGATAACTGGAGGTGATTAATAACTGAATAAGAGCTAAAAATCACATGGGAGTGGATTATGGATGACTATGAAGAAAGCTACACATCCCAGAACATCCAAGGGTGAGAATTTGGGAGCCGGTCTGTTCTCTGGGTCCCCTAGAGGCTGTGGAGTCAGAGACAGTAACCACAGTCAAGGGCAAAGGGCAAATGGGAACCCGAATGGTCATGGTGCAGAACTAAACCAAGTAGCATTCCTATGCCTAGTCTTAGACCATAGGCATCCAATAGTTACCTGAGATAAAACCCTAAGTGGGTTTTTCTGCCAAGCAACAGTGTGATGAAAGTTAAGGCTCCAAATGTGACTGTCAGTGTTAGTAACAAGATCATGGTCATTTTGGCATTTGGTGGAGGAAGCTCAATGGCCAACCAGCTAAAGGTTGGGCCTTATTCTACCCTATGTAGACATTCTGGTTAAAGTTCCATATCAATGGGCAAAATCAAAAGGAAACTGTACTGATGATCAGTCACAAAGGAAGAACCTATTATCCACATTACTATTTCTTAAATTTAAACCATGCTTCTGAGGAGACCTAGCAGAATTGAAAAATAAAGAAACTCAGATATAAACTCTATTCTAAGAGCAATGTAAGTAACTTGGAGAATAGAAGAGCACTTAAAATAACCTAGTTTATACTTAAAGATTTGAAACAGTCTTCCCATGGTACTTTTTGGATAACCAGAACATATTTATATAATCATAAAATGTGAAACTGCTTTTTAACATCAACCTAAGGACAATGTGTGATAAACTTGGTTGACGGTGCAATATAAAATATTAATACTAAAAATGTCAATAGTGTGAAAATTAAAGCATAACTTACAGAAGGTAGTACATTGACCTGGAAGAGAGAGTGAACAGAGAAGAGTGGAAGAGAGAGTAAGGAAACTAAAATTCTAATCTTAAAATGTCAGAAAATACAGCTGAATGTTAATGGAACAAGAAATTGAGGTTTAAGTATATTATTTAAGGTTGAAAATATAATCAATAGAAAGAATTATTGTATAGTACTGAAGGAGAAAATGAAAAGTGTAGTATAAGTAGTTTTAGTTTAATCTTTATTATTCACATTGGGGAGTCAATAGATATTTTCTGTAGTTGATAGGTCAAGAAATAGTTGCAGATTTATATTATCTAAAGGCTGGGAGTTTTCCTTAAAAAGTAGAACTAGGTTTGAAGAGGAGTGGGACTATAGATTGTGGCTTTTTTATACTGTGTTTTTCTGTACAATTTGATTAGTTATGGGGGACATGTATTACGCCAGGAACTATTCAGATAGGGAAAATGTGATAGACTATGTAAGAATCACATTGATCTTTATTGTATTTTCTTGATTTTACTTTTATTTTTAAAACATTTAGTATAATGTATATGTACTTTTGGTAATGAGAAAATCTCAGAAGTACTCATAAATAATTAAAATAATTTGCCATTCATTGTCTACAGTGTGCCCATGTACTCTGCTAAAAATTTTATGTGCGTTTAATCTGTTCTGAAAAATGGTTTATCTACTATCATTTGTTTTTATGTATAAATAAACAATCTTTATTGTTTATTAACTAACAGAAGTTTACATAATGTTGGGTCATGCTTTAAGTCTAGGCTTTGGCTTCCTGAAATTAACCTATTTATATCACCCCACATTCTCTTTAAAAGCTTATTATATATTTATATGATAGAATGTGGCATATGATCTTGAAATATAGAAACCTGAAAGATTTAATTCAGATTCCTTAAATGGAAATTTAAGACCCAGTATACACAATGAGATGACAAAAATAGTTTTTGCAATAAATTAACACCAGCTATACAAGTTATCTTTAAAAAATCCGGCCCATTGATCCACTTGGTTTCTGCACACTTAAATACTGCAGGTGGACATTCTACAGAGCTTTGGCTGCCTCTCTGTGGTTCTGTATTGCACTGATCCTACTATTGTTTAGAGTCTGGATTCTCTATCAGACTGCTTAGCTTCCAATTCCTCTTTTCCCCATTTACCATCTGTGAGAGATTGTTATTCTCTTTTTGATGCCCTCATTCCTCAAGCATAAAATAGAAATTAAAAAGGTACTGCAAAAGTATGGATGAAGGGGATCGAAAGGTATAAACATCCAGTCATAAAATAAATAACTAATGTACAACATGATGACTACAGTTTATAACACAGTATTGCATATTTGAAAATTGATAAATTAGTAGATCCTAAAAGTTCTCATCAGAAAAAAAAAATTTAAAAAATAGATGTAAACTAAACTTA
The DNA here is from genome assembly GCF_963455335.1 of Martes martes. NCBI lineage: Eukaryota > Metazoa > Chordata > Mammalia > Carnivora > Mustelidae > Martes > Martes martes. Next base: position 174,977,984 of record NC_137888.1, on the reverse strand, counting down.
CTGTGCCAATAATTTTGCAATATGTACAAATATTGAGTCATGATATAATACACCTGAAACTAATATAATATTATATGTCAATTATACCTCAACAAAAATAAAGAAATAAAAAAAAATTAAAAAGGGGGGAAAGTACTGCAGCTGACAATATCATTTGTCATCCAAACATTTATTCTTCCCTTTTTCATTGCCAGTAGAACCGCGCTTTGAGGTCTGGAAATATTTCCAGCTAAAAATTTTATCTAGTTCCCTTAAAGCTAAGGGTTGCCACATAACAGTTCTAGCTAAGATGATGTAAGTAGAAGTTGACTGTTGGTTGTGAGGAAAGCATGTTCTTTCTTGATGGGGAAAGAAAAGAGATGTGAGTTCTGGACATTCCCACCTTTCTCTGTTTTACTTGCCTCAAACAGGGACATAGTGCAAGGAGCTAGGTATGCAATCTTGTAACATGTGAGGAAAAGCCAAGAGAATTTCTTTCAGAAGTTCTAGTTTTGACATCAATAAGACATCAGCTGCCTAAGCTTAGATTTTGTGTGTGTGTGAAGTAAATAATGGGTCTTAGTCAGTCAGTGTAAGTGATTTTCTGCCACTTGTGGCCACATGAATTTTCAACTTATACTAATGTCTTTCTCATAAGGTTATCATAAAAATTAGATGAAATAGTGTGTATAAAGAATTAAGATTAGAAACCAGTACACAGTAAGCAATAATTATTGGTTACATTGGCGGAGAGGAGAAAATTTTAAAGGATAGGTTTCTACAGCTTGAAATCCAGTCTTTTTATCTCACTGCCGAAAGAAAAAAGATTCAAAGTATTAAATGACTTATCCAATATAACTCCTATAATTTTTATTTCTCTTCACAATTTGCTATTGTAAATATGATGCTTATTAAACACCTGCTAAGTAACAGGTGTCTGGAAGGCTCTGGATACAGATTAATGCCCTCATTAAGCATACTTCCAGTGACATAGATTCTGGGAGTAAAACTAGAATCCCAGCCATTTAGAATTAAATTGCATCAAATAATAAAGAACTTTGATATTGAAGTTTATATCTTAGCAGAGAGTAGGTGGGCTAATTAACCACCAATTCTCTCTGCTATTTGTACCAATCAAGTTTATTGTAAATCTGCATTTATCACAGAATCAAAGACATGACTGGGATACCATAGTTGAGAGAGAAACAATAGCTGTTCCAATCACCCTGCTACCAGGATTCCAGCTTACTTGAATATTGACCCTAGAATGTATGGACTTCAGTTGTTTTTCATTCTTGTGTTCCTCTGCTTGATTCAAAGACCAGCAGGAGATTGGAGAGAATGTTGGATTGACCTACTATATTCACTCCTTGGCTAAGAAAAGTGCACTTTGCCTGACAGTTCCACCATATTGCTTACAATGGAAGAGTAGTAATTCTTTAACAAGAAATTACTGTGCTGTCACCAAAAGAAGGCAGAATGAATGTGGAATAGCAAAACAAATCACTCATCCATTTACTTAACCTAGGGCTCTACCTTTTTTCAGTGTATCTTACGAATTCTCTTTTACATTCTAAGAAGTTCTTACTTAGAATATATAATAGAGTGTTGTTTCTCTTCTTGCTTATAGAGACTTCTTTTTTAAAAGTTTATGAAATAAGGTGGTTGTTCAGTCTTAGACAGTTGGGCCAGGCATCCAATCAGCATATCTCTCTTGCCTAGCAGAACTGTGAAGATGCTTAAGGAGTTTTCCTTCTAGCAGAGGAAAAGGTCTGCTAAGCCAAGAACCTGTTTAATATACCAGTCTTCCATTGACTGCCATCAGTTCTGTTTTCTTATATCCTTGACTTTTTTTTAAATTAACATATTATGTATTATTTGTTTCAGGGGTACAAGTCTGTGATTCATCAGTACTAACACAATTCACAGCACTTACCATAGCACATACCCTCCCCAATGTCCATCACCCAGCTTTAAAGGAACTTTACTTCCACAGTTATTTATATCATCTTTTGCTGTTACTGTTGAAATTGATAATGTTTTGATTTCTCCTTTGTATTTTAATCCTTTATCTTCTACTCTGTACTTAGAACTCAGGCCAATTGCCAGTACTACTTGGACAATTCACTGATGTGTAACACTTTTCCTTTTAGCAATTAGCCCCAGAATCATAAGTATGGATTAGAAGAATCAAAACACAAAGGAGGAGTAAATCATTATTAGAGATAAAACACTCTTTATGAGATGAATGCCATAAGACCTTTTGGTGCACTGCCCAGATTCTTTTTTCTCATTTCTGAGTGGCCCTCCTCCACAATCAGTGGCCTTTGATTTCAATCTCCTGCACCTGCAAGTCTTATTTGGCAGACTCTACTAGGGTCTGTTGCAGACACTTCTCCTGTAGACATGGAGAACACAGTGCTTGAGAGTTGACATCCCCTGTCACCTGAGGCCCTCAGCCAGTGGCTGAGAGTAGTGGGAGTATGAAGTCCTTGGATCCCGTGAGATCAGTGTGAAGCTGTCTTCCATAGGCTTTGATCTGAAATGGCACTCTTGCTGATTTCTTCTCTGTTGGCATCATGTGCAAAATCTTTTTTTTTTTAAACTTGACAAATTAATTTTTTTAAATTATTTTATTTCTTTATTTGACAGAGAGAGATCACAAGTAGGAAGAGAGGCAGCCAGCCTGCTCACCGCTGAGCAGAGAGCCCGATGTGGGGCTCGATCCCAGGATCCTGGGATCACGATCTGAGCTGAAGGCAGAGGCTTTAATCCACTGAGCCACCCAGGTGCCCCATGTGCAAAATCTTAAGGCAAGAACTGGCTGTTTTTTCCAAGAACCTGAGAGAACACTGCAGAGAGAGTTTGAGTAAGAGGAAAAGTGGTATCAAATGAAGTTGTAGAGAGTGCTAAGGGTCGGCCATGCAGTCTTACAAGGAGTCTGGATATTATTCAAAGTACACTTCACACCTGCAGTCTCTTTCTCCCTCATAGGCAAGACTATAATTTAAGAGGGTAGCCACAGGGGTGGCTGCCATGATGATCAGGAAACTTAACTGATATTTACTATATTGTCATTGCTGGTAAAGGAAGCATGGGCCATGCGACTAATTTTCTACTGGAGTTGGGACAATTGGTAACCCGGTCATATCAAAGGAATTTCCTCTACTCCAACACAATCCTTAATCAAAAGTTGGGAATCAAGAATCCAGAGGCATTGTACTAATACCCAAGAGTTTTTATAAGTTTTAATATTAGTTGGATATTGCAAAGTTATGGTTTAGTTGATATGGGCCCATCTGAACTGGAACTCTTGGTTGAACACATCAGCAATGGGATTTCTACAAATTACACAATCAGCAAATACCTGAAATATAGAGCATCCCAAACATAACCTCTGGCATAGAAGCCAGATTGATCAACTTGACCTAAAATAATTCTCACTTTCTTCTGTTAGAATTCTGCTTCCTAGCAAAGAGATGAAACTTTGTAGCCCACCCTAGACTGGAATTTGGACAATGATTATAGTCTACTTTTATTAGCTTACCACCACTTTTTAAATTTGCTAAATTTTTTGGAAAATTATCCATAGACAGAAGCACATATCAAAAATAATCTAATTTTTTTCTTTATGTAGTTTTCCCAAGATTTAAAGTTTACACCAGGATTTCTTTCAGTGCTGACTGGACGTCCATGCTTACTAAAGCACAGATAATTCGACTAGCTAATCACAATATTGAACACGTATATTAGACGAGATATGTTTTAAAAGCTGCTTCAGTGTTCTGTGATAGAAGAGAAAACAAATTAATAAGCATATGGAGATCAACTCTTTCATTAGCCTATTTAACCTTTAAATATCATATTTGGCACATATTATTACTATTCTCCAGATCAGAGTTTATTTTAATTTATGATTTATTAGTAATAATATATATAGCTTTATATTTTTTGTGTGAAAATCTCAAGTATGACTTAAGTGCCATATCCTGCAATTTCTCAGATACTTAGAAGTGATAGATGAAAATCATATATATTTTTTCTGCTTACTTGAAGTTACTTTATACCAGAAAAAGAGTAAGAAAAAGAAACACTCTCCATTTGGATATACACACTTTTATGAGGAAAAGGAAGGGAGGAAGGAAGGAAGGAAGAAAGGGAGGAAAAAGTTTTGGCAAAGCGCTATTTGTTGCTGTTTCTAAATTTAATAATGTTTTTAAAAGTTTTTGCAGTACTACCTAAGATAACAGCTCTGAGGCCTCATGTAAATAAAATGTAAAAGGATTTAAAATAAAACTAAGGATTTGAAAATGAACAGAAGCTGAAGTGACTAAATATTTATGTTCCCAATTATTTTTGCATTCATACAGAGAAATTAGCCCATTTGTCCATAATCTGTATGATATCATACAGAGAAGTTGCTAAAGGAGTATGATAAAATCTCTAGCTTTGAGGAGCTTTTAGGAGAGGATTTTGAAACTTTTTATGCATTGAACTACTATAATATAAGTTACTTAATGGTATTCTCTTGTTTCCTCCTAACAACAACTATATACATTAGATATTGTTATTTCTACTTTATAAATGAGTCATGAAGTGTTGAAGAGGTTAGTGACTTACCCAATACAACATAACTTTTCACCAACAAACATAGGCTTAAATCTGAATCTAAGTTCCTACGCCCCAAAGCTACAGTATCTCCTCTTGCACTAGCCTAATAATTGTGATTTATGTACTTAATAAGAAATCAAATCTATTTACAAAAATGCTATGTTAAATAATCACATAATTTAAGCATTAAGTCCTTAATATCTGGTCTGAATTATCCTTCTGCTCTTGCGTAGCCACTGACATAGCACTGTGGCTAGAACAGAGCACAGGAGACCCACAGAAAGAGGAGTACTTTCAGAATCCAACTTGTGTGCTTAGAAAAGAAAAAACCTGTTAACAAGTAGATAGGCCAATTCACTAAATAATTCATATTGACTGTCACTGATTTATTCTGAGTAGAACTACACTGAACCAAAATGTTATATTTGTAAGAGAATGTCTTCGAGCACGGCTTTCCTATCTAATATAGTTCACCAAACATATGCATGGTGATTCTTAGTAAACATTGATTTGGGATTGGGGCATTACTGTCCTGTGAAATTTATCTAAATAATTGCCAACCTACTCCCCTTTTTTTTTTTAACTGACTTTAAATCAAATCATCACATATATGGTAAGTTATACCAGAAAACAAATTAATATTGCATATTATTAATTTACTAAGAAGTCATGTGTCAGGAGCATCTTTTTGAGTTCCAGAACACCGATCAGACATTTCACTTGTAATTTAATAGTTCCCCCATTTATTGATAGAAAATTACATTTGTAACTGCCAAGAACCAATAGTAGTATTAAGAGGAGCCTCTTTGACTTAGCACAAGAGGATGAGATATTTGTGCTTGCCTGGTAGAATGCTTTGTAGTTTGGGACCAAACAAATCCTCATTATTAGCACCTCTGTTTCTTCAACTTCTCATTCTCTTTCTCTTTCCATCAATCTTATAGGGTTTGTTTCTCTCTTGTTCCATTCAGTGATCTTTGCTCTAATAAAAACCAAAATTTAAGAAGTTTTCTCATTCTGGATATACTTTTTACTGCCTGAAGTATAGCACAGAGAATTAAGTTTTCAAAATCCAAGTGATAAAAAAGAAAAGAAAAGAGATTAAAGAATGCGAAAGTACTACAGAGATAGACTCAATAAAAAAAATGTGTTTTTTTAAACTGAATTTTCTTCTTTTGAGGACAACCACACTTTTTACAAAGTACATTTATCTTGATCACTTCTCCTATTTGTATCAATTCCCCATTAAGTTAATGATATATATTTTAAGCAACACAGAACCCCTCTTTTATTTCTTTATACAAAATAGAGATAAAACACCCTTTCCAGAGATATTATTCTCCTGATACCCAGGTTATGAAATCTTAGAAGAAAAGTACAAAAGAGAAAGGAAAACTGAGAAGCCAGTGATATCACTGAGGAGAAAAGCTTGGAGAAAGTTATAGGCATACAACTCATCTTCCTTCTCTTCAGACAAAAATAATATTAACGGCATAAGGAAATGCAGAAGTGTACTATCCCCTCAGTATCCACAAACAGTCAGAAGAAGCATAGATACTAATGGACTCTTCCAGCTCTTCCAACACACATCAGTAAAAAAACAACTAAATTCCATCACAGCCTTATAACAAAAAGCCTCATTAAGAAAACGCAATGCATGTAAAGTGACTATTCGAATGTAAAACAAGGCACAGTATACTGTCTATAGATCCTCTTCCTTGGTTTCTTTAATTAAACCCACTATATAAATTTATAAGGCAGTATCAGTGTCTCAAAAATAACATAGCCACTTGTCTTTTGCCATTGCAAAATTTGTCAATAACAGTCTAAATTTCAAATATCAGATTCATCTGTTGTCAATATGAATTTGTTTAAATCATGCTCCTCTTTGACCATCATAATGGAAATGGCAAAAGCTGGGGATTCAACCGTATAAGAACAGTATGAAGCTAAAAAGAATATCTACTACTAGGGGAAATGGTCATTTTATTTTGCTAAATGGAAAAAGAAAGTTGAATAATTGTATATTCAATATACCCTCATTTTATGGAAATGTACAGATACATAAAAAGACCAGAAGTTCATATACCAAAATATGAATACTGATTATTACTACATGGTGGGTTTCCAGTTGTCCCATATGGCTGATGTTCACTTATTTTTATTTCAGCCAAAGTAGTTGAATTGTTTTCTTCTAAAAACTTACTGTACTCCCCGCCATGCCATTTCTTTGTATGTAAATCTTAATTCTTTTAAGCAGATTTTGTTGCCTTCATGCCTAAATTTTTAAATATATCAGCTAATGTGAACAATCTCTCCCTCCTCACAATTCTTTCTTTCTTTCTTTTTTTTTTTTTTTAAGATTTTATTTATTTATTTTCAGAGAGGGAAAGAGAGAGAGAGGGAGAGAAAGCACAAGCAGGGGGAGCAGCAGACAAAGGAGGAAGCGGGATTCCTGCTGAGCAAGGAGCCTGATGCTGGGCTCAGTCTCAGGACCCTGGGATTATGACCTGAGCCAAAGGCAGGTCCTTAACTGACTGAGCCATCCAGGCATCCCAGTCTTCTCACAACTTTTGAAACCAAATCTAGGGTCCTTGAGGGCAGGATCCATATCTTATGACACTTTATATTTCCCATAGTGTAGAAAAGTGGTTTGGTAAATAGTCACAGGTTTAAAAAGGAAGTCTACAGATCATATTCAAATGTGTGCATTTTCAAATGCACAGGCACGTGCACACACACACACACACACACACACACAAACATAGGCACAAACACACGCTTTTAAGTGGAGGCTCTTCAGTCCTATTTATTTCACCAAAGCACCATCAAATCCCAACTGAGAGCAATCTGGAGAATACTTTTAGTGTGCCTGCGTATCAGGCAAGCAGACTTGGGTTCATTTAGATTATGAGGAGTCATAATGTAAATGAACCCAAGTCTGCTTGCCTGATACGCAGCAAAGCCAATCACTGAGACATCAGGCTTGCAGCAAGGAAAGGGTTTACTAAGAAGGCAGCCAAAGGTGGAGATGGGAGGACAAGCCTCCAATCCACCTACCCAAAGGCGGAGAGAACAAGTTTTTTTTTATAATCATAGGGATTGAGATCACATACATATTGATACAAAGGACAGGGGAACTTATTCATGAAGAAAGGTGGAGCACACACACCGTACAAACGTGTTATGTACCATACATCCCATGTTAATTTTGGGGTGGAGACTTAACACCAGAACAAGACAAAATTTAGCCCTTGATATCAGGAGGTAATCTTAGGACAGGAAGAAGGGGTTATGAGTATGCCCTAAAGTCGGTACAAACTGGATGGGGCCTTGGGCTCCTTATACTTCTCTTGGGTAAGGAATGTCAGGCCTTTGCTTGTTCACAGGCTACAAACTTTCAGTTAACCCTTGAGTCTAGTCTTCTGCATAAGAGGTTGGTGGATTTGTTAGGTCTGAAAAGACATGAGAGCTAATTAGGAGGAAGCAATTCTCTGAAAAACAAGCTTTAAACTTTCTCCTCATTTCAACCTCAATAACCCTATGGGGCACAGTTTCAATAATAGCCCTTCTACATCTAAATGGGCTTGACTATCTCCAGCCACAGAGAATTCATTAAATATATGTGGCTCATTCCGTTGTTACCTATATTTTAAACATGGTATAATTACTTTAATGGTTAGGCAAAACAGATGCTTAAATTAAAAATAAATCCTGTACCATCCACTAGATATTAATATTTTAAATACTATTAATACTTTAAAATATAATATGATTTTAAGGTAAAAAAATAAAAACATAGAATTTCCTACTTTTTTTAAAATGTTGATCACTTTTGTTACATTTGGTATCTGTCTTAACTAAAATATGTTACTTACAATTTTATCTGATTATAGAAAATAACATGAATACAATTCATGCTATTCTTAAATACTTAATAACACTTACGTAATTTACTCCATCACTTGAATCTTAGTCCTTATGTCCTGATCTTTTAAAGGTTAAACTTATATGCATAAAGACTGATGTTACATTTTCATTATGATAGACAATATGGAAAATAAATTTATGGAGGCAGGGATAGCAATACTTTTTTTTTCTGTAATAGGACAAACAGTAAGTATTATCAACTCTGTGGGCTGTATGGTCTTTATTGCAACTATTCAACTCGAGTGTAATAGGGTAAAAACAACCACAGACAATATATAAACAAATGGGTGTAAGTGTGTGACTATTCCAATAAGTTTGTATTTATAAAAATCAGCAAGATCTGGATTTGTCTTTATGTGGCCATGGTTTGCTGGCCCTTGTATAATTGGAGGATTCCTCACGCCACTATCCTAATGAACTGCAGAGTGTAGATCACTATCCTATCAATAGGGCTATGCAGGTCAGTATTTATTCATTTGAGTATGTATTTATTAATCCCATCTTGTGAGCTTAGCATTGTAATCAGTCAGACTTTGTAAGAGTATAATTTAAACATTGTCTAAGGAAATGAATTTAAGATTATACAACAAATCGAGCCAGCCAGGCAACAGAATCAAGTAATTCAGCACAAAATATCTATTTTGGGATATGAAATAACAACTGTGCATGTATGTATGTACAGACACATGATCCATTACTCTTAGATCCTACCCTGCTCCCTAGGGAGATATAGATAAAATATGTCAAAGGCTTATTGAGAGTACAAGATATACCATATTATTTCATTTCCTCATTCTTAAATTTTCCAGAAGTAATAATTGTAGTATTTTCAGAATGGCCTTTGTGAGAAATCCTGGCTTTGACCACCACTCCTCCGCCCCCAAATCTTCCAACATGTCTCCAAATTATGGATAGAGGGAGAGTAAAAGTTGACCTAAAAAATTTTTTTTTAAGATTTTATTTATTTATTTGACAGAGAGAGATCACAAGTAGGCAGAGAGGCAGGCAGAGAGAGAGGGGGAAGCAGGCTCCCTGCCGAGCAGAGAGCCCGACGCGGGGCTCGATCCCAGGACCCTGGGATCATGACCTGAGCCGAAAGCGGAGGCTTTAACCCACTGAGCCACCCAGGCGCCCAAAAGTTGACCTAAAATTTGATAGTAGATAACACTTCCTGACCTTTAAAGATTAATTAGTCCACAATTACGCCTAAGCAGATTACTGGTTTAGGTCCTATGGTTAACACATACAGTCATGTTTCCCAGCAGTGATGAAAGACTTGTTAAATTCAGAAAATATTGGAGATTCAAATTTTGTAATCATTGTATATGATTAATACCTTGAAAAACACTAATGGTATAAATTAAAGGGCACATGTTTTTGGTCTATTTTTTAAAGGAAAAACTTTTTATAAAGCAGTTCTAGATTTACAGTAAAATCATGGAAAGTACAGAAATTTCCCATGTTATTTCTTGACCCTGTACACACGTTCTCCCTCCTTATCAACATCACTCACCAAAATGGTACATTTTTTACTAAGATTGAACCTACATTGACACATCATAGTCACCCAAACTGTGCTTTATATTAGGATTTTTTTCTTGGTGTTTTACATTTAATGCAGTTGGACAAATGTATAATGGCATATATCTATCATTATAATATCATGCAGAACATTTTCACAGCCCCCCAAATCCTCTGTGTTCTCCCTATCCATCTTCCTCCCCACCCCACTGATCTCTTTCCTGTTTCCATAATTTTGCCTTTTCTGGAATGTCATATAGTTGGAATAATACAGTATGCCTTTTAAATTTGCTTCTTGTACTCGGTAATGTGAATTTAAAGTTTCTTCATGTCTTTTCATGACATGATAGCTCCTTTATTTTCAGTGCTGAAAAATATTCATTGTCTGTATGTGCCGCAGTTTATCCACTCACCTACTGAAGAACATCTTGGTTGCTTTCAAGTTTGGACAATTATGAAAAAATCTGCCACAAAATATAGTGTACAGATTTTTTGTGTGTGTGGACATAAGTTTCTAACAATTTTGGGCAGATATCAAGGAGCATGATTGCTGGGTTGTATAGTAAGAGTATGTTTTATAAGGAACTGTCAGACTGTCTTCTAAAGTAACTATCATTTCATAGTCTCACTAGCAATAAATGAGAATTCCTGTTGTTTGAAATCCTCACTAGCATTTGGTGTTGTCAGGGTTCTGAATTTTGGCCATTTTGATAGGTGTGTAGTGATATCCCATTGTTGTTTTAATTTGCATTTCCCTGATGACATATAATGTGGAACATACTTTCATATGCTTGTAGGCCTTCTGCATATCTTTCTTGGTGAGATGTCTAGCCTACGTTTTTAGTTGTCAAGTTTGCAAAGGGAAGCTATTCTTTCTCTGTACAAATTTTTAAATACATTAGGTAACTTAGCCATTTAAAGCCACATATTCCATCTTCTCCTGTAATACATATAAGCATGTGGTTATTAATTGATGGATTTCATTGAAAATTTTAGAAAATACAGAGAATTTTAGAATGAGAAAGATCCTGGATGATTGTCTGGTCCAAAACTGTAAATCTGGACTTTCGGCGATGAGTGATAAATATACACATATACATATTTCCATAATATTATACTATATTAACCTAAGGAAAAAATATACATATATATATGTGTGTGTGTATATATATACATATATATATATAAACACAATATATAATACATATATTGTGTAACTTCACGGTTCATAGGTAAAATATCTTTAGGCATGGCTATCTTTGAGGGCTTAAAAATGTCATCATGACCTAGTTTTTATTGTGTCTGAGTTCTGTTTTCCTCTATGTTGTCTTAATTTCAACATTCCAAGTGATGGGAGATGGCTACCCATAACCTATCCGGCTTAGTGTAGTAGACTTTACATCTCACTTTCAAGAGTCTTGGAAAAAGTTTCTATTATTTATCTTGTTGCCTATGAGGGCCATCACTAAACTTGTCACTAGGGACATGTGATCATGCTCAGATTGCCTGGACCCAAGTTTTGAGCCCAGCTACACATACAGTACAAACATATTAAGAATAGGAGGTAAGTGTTTTCCTGAAGGAAATTTATAAAAATACTAGAAAAAGGAAAATTGTAAACTGAAAGGCCAGTTCCAGTAACATTGCAACATAGCCAGTATTCTTATTGTACAGATGAGACAGCTGATAATGGTGAAATCATTATTTAGGGTCAAAATTTGGATATGGCATAAGTGATATTAGCACCAAAATCTCTGGATCATTAGTAATTTCCTAAACCCTAGCAGCTACAGGTTTTGTTTAGTTTCCATTTAAAGGAAACATCTACCTAATTCATCTATCTATATGTGTGTATATATACATACATATATATATGTATATGTGTATATATATATATTTTACCTTTTTTAAATTGGGATATAGTTGATACACATTGTTACATGGGTTTCAGGTGTGCAATATAGTGATTTGACAACTCTATGTGTTATGCTATGCTCACCATAAATATGGCTGCCATCTGTCAGCATACAAGTTCTATTACAGTACATTGACCATATTCCTTATATTATACTTTTCATCCCTATGAATTACTCATTCCATAACTGGAAGCCTGTATCTCCCACTCTTCTTCACCCATTTTGCCCATCTCCCTCCTCTATAGCAACCATCACTTTGTTCTCTGTATTTATGGGTTTGTTTCTGTTTTTGTTTGTTCATTTTGTTTTGTTTTATTTTGTTTTAGATTGCACATGTAAGTGAAAGCATATGATATTTGTCTTTCTCTGACTTATTTCACTTAGCATAATATCTTCTAGGTCCATCCATGCTGAAGCAAATGGCAAGATCACATTCTTTTTTTTTTTTGTTATGACTGAGAAATATTCCATTGTATATATACCACACATTCTTTATCCATTCATCTATCAATAGACATTTAGGTTGCTTTCATATCTTGGCTATTGTAAATAATGCTGCAGTAAACATAGGGGTGCATGTATCTTTTTAAATTAGTGTTTTTGTTTTCTTTGAGTAAATACCCAGCAGTGGAATTACTGGATTTTATGGTATTTCTATTTTTAATTTTTTGAGGAAACTCCATATAGTTTTCCATAGTGGCTGCACCAGCTACATTTCCATCAATAGTGCAGGAGGGTTCCTTATTCTACACATCTTTGCCAATACTTGATATTTCTTGTCTTTTTCATACTATCCATTCTGACAGGTATAAAGTGATATCTCACTGTGGTTTGGATATGTATTTCCCTGATGATTAATGATGTTAAGCATCTTTTCATGTGTCTGTTGTCTATCTGGATGTCTTCTTTGGAAAAAAAAGTTGGGTCCTCTGCCCATTTTTTAACTGTATTTTTTTGTTTGTTTGTTTTGAGTTGTATAAATTCTTCATGTATTTTAAATATTTACCATTTATTGGATATACAATTATAGATGTCTATGACTATAAGTTATACTGTAAATTAATGTATTAAAATCAAGATATAAGATGTAATTCTTAAAAATATGGAACATAGTATGTAGACTTCAATTACAATTTCCTTTATTGTATTTCATTGAGTCAAATATGTGATTTTTGAGAATGCATAATAGGATTAAACTATGTCACTTGTCCTGGTTAGCAAAAAGGAATAGGAAATGGGGGAAGAATTGACATGTAATGAGTAATATATGATAAATAGTATATTGAGTAATTTCCCCATGTATCCCTCTATTGATATACATATATGTTTAGCATATAATAATAATTCTCCATATTGGTTTGTTTTGTGGATAAAATGAGACAAACCCATTAGATGGAAATTTATTAACATTATTATCATTATTAATTTATTTAGTGGGTGGTACACATAAGCTACATGTAGTTACGTGAGATCAATCAATAGTACACAACAGAGCTCTTATTTAACCTCTCATTTTTCTCCATTGCCCATAATTTTTCCAGTAAGTCATGTTACCTCCCATCATGACCTGAATTCTTAAAATATCTATTAGATGGTTGTATTTCTAGATAAGTAGGTGTAATTATAATAATAATATACTATAGTGTTATATTTTAAATTTTATAGGGTAATTAAAAGTATAAATAATAAAAATAAATAATTTTCCTTCCTTATTTGCTAAATTGTAAATGGCACAAACTAAAATAGGTAGTTGATAGATCCATTCCTTGATGAGTACACCTTTGTGTCTTTGAGAACAGAAAAATAAATAGGTTTCCTTAGCAACAGCACCACAGGAAAATTATAACAGACATGCCCTCTAATCTATGGAATGATCCATTCTGCATGCTTCAAATAGAGAAACCATTACTCAGCACATCTCTACTCATTTAACTACTCCTTAGATCTTCCAAGTGGTTCCCCAGAACTTCCAAAATAAAAATCAAAATAGGTTTTTCTGTTTTCTATTTCTCAAACTCCTCAACAACTCATTTCTCAATCCAATATTTTGCCCATTTTTAATTGGGTTATTTATATTTTTATTATTTTTGAAAATTCTTTGAATATGACTGATAGAAGTCTTTTATCAGCTGTGAATTTTTGAATACAGTTTTCTTTTGTGACTTATCATCTTTTTTTAAACCGTGTCATTTAAAAGATGAAAGGTGGGTGCCTGGGTGGCTCAGTTGGTTAAGCATCTGCCTTTGGATCAGGTCATGATCCCAGAATCCTGGGATTGAGTCCCAAGTTGGGCTCCGTGCTCAGCAGGGAGCCTGCTTCTCCCTCTGGCTCTACCTTCAGCTCTCCCTGCTTGTGTGCGTGCACATGTGCTCTCTCTCTTTCTCTCTCTCTGTCAAATAAACAAAATCTTTAAAAAATAATAATAAAATAAAAAATAGAAGGTGAAAGTTTAGGGGCACTTGGGTGGCTCAGTTGGTTGGGCAACTCACTCTTGATTTCAGCTCAGGTCATGATCTAAGGTTTGTGAGATTGAGCCATGCCTCAGGTTCTGCACTCAGCAGGACGTCAGCTTGAGATTCTCTGCTTCTATCCTTCCCATTCCCTTCCTTCACGTGCTCTCTCTCTCTCTCTCAAATAAATAAATAAATATTTTAAAATAAATGATGAAAGTTTAAATTTTAATGAAGACAAAGAACAGCATTTTCTTTTATAAATCATATTCTTCATGTAATGTTAAAGAATTATTTGCCAGACATGAGGTCACAATAATTTTTCTCTAAGTGTTCTCTTAGAAGTTACATAATCTTTGCCTTTATATTTAAATTTACAATCTATTTGACTTAATTTTGGTATATAATGTGAGATATAGAGCAAGTTCCTTTCTTTTTCTTTTCTTTTTCTTTCTTCCCTTCCTCCCTTCCTTTCTTCCTTTTTTTTTTTTTTTTTTTTGTATTTGGGTGAACAGTTGTTTCAGCACCAAATGTTGATGACTGTCCTTTCTCCACTGACTTTTCTTTGTATCTTTGTCAAATTGGTTATAAAAGGATGGGCCTATTCTTAGATCTCTATTCAGTACCACTAATATACTTGACTTTACTTTTGCTAGTCAATCTTGAAATAATTTAGTGTGAATCCTCCAGTTTGATTCTTCTTTTTAAATTTTTTTCCATAGTAATTAAATGTGTACTCATCTAACAACTGAGCTTTCAAGTTCGTGATGCAAAAGCTGATGGAACTAAAAGGAGAAATATATAAATACACAATTATTCTTGGGAACTGCATCCATTTCATCTAACAATTGATAGAACAAACAAATGGAAAATCAGCAAAAACGTGGTTGTCTTAACACTATCAACCAGTTTGACTTAACTGATATTTATAGAACCCTCCACCTGGCAGTATATACACATTTTAATCACACATGCAGTACTTACCAAATAGGCTAAATTCTGGGGCAAGCAAAGCTGATTCAACTTTTAAAAATGAAGATAATCCATTGCATTAGGAGACTAAATAAGAAAAAGAAAACATAAAATATAATTATATCAATAAGTGAAGAAAATGCGTTAGACAAAGTCAGCACCATTCATGATTTAAAAAAACAAAAACAAAAAAACTCAGCAAACTAGGAATAGAAGGTGACATTCTCAGTCTGAAAAATAACCCATTAAAAAAATGTAACATCATACTTATTGGGCAAATACTGAATGACTTACCCCTATTAGAATAAGTGAAGGATATGTACTCTTACTACTTCTTTTTCAATATCTTACTGTTTTTAGCTCTAGCAAGTGTAGTAAGGCAAGGAAAACATATAAATGACACAGAATTTCAAAAGCAAGCAATAAAAATATCCTTAGTGATAGACAGGATGTGTCTATGTAGAAAATCTCAAGAAATCTACAAAACATTCTTAGAGTGAATTTAGCATGTTTGCTGGATGCAAGATTAACATAGAAAAATATTTTTTTCTATATTTAAAACCAAATGGTACCTTTTGAAAGGTACCATTTATCATGGTCCCTCAAAAATGAAATCTTTAAATGTAAATATAACAAATTTTGTATAAGATCTATATGTCAAAAGTCACAAAATGATGAAAAAATTCAAAGGAAACATAAACCAGTGGAGAGAGAGACCATATTTTTGCATTGGAAGACTTAATATATGAGATGCAATTTTCTCCAGATTTGTTTTTAGATTTAATGTAATTCCAATACTTAGCAGTTTTCTGTGTAGACATAGACATAACAAAGGTAAAACTATTAAGAACAGAAAATAGGTAGATTGTATTATACCATACAATTATATTAATTCTATCTTCTATCTTCTATATTATATATATGTATATACATATATATGCATATATACAATTATATATAATTGTATTATATTAATAGAATTAATATACAGTATTGTTAGCCATTCACAAAAAATCTGCAAAGAAAAACATAAAGCTGAATACTTTCTTTGCATAGCTTCAGTTATTCAATTTTGTTTGAATTATGATTGACTACTAGTGAGTTGTCATTATAGATATTAATACCTTTCTTTTACTTACATGTTGGCCAAGTTCCTGGATGATTTTGTTTTCTCCAGAGGCTTTAGAGATACTTAATTACCTAAGTATCTCTAATGTGTTAACATGAGCTTAGTAAAACATCTATTGTTTCTGCTAAATGAGGAGGAAGTATTTTTTTCAGATTTGTTGCTCTCTTTGGATCCCTCATTAATACTATAATCTGTTTTGATTTAAGAAATAGTCTGGATTTTTAGAATGGTTAATTCTGCCATGAAAGAAAATTAGGACTATCTCTATTTTCTGTAGGTTTATCACAGATTTTATGCCTTTGTTAAATCCTAAAGCTGTGGTCTATTTTTTGCTGTTATTGCTAAAATAAAAATATATCAGAAATACCTTTCTGAGGTCTCTGGATTTAGTATTTAGTAATTAACTCTAAGGGAATAATAGGTGAGCAAGTAGAGGTATAATCTAAGACATAATATTTTTATGAAAATCTAGCATCTGAGACTTGGTGTTCCTTTCTTCTCACTCTGTGAAACTTCTCTAGTACCATGAATGTAGCCCATATGAGCCTGTATTTGTCTATTATGACAAAAAAATTTAGAACCCAGAATATAAAATATTGATTTTTGTACTCTCAGGTTAATTAGGGAGAGATACATATGATATTTTGTTACACTTTATTAAATACTGTTTTAATTTCTAATTGCAATTTTTGTTTTCAATATGAGACTTCTGTATAAAATTATATCTGATTGGGTTATGGACATTAGGGACAGTATGTGCTATGGTGAGTGCTGTGAAGTGTGTAAACCTGGTGATTCACAGACCTGTACCCCTGGAGCTAATAATACATTATAAGTTAATAAAAAATTTAAAAATTTAAAAATAAATAAAAATAAAAAAAATAAAATTATATCTGATTAACTCAAGGCAGATTCTCTGTGGCATAGCTTCTTGCTAATAAGTACTAACTTCAGAATTTGCCTTAAATACTTCTATCCAGTTCAATCCAACAAATATTTTTGAATATCCAACATCCATTCTGGACCAGACATATGCTACCACATGGAGCATAAAGATGAGTAGGAAAATTGCTATCCTGAAGTTTATAATTTCAAAGCCGAGATGTGTCTACTCTGATAATTAATACAATGTAAGGCAGACACTGTTCTACCTGCACTAAGTGAGATTAAAGTACTGAGAACACTTAAAGGAAAAAAAAATGATCCTAATTAGGATGATTAATAAAAATTTCAGGGGGGAGGGAACATTGGCGCTGGTCCACTGAGGAAGAGTTAAACTTGGTGGATTTGAATACAAAGTGAAGGAGATGAGAATAAGGATTACTTTTGTTTAAAGTATGGAGTTCAATTCTGAGAATAGGCGATGATAAGAGAAAGTGAATTGTGGAGCCTAGACCTTACATACCAAGTAAAGTTTTATGCTCTTTTAAGACAATGAATTGTCAACAATAGGTTTTAGAAAGAAATAGATATTATTCTCAGGAAAAAAAAAGCACATAGAAGCACATACATATATACATATACATATACACACACACACACACACACACACACTCATATATATAGAGAGTACACATACCATATGTATGTATGTGTGTGTGCATATATGTATATATAGCACACACAACATATACATTTATACATATATATATATAATGTTGTGTGTGTGAGTGCTATTAATTTAAATGAGAGGAAACGACTTGATTATAATTGGTAAGTTTGGAGAAATCTGTTCCTTGAATCTTCAGTTGCAATATAAATGTAAAACTATATTTCTGGCAAGTGTAGCCACCAAAGTAACACTTGGAACATTTATGTAACTATAATATAATTACATAATGTCAGAGTTTATACTATTATAGTATAATGTATCTATATTTATTAGTATGTAGCATACTGGTAGATTAAAAATATGGCCAGTGCTATTGCCCACCTTTTTATTTTAAATTAATTAATTTTAGAGAGAGGGAGAGTGTGCCTGTGGGGGGAGGGGCAGAGGGCTTGAGAGAGAAGCAGACTCCCTGCTGAGCCCGGACCTACCCACCCCAAGGTAGGTCAGTCTCACACTCCTGAGATTGTGACCTGAGCCGAAAGGATGCTTAACTGACTAAGCCACCTAGGTGCCTCTATTGTCTACATTTTTGAAAAACTGGCTAAGATACTGGGAGCAGAATTCATGCAAATTAGACTAATGTCAGAAACATTACCACCTGTTTTTATATCCAATATAATAATTAAAAAAAATAACAAACATTACAATTTGTTATTTAATGCCTTCACACTTTCCACACAATGTAGGTAGGACCAGTTGATTTTATGGCAACATGTAGACCAGTCAGAGAAGGTATTTCTGTAAATGTAAGTCTGGTGGAACTTAAGTTTTTCACAGAATCATTGAATAGGACCTTCTCATCTTCCCTTGTAAATTGCTAAATATCTAATGCCCTGTTTATAATAGATTTGGTCCATGGATTATATACCCAGAGAATGACCATAATGGCTTCCAAATAATATTTTGTTTTTGATGCCCTTCTAATATTTTTTATGTTTAATAGTAATCATATTATTTGTCATATATTACAAATACTTGTAAAATATTTTGCATTTTTCCACTTTATGTTCTATTGCAATGAATGTGATGTTCATTGTGTATCTGCAGACAAATATATTGAACTGAAAGAGATGGGGAAAGGGAGAGATCTTAGAAATCATGTGTTTTTATTTGTGAGAGGTGATTTTGATCTGTTTCTAGAAAAGAAAGGAATAGACTAAGTGATTCACAGATCTTGACTACCCAGCTAAATGATTGAGTGTTCATTTTTTTTATGAAACTATTCAAAAAAATTCAAAAAATTCAAATGGATAAATATTATCAAGAACTAACATGAGTTTATGTATAATACATAGTTTCGTATGTTTAAAGATTTCTAACTTAGTAGATTATTATAAATGTAATAACACTTAAGTTCCACTTATTCATTTAAAAACCATTTATTTAGGACATGCCACATACTAGACAAGGTTCTGTAACCCTGTCCTAAGACTTCTGTGAAAATTACTATGAGTAAATAGTGAGTCTACCTCAAGAAGGGTATGGACATCTGTGGAGGGAATGTACGTACGAACTTAACGCTTTAAAATTAGAAGAAGCCTTTCCAAGTAGGGATAGGGGCAAGACATGATAGAAAGAGTAATGAAAATATCAGGGAGTCATAAATGTATATCCTGTTTGATGTGGGTTGAATTGTGTCCACCTCACTCTCAAATATATTGACACCTGACTCCAAGTACCTGCAATATGACCTATGAAAGGGAGAGAGACACAGAGACAGAAAGAACACACACACAACACACACAGAAGGGAGATGGTCATGTGATGACAGAGGTAGAGACTGCGTCTGACAGCCAGAAAACATCAGAGCTTGCCAGCACACACCAGAAGCTAAGAGAGACATGAGACAGATTCTCTTATTGCCCCCAAGAAGAAACTAACCCTGCGGACACCTAGATTTTAGACTTCGAGCCTCCAAATTTTGAGAGAATAAATCTGTGTTTTTTAAGCAACCCAGTTGATGGTAATTTGCTAGGGTAGTCCTAAGGAGCAAATACACCATACTTACAAAAGGGTATTTTAGAGTTGTCCATGACAGAACACATGCTTACGAAAATATTGATAAGGAGAAGAGGCAGTGTCAGATTAAAATGTCCTTATGTTTGTAAACAAAGGAGTAGAGGTTCCTAGCATTCAGTGATATGGAGGGATTATTCTTCCTATTATTATTATTATTCAAAGCAGTTACATTCTTATATTTATTTATTAGAGTGAGCATGAGTTGTGGGGAAGATAATTTTGGAGGGTGAAAAGTTATAGCGATGTAGGCCAGAGAAAAGACTATTTCAATTTTGTAGGTAAGTGATAATGATGCCTTATACTATTTATTGTTAAACATGCAATGCCCTTTGTGGATGAACATGATATTTTGGACCCTGCTTAGAGAGCAGTCTTTGTTATCTTTTTTTCTATTAATGGTGGAGGGTTTCACTGATCTATCCAGATTTTCCTTTTCTGTTTCTCTGGCAGTTGAGGCCCTCATTAAAAAGATGGCCAGTATAGGAAATATCATGATAATGGCATGGACAATGTCTTTGATGAATGGGCTCTTAAGAATGAGGTAATTTAAATTCACAGTACAGAATCTTAAGGCAAATAACAAAACCTGCACAGATTGAAAACCAGGATTTTGGCCTCACTAGTACCAGCTGGGAAATCTACCCTTGAATGGTAATTAATTCTTGAGATGGATCAGTTATATCTACACATTTCATAACCCAAGAGATTGCTTTTTCAGGCAGGCTGAATCTTTCCAATCACAGGTGAATTTGAGTGATTATTAACTCACTTTAAATAGTTAGCCAAAGTAACATCATCTGATTAGAGGCAACTGGAAGGACACATAGAAGTTGGTAAATACTTCGTACATTTTTTCCTGCAACATTACTTTTTAATTATTTTTCCTATGATATACAATAATATTAGGAACAACGAGAGACATTTTGTTTGCTATAATGTTGGATTAGACTCAAAATTACATTTGTAAAGATCTGTATGTTTTGGTGTCAATATTATAGTATGTATCATTTTTTTATGTCTCTGGACCACTATAAAAGTACAAAATATTGGAGCACCTGGGTGGCTCAGTTGGTTAAGCCACTGCCTTTGGCTCAGGTCATGATCCCGGAGTCCTGGGATCGAGTCCCATATTGGGCTTCTCCTGCTTTGTGGGGAGCTTGGTTCTTCCTCTCCCTCTGTCTCTCCTCTGCTCGTGTTCTCTCTCTTTCTCTCTCTGTCAAGTAAATAAATAAAATCTTAAAGCAAAACAAAAAAAGTATAAAATATCTGAAATCTAGCTTTATTTAACTTTGCAGTTTCTAAGTTTCTGATTAAAATCACCAAAATTAGTGCAAATAATTTGAATAATTATTATGTCATTTGTGAATAAAATAACACTATGGCCACAGGCTGGTTGTTAACAAACAATAGTTTGGGCCATCTGAAAAACATTTGCAGCTCCCCCAGGAAAATGTAGACCGTACTTCTTCAGTCTAAAAGATGCAAGAGGCATCAGTAGTAGTGATATTTCCTTACCCATCTACCTTCCCTTTTCTTTTTTTTTTTTTTTTTAAAGATTTTATTTATTTATTTGACAGAGAGAGAGATCACAAGTAGGCAGAGAGGCAGGCAGAGAGAGAAGGGGAAGCAGGCTCCCCACTGAGGGGAGAGCCCGACGCGGGGCACAATCCCAGGACCCTGAGATCATGACCCGAGCCGAAGGCAGGAACTTTAACCCACTGAGCCACCCAGGTGCCCCTACCTTCCCTTTTCTATCAGACTCTCTTGCATTATATGAGGATCAGTCTTATTATCAATTAAGTGATCTTCCTTGTACTCATAATTAGGGCAACTGCATCAAGTGTAGCTTCCCCCTTGGTGAAAATGTTCAAAGCATTTTTTTTTTGCTTTTATTACTCAATTTTTGATTGTCTTAATTAAATCTGCAGGAACAAGTGGATATAATTTAGAAAGCGATTCAGCTCTGTGGATTTATACAGATGCTACAGAGTCATCTTTGAAAGACAGTTTCAGAATCAATGAAGGCACTATTAGCTAGAGTAGCTTGTTGAAGCACAAGTAAAAGCCACTGTTACTTTGACAGTTTTGAGTTAAATAGAGGTTGCACGTAAAGCCTGCACATCACTTTTACCTTTATCAGTATTCAAAATAAGACTTCTTGGAGAACTGCAATGTTTGCTTTGGTTTTATTGAAATGATGAACATGAATATGTCAGCTGCCTGCCTTGGTGAACAAAATGCCATGGAATTTGAATGTAAGAAGAACATGGGTTAAAGAGAAACAAAATCCCTTTGAGTGTTTGATTGTTTTCAACAAGGATCAAGGGAACAGTTAGTATGATTCTTATTAATGTGTTCCTTTACTCAAAATCAGTAATTCTGATTAATAAACAGAGTATTCAAAGGGATATTTTAAGAGAAGCTAATAGAAAATCTAGGGAAAATATAAAAATACAGGCATAAAGTACCCTATGCTTCCATATAAATACATAGAAAATAGCTAGTTAGTTAAACAGATACAGAGAATAGGGATTAAGATTGATTGATTCTAGGTCTATAGCATGTCTTTGTTTAATTTAACATAAAATCATCAATCAAAGAAGCAAGGAATTTTATATCAGAACTGAAATATTGTTATAATTGACTGTAATAAAAATATTTAGCCATGGGGCTATCTGTGGTATATTACAATAGAGGAAAAACATTTCTCATTTTACTGTTGGGTCAGATAGCTTGCTCTCATAGTTACTTATCAAGTGAAAGGTAGAGAAGGAATTAAGAAAAAGGAAGATAGACTATTTATACATGTGTATTCACAATTAATAAAGTTTTTTGATGGTGATGATGGTTGTCCTTACACAGAGGGAATATAATGAAATTTGTACTACCTTTAGGAAGCATTGAGACCTATAGAAGAAAAATGAAAATCTTGAAGTTTTGTCAAGAAAAGAATTTTTGAACATGTATACTTTTAAAAACATCTTTATAGCCTTATCATTTTCTTTCAAAAATTGCTCAAATCCTATGTGTTCATTTTGATGAGTCATAACAAATTATATATCCATATAACCAAGAATCTAGGCAAGATATAAAAGATTTTCATCACCCTAAAGAGTTCCCTCATATGCCTTTCTATTCAGTTTTCACTTATAAATTTCCACTTTCTGATTTCCACTAAAACCAGTTTGTTTTGCCTGTTCTTGGATTCTTTTTTTTTTTTCTTTAAGATTTTATTTATTTATTTGACACACAGGGAGAGAGTGCAGTGGAGGGGAGTGGCAGGCAGGGGGAGAAGCAGGTTCCCAACTCAGCAGGGAGCCCAACGCAGAATTCTGCCCCAGGACCCTGGGATCATGATCTGAGCCAAAGGCAGACACTTAACTGACTGAGCCACCCAGGCACCCCTGTTCTTGGATTCTTGTAAATGGAATCACATAATGTGTAGTCTTGTGTCCAGCTTCTTTCATTCAGTGTAATATTTTTAAGATCTGTGCATATTGTTTCATGTATCATTAGTTTGTTCATTTTTATTACTAAATAATATACTATTTTAGAAATATACCAAAGTGTATTTATCTATTCATTCTGACTAAAAGAGATTTTGAGTTGCTTCTGGTTTTTGTCTGCTAAAATTAAGGCTGCTATGAACATTTTTATATAAGCCTATTTTTGGACATATGTGTTATTTTTATTTGGGTAAATAACCTGACTGGAATTCTTGGTCATAAAGTTTAGCTGTGAATGTTTGACTATGTTTAACTATAAGAAATTGCCAACCTGTTCTTCAATAAGTTTGTACCATTTTATATTACTACCATGAATTTTTGAGACTTCAAGTTGCTCTGTGTGGTAGGCAGGATAATGGCCCCCCAAAGATGCCCTAATTCCCCAAACCTATAAATATGTTACCTTACATGGCAAAAGGACTTTGCTGTCTTAATTTAAGGATCTTGAGATATAAGCTTATCCTGGATTATCTAGTAGATCAGGTATAATAACAGAGTCCTTGTATAATAACAGAGTCCCAGGAGTGTGGGACTTAGAGAAGGAGATATGATTGTAGATTCAGAGATGGTGATGTGGGAGACACAGAGAGAGAGAAAGAAAGAAGGAATATTATATTGCTGGTTTGAAAGTGGAGAAAGGGGCCATGAACCAAAGAAGACAAGGAGCCTCTAAAATATGGGAAAGACAAAGAAATATATATCTCAAGCTTTCAAAACAAATACAACCCTTCCAATACCTTGATTTTAGGACTATTGACTTCCAGCACTACAAGATAAAAAAAAAAAAAAAAACCTGTGTTGTTTTAAGCCACTAAGTGTGTGGTAGTTTTATATCAGAAATAGAAACTAATTAGACTGCAACCTTGCCAACTTTTAATGTTGCCAGTCTTTTAAATTTTTGCCATTCTAGTGAATTGAAATGATTTAGCATTTGCATTTGAATTTGCATTTCCCCAGTGACTAATAACATTGAACAGGTTTTCATATGTGTTTTGGCCATTTGTGTATCTTATTCTTAATCCTGTAAGTATTTTTCAAGTCTTTTATCTATCATCCTGTTACTTTCCTTCTATTGTTGATGAGCAGTTTTTATATATTTTTGATGCTAATTCTCTGTAAGGTATATATGTTATAGATATTTATATTTACTTATATTGATATTTATATTTATGTTATAGATATTTTTCCAATTTATGGCATACTTATTCATTTTCTTAGTATTGTTTTTGAAGAGCTGTAATTTTCGGTAAAGTTTAAATAGATACTAATTTCTTTTAGGAATAGTGTTTTTTTTTTAAATTTCATTTATTTATTCAACAGATAAAGATCACAAGTAGGCAGAGAGAGAGGGGAAGGCAGACTCTCTGCTCAGCAGGGATGTGGGGCTCGGTCCCAGGACATTGGGATCATGACCTGAGCCACCCAGGTGCCCCTAGGAATAGTGTTTTATGTCTTATGAAATTTTGCCTACCTCAATGTCAGTAAGCAATTCTTTTATGTTTTTTTTGTAAAAGGTTTATGCTTCAGATTTTTACATGTTGATATATGATTTGACCCAAATCTTTTTGGCTCAAATCGTTTTTGGCAAAATTTTTTTTGCAAAATTTTTGAGTGAGGTAAAAGTCAAGATTCATTATTTTCTAATACAGTTATCCAGTAGTTTCAAAACCATTTATTAAATACTTTCCTTTAGGGGGCCTAAAAATTTAAAAAAAATAAATAAATGCTTTCCTTTATTCAAAGAATTGATGTGACACCAAAAAAAAGACTAACTCTTGATGAAAATACTTGGTTTAAAAGTAGACAGACACTCAAATAATGTTTTTACTTTATAGCAGTATAGTAGCAAATAATGTTTTTACTTTATAGCAGTATAAATAATGCAAGGTTCACACAAAGACTTGGGAGAAACTATTGAACACTAGCCAATTGAACACTAGTCATATTTGCATATATACAGCAGATCCATTATAACTTTTTACAAAGTAGGAAATTGTTTCTTTGTTTTAGTTCAACACATAGGTTAGGACAGAGAAAGCATATGGAAGAGAACTCTATCTTTTTAACCAGGTGGTGCTTTTCTAAGCCATCCTGATAAAGAGTTAAAGGTAAGTTGCAAACATGAAAAGTTAATTAAAAATTATTCCTGATGGTGGGGATATCTTCATTTCTGAGCCACTTTTAAATGATGAAATGAGACCTCAAAATCCATTTCTTATCAAAAATTACAAGCTTTCAGCATTACTTAGAAACAGCCTCATTTAGTATGTCTGGAGTGTTTCGTCAAGTGCAGAGGTGCTCAGATGGCTAAGATTCAATACATTGAGCTGTCATGCTGCACATTCTTGGAGTACAACCTTATGGGCATTTCCCCACCTGTGCAAGTCCTCTGTTTTTACTTTTCTAGGTTCATATTTCTCAAACTGCCTTCATTATAGTATTTATGGTTGGCCTCAGGCAGAAAAAGTTTAAAAGGGTAGAACAAACATATGCATCTGTCTCCATGAACAGCACATCACTGAGCTACTATTCCAGGGGAATTCCAGTTCAGGGAAATCATATAGACAGGATTTGGCCCTAATGCTACTCAGCTGCCTAGGCTGTGCATGTTTCAGCTCTTTGACTGTCTCTAGTTCTCCTTGCAGGAAACTGTAACTTTTCTTATGATCCTCTGCAACTTTCTTGCTAGCTAGTAAATAATTCTTCAGAACCCTCAGCACTTTTCTTTATTATTCTTTTTTTAAAATTTTTATTATTCTGCACTCTTATGTCAAAATTATGTAGTTTCATCTATGGGGTAGAAAGCCAAAAAAAAAAAAAAAAAAAAAAAGAGAGAGAGAGAGGGAGAGAGAGAGAGATTATGACTATGAAACTCCAATAGTTAAATGATCTGCTGATCAGTGTTAATCATCACTTTTAAATATGTTTTATTAACTCACACAGAGCCCTAATGGTTGCAAATAAAACTTCTTGCCTGAGTTACCTGGATAATGATCTCAATAATCTCCTTTCATTTCATGTGTGGAGATGCAGACAAAAGAAATTATATTACGTGGATCATCCAGTACCTATATGGAACTATAACAAACTTGTCAAATCATGTATAATCTTTTACTTTTTGACTGAGAAAGATTTAGTTTCCTGCCCAGAGAGGTCTCTAGGGAACAAAGAAAAACAAGCAAATAAAATTATCTGGGGTCAAAGGTCTCAAAGAAAAAACTTATTTCCTGTAAAAGGCAGACAATATCAGGGCTTATAGATGTTCCTGGGGCTAAAGTTAGAGGCAGTTGCCTCCGATCTTCAAAGAGCTCATCATTCCAGTTGAAGCATAGACCTTGCCGAAAATCTGTGATTGAAATGCGCCCCATTCAAGCATGAAGGAAGACAAAAACCAACAAAATAGATACATGTGACCTAATAATATTTGACTAAAATTATTCAACAGTTAATGTTTTATTATAAGAAACAAAATAAGTGGTTGTCTTCATAGTCTTTGTGTTCTAGACACGTTTTACTTTAGTTATGCCATTTCAATAATATATAAATTATATATGTATAATTTATTTTATATTATATATTAATCTGTATTATACAGGTATATATATATGTAAGCTAAATTCCTTCATATGGAGCAAAGTAGATATTAAAATAATTATTGGAGGGGGCGCCTAGGTGGTTCAGTTGGTTAAGTGTCTGTCTTTGGCTCAGGTCATGATCTCAGGGTCCTGGGATCCAGCCGCAGGTCTGGCTCCTTTCTCAGCAGGGAGTCTGCTTCTACCTCTACCTCTGCTCTCCCCCACACCCCACTTGTGCTCTCTCTCTCTCCAATAAATAAATAAAATTTTTAAAATAAGAATATAAAATAAAACAATTATTGGAAATGAACTGAGAGTTGCTGGAGGGGTGGGGGCTTGAGGAATGGAGTACCCAGGTGATGGACATTAAGGAGGGCATATGCTGTAATGAGCAATGGGTACTATATAAGAATGATGAATCACTGAACTCTACCTCTGAAACTAATAATATGCTATATGTTAATTAACTGAATTTAATATACAATTAAAATTTAAAAATAAATAAAAAAATAATTACTGGAGTGGTATAAGTGAAATAAAATGCAAACATGGTTCAAGTGATTAAATCATAGAGAAGTATTCTGTGCATTTTAGACAAACTGAAGCTTGGGTTTTCATTTACAATTTACCGGATGACCTTTTTTTTCTTTTTTTAAAAGATTTATTTATTTATTTGTTAGAGAGAGAAAGAGAATGCACAAGTAAGGGGAGCAGCAGAGGGAGGGGGAGAAGCAGGCTCTCCATCAGGGAGCCCAATGTGGGCTCCATCTGAGGACCCTGGGATCATGACCTGAGCCAAAGGCAGATGCTTAACTGAACTGAGCCACCCAGGTGCCCCTACTGGATGCCTTTTAAACAATTACCTCACTTTAATACTTTAATTCAAATTATTCAATACATTATAGAATGAAAGTGTTTAGAACATAGCACATTAGCATTAGTTAGTATATATTGCATTTATTTTATTATTAATACTAACAACAAAAAGAATGCTTGTACAACTCTTCACTGTGCTTAAATATGTGGTATACTGCACTGAATCCAGTATAAATCGTCATTAGATATTTATATTTAGGTATATTAGGTGAAATCTGTGAAAATGTAGTTTTAAATAATTTTACATAAAGCCAAGTTGTATTTTGATACCACATTGTCTTAATATATGATCAGTCCTATATTTGGTATCATTTACTTTTATTTTTATTCAGAGTCATGGATATAAAGAATTATAAGGACCATCTCTTCTATATATTTCTTGCCAATTATTATCTCGCTGCTTTTTAAACTCCTCTAACTTAAAAAGTCAAGCAAACTCTGGGCCGCCTGGGTGGCTCAGTTGGTTAAATGTTCGACTCCTGATTTCTGCTCAGGGCGTGATATCAAGGTCATGATGTCAAGCCCTGCATTGAGCTTCACATGGGGTCTGCTTGAGATTCTATCTCCCTCTTCCCCTCCCCCTGCTTGTGTTCTCTCTCTCTCAAATAAATAAATAAAATGAAGAAAAAGAAAAGCAAATTCAATCTATTCCGGAGAAGTCTATGACATCTTTGTACAGTACCGACATATTTGTAGAGGACCGAAAGTCCCTCATGCTGCCTTCTAATATTTGGCCCATTTGCATTCTTTAGTGCTATGTACATTACTGGTGTATAGTCCAGAGTCATCTGTATGCTAGGTTAAAAACTGAGTTCCTTCAGCACTAATATGCCATGGCTCTAAATCCTCTTGTCTTAATTATCACCATGAAAACTTTTCCATTTTGTTTTAATGTCTTTAAAATTGTCATGCTTAAAATTGATATGACTAATATAGGTACTTGTGACTTTATTATTTCTATATATAGTATTACATTTTTCAAGATACTTGAATTTCAGTAATCAGTTTCTTTAGCTTGTGGTGCTATGAAAACAAAAACAAAAAGCCCCGAGTGATCTACCTGTGATTACTCCTACTAAACTAAGTCCAGATAGACACCATTCTGTTGTTTACACACACAGGATTAATCCCCAACCCAAAACATGTATAATTGTCTATTACATTACTCATATGATATGCATCTTTGAGTACAATCCATTTTTATTTTTTCCAAAGAGATAAAAACTTAAAGGATTTTCTTAGATATGATAATTCTCAGTATCCTGGAATCACTGAGGTATGATTAACTTCCAAATAAATTTGAGAATTCAGATGTCAATGACAAAACAGTAACATATGTATGAATTCAAATCATAATATAATTCTTTTATGACTTAGCAGTTTTTTTCATTAGGGAACATTATAAAAATAATGTTAAATCTATAATAAAATGGATGCTTGAGTTTTTTAATTTCTGAGAATATGTAATATTTGACTTATTTTATTTGTTAAACATAGATTATCTTAAAAAATAACAAAAACAAAAAACATAGCTTTTTTTTTTAAGATTTTATTTATTTAATTGACAGAGATCACAAGTAGGCAGAGAGGCAGGCAGAGAGAGAGGAAGGGAAGCAGGCTCTCCAGTGAGCAGGGAGCCCGGTGCGGGGCTCAATCCCAGGACCCTGAGATCATGACCTGAGCTGAGGGCAGAGGCTTTAACCCACTGAGCCACCCAGGCACCCCAGTTTATGTTTTAATTGAAAAATGAACCCTAGTACGTATAGAAAACTTGGGATTTTTAGTGCTCGAATTAACTAATTTTGAGGCAACAGTGAAGGAATCCTACTTTGCTTTATTAAAATAGTGCTATACTTTGTTGTGTTAAACTACTGAAACAACAAATAGGGACCTTTGTTCTTTGAATTAATGAGCGTCTTGAGAATAGAATAAATGCTGCTGTCACTGGACTTTTAAAAGGACATTATTTAAAGAAACACTTCTGGCTAGCAAAAAAAGAAAGGTTTGTTTTGTTTTTTTTTTTTTCATTCTCTGTATATGCTGTGCCTTTATCTCCAGAAGATAAACTAATGTTACATGAAAGTACTTTAAATTTTTCACTCAGAACAGTCATGTTGACATAAAAAAATAATACAAATAAATAAATAGGCCCTTCTGGAAACCTGTTGTATATTTTATCATAGGTCTAAGAAAGCATGCCTTTATCTTCTTCATTCTGAATAGGATGAGCTTTCCTGGACTTGACATTTATCATGCGTGTCAGTGACAAAATAGTGAATCACAATTAGGAGCGAAAATATTTCCAAATTCTGAAAACTAAAAAGAAAGTGAGAGTATAAGGCAGATTGAATTAAGTAGCAGTAAATTAGGACTGCTTTAGCTGGTAGAGTCCAGTTATACCTAGAACCATTTCCTTCTTTAGAACACGGGGGTGTTGATTCAGCCATCTCACCTACAATTCATATTGATTCTTCATTGGAAAAGCTACTATATTCATTATCCTAAAAATCCTATTATTATTCTAGTAATACCAGATTTGCAAAACTGGAACTAACTGAAGACTTGTCCAGCTGCTTTTGGATTTCTGAAGGGAAATGCCAAGTTCTATATCACATACTCTGTGACTCTAATGATTCTCTTTTTTCCTGCTATATGTCATTTAAATATTAATACAATACTACCAAATCTTTTATTAGACAATAATTGTTGGAATAAAATCCCTAATTATATCAGTATAATCGAAAAGTAAACATGAACTTTTATTTATTTATTTACTTATTTATTTTTAAAGATTTTATTTATTTATTTGACAGAGAGTGGGAGACAGCGAGAGAGGGAACACAAGCAGAGTAAGTGGGAAAGGGAGAAGCAGGCTGGGATCATGACCCAAGCTGAAGGCAGGCACCCAATGACTGAGCCATGCAGTTCCCCCAAACACAAAATTTAAAACTTACCTAGAACATAAGTTCTTTTTAAAAAGTTTTAGGTTGGTTTCCAAAATCAAATAGTATTTACTGCAATGAACAAATCTCTATCGTCCTAAAACTATCCCTTTAATACTTCTCAGAATTCATTAGTCTTCATGGGTTGGTGCCACTATCTTTATCATAAAATGTGAAATTTACTTAAAAATTTTAAAAAGAGCCAAATATATCCAAGTGCCTCTGTGTATTTAATCTGAAAATGAAACTGAATGAGGAAAAGAGCAAGAAATAAACAACAGCAACAACAAAGAGTGAGAAAGAAATATGTAGAGTCCAAGTAAACTTAAGTGAGAGACTCAAATGAGTTTTTCCATTGGGGAATAGATGAAAGAATTAATTAATTTGTCTCTAGGTTTGGACCTTCTCAGAGTTCTTGATAAATCACAAGTATCCTTATATGATCTGTCAGTTTTGTTCACTTTGGTACCCATTCCAGATGCATATTTCTCTCTTTTATGTGTTCTTATTTTTATTCTTTTTTTTTTTTTAAGGTACCTCTGATGTTGTATGGAAACCTTGAACTGCTCTATAAGCCTCTAGTAGAAATGGCCTCTTCTCTTTTTTCCTTAACTCTTCTTTCCTGTTTTGCCTTTAATCTCTCTCCCTGGTTAATTGATTACAATTTCTAAAATCAAGAAACTTGATCTCCTGATTATTAGTAAACCAAGAAAAAAAATTCTCTGTTGTTCTGTTATCATGATACCTCTGACAGTCCATGGCAACACCATTTTATTCCAGTCAATTACAATAGCATTTGGATTCAGGAGTGATTCTTTGCATCTTTCATTGATAATTTTTTCCAAAGCAGTATAAAATGAAATTTGGTATACGTGCAGAATCGCTGCTTCTTATGCATATTCATATAGACACATTATTATGTGCTCACATCTTTGCATTGTACAAACAACTTTGTAATGAATCTTCTACTATTTAACTACATTTATTTCCACTTGAATATTCTACTTATTACTGTAATGGTCTCAATTCAAATAAAGCACTAGTCAGAATTTAGACCAACTAGTCTTTATAACATTTTTGAAAATATTTAATGTTATAAGTGATTTTGTTTTTATCTAATCTTCTCATGTTTTACACATTTAAATTCCATTTATTTCATTGGGTCAAGCAGAAGATGTGTTCATGCTTATCATTTCAGAAAACTAAAGCAAATATTAAAGGTCTTCAGGAAAGCCCCATTGTGAATGCAGATCAAGTTATCCACAGTCTATATCCTCTCTTTATATGCTGTAGTGCCTCTTAGAACCTTGGGATATGTTACTAATGTATCTAATATTTATACTCATTAACGGTAACAGCATGTACTACTTTTTTTTTTAATCTCCAGTTACTGGAACTAAAACATAGAAAGCACCAGATAAATTTTAGATGTATGTATGGATGGATGATTTTAAATCTCAAAACTCAGTTTTATAAGTTTATGCCTTCAAGTCAGCCTCTATTTTTTTCAAACATACTATGTATTTTAGTTCTCTATTTATATTTAGGAATGAATAGCTGAGCAAATTTAGGAAACCATTGTGGATTTTCTCTTTACATACTGGCCTCTACCTCTACTAAAAAGCAAGATTGTCAACACTCACTAGCAATTGCTAGTTTTAGTGGTGTAAGTGGAGAGTAAGCAGTCACATTCCTCCCTTACTCATTGTAAAAATGATATTGACTCTATTCCATGTTACAACACCCTCTCTTGGAGTCCCTACCTCAGATGCGTAGATGCGTTTCTTTGGAATATGTTATTACTCTGGCCCTAGTGAATGAGAGCACATCTCTACTTCCAAGTACAGCTGGGGAAGCAGCACAGTGTAGCTAACTCAGGTACCTACTTCCACCTGTCTCTATCTTCCTAACTACCATCTACCAACTCCCAGGGCTCTATGGTGAGCAACTCTTATCTGTTCTGTGTTTTCTGAACATTCTGGTTCGTTCATAAATGTGATCTAATTTGTCTTCCTACTACCACGAATGTGTCAGAGTCTGTCTCCTGGTAAGTTCTTTGCTCCCTTTCCACATAGGCTTAACATCTGCGTTCGCCCATCGGAAGCGCTCCTTATATTTGGATCGCATTACATCCTTCACTTTTCACTTTGGATTTCTACCTGTTGTACTTGTACATCTATGTTCTGTTCCTAGCAGGCAAACCATTCACTTAGGTTAACAGCTATAACCATCTCTTCAGTTTCAGTAAAAAATAAATTCTATCACATTTAAATATGACTAATGATGGAAACATCTGCTTACTGAAGGGTATTTCTCATGTCGAAGAGATAAACTATGTATCTAAAGATCCCTACTTACAGAAGAGCTTGTACGTGGATCTCACTCTCAGCCCTTCATATAAATTTTTTTTAAGATTTTATTTATTTATTTGACAGAGAGAGAACAGGAGAACACAGGCAAGGAGAGAGGGAGAGGGACAAGCAAGCCCCCAACGGAGCAGGGAGCCTGATGTGGGATTCCATCCCAGGACCCTGAATCATGACCTGAACTGAAGACAGTCACTTAACTGACTGAGCCACCCAGGTGGCCCTTCATATAAATTTCTTTATTTAAATTGGCCTTCATGGCCCTGGCTCGCATTAGCTGCTTGTTTTATAATAAAAGGTATCACTAACATTTCCTGTGTTTATACATGCATACTAACATACCTTTCTGAAATCCTTTAAACACTATTAGAATCTTTTATTAAATAGAAATTTTTCCATATATTGAACACTAGTTAGTTGTTAATGTGAATATAAGGGTCACAGTTAGGTATTACACATTTATAAACTTCCTTTAGAATACAATTTTTTTAAAAAGGTAAGTGAGCTTTTTTAACGCAGTTCTTTAAACAGATGAAAATGTTGGTCTTGCCTTTGAGAGAAATTTTAAAAAATATTTTCATCAAAATTCTTGAGAAAATTATAGAATCATTTGTAAGAAATAATACAAATCCTATAAATATTTTACCTAGTTCTCAATGGTAGTATTTTATAAAACTGTTGTATAATATCACAATCAGAACACTGACAATCCATTGATAATCCTTCATCTTATTCAGATTAGTTCAGTTTGATTTGTACTCTGTGTATTCAATTCTATATGTTATTGTCACCTGTTTAGGTTTGTGTATCTACCATAATGGTAATGTATAGAAAAGGCTCATAAACACAGGGTTTCTGATCTTGTTCTTTTTATAACCATGTGATAACATTTTTAATATAAGTATTTTTACATTTTACATTTAGGGAAGGGTCAAAAGTCTTTTTGTCACCCCAGTTTCTGTCCAGATATTTAAATTAATCGTCTCCCTGTTCTTCCATAGAGGGCATCACTACTTGAATTATAGACTCCAGGGTGCTGTCCTCTTCCTTTTTCAGCATTGTGATATATTGCACGTCCGTACATCATCAAAGCAAATTGCCTCTTCAATGATGTGTAAGTATAATACATCATCAGAATGGGATGCAGTGATAATGCATTACCCAGAAAAAAAATGGCTATCATACTTGACAGACAAGGTCAAGGAGCAAATTCAGACAGCTTAAGCACAGCTCATGCAGAGCATTCTGGGCCTGGAAGTGAGTTTGTTTACTTAGAATAATCTGCTTGAAATGTGGACAAAGCTAAAGATGTATGTGTGCTCTGGTTTGATTCCTTTGGTAAATTGAAAATGAGGTGGTTGAACTTACACTAAAATGACATCTGGATGACATGTGAATGGGTTTCTGTCCACAGGGTGTTTTGAATCATGTGTATTTCTTACTCATTAGCAGCAAAGTGTTTTTTAGAGGAAGCTCTTCAACAAGATCGCAAACACCTTCAGGGTAGTAACTGTCTTATATTTCCTTTGTTTCTTCCATGGTGTTTAAAACATTACCAAGTACGTGGAAGACACTCAATAAATACTTGTTTAATGGAATTGAATTTGTAAGCACCAGAGACTCGTGATTCTTCTCAACATAGCTTGACACTTGGGTGCCCAGAATCTTTGTATGCTAGGTAGTAAGGTTACAGTGCTAGAATTCAGTTGGCTTACTACTATTCCATTTGCTGCCTGCTTTTTTTTTTTTTTTTTTTTTTTTTTTAAGTAGAGCTTTTTGGCCAGGAGCTATTTTTATGAAGGATTTCATTCTAGCTCATGTGGGATTAAACTTTTAAGTTTGGCTTTGGGTTGTGAGAAAAGTATAACTCATGAAGGTTGTTCTGCACTGCAAAAAGCATAGGATTCAGGAAGGGCTGTTTTTGACATTGGCACAGCAGTGTTTTCCCCCCATTTGCTGCCAAATTAGCTTCTTTAAAACATACTGTATTTATTTCTCTACTCCTTGGTTCATAGCAGTTTTATTTCAGTGTCACCAGTGAAGGAGAGCACAATATTTTGTCTAAGAGTGGGATCTAAAAATGAATCTTCTTAGGATACAAGCAATATACGTATTATGTGCTGGAAAAAAATAGATCATTCCTTTATATTGCTGTAGGACACATATGTCTCAAAAACATACATACTACAATGCATTAAATATATAGCTCACTTTAGCCAGCTCTAAAAATAACCAAACCAAATTTCTTACAATTGACTCTGACAGTGGGTGTTGAGATAGGAATATATTATTATACTTGTCCTCTTGGCCAGGGTGGTGAAATAAAGAAGGCTGTGCCAGTTCTGATTGCTCAGGGACTTTTATATCAATACTTTGTTGATAAAGGTTATGAGTTAGGGATCAGTTAGCAATGTCTGTCAGGGACCTAAGTAGAGACATGTTATATGCTGACTTGTGGAGGGAAAAGAGGTAGAGTAATAAGGCCTGAGCCTGATAAAGGTATTGAACCTGGTAAATTTGGGGGCCGTGGGTGAATCACTTAATAAAAATATATAACTTGATGTTTTGAAATCACATTGTAAATTGCATAATATATAATATGTTTTTTATTATACTGCTCATTATATATGGATTACAAAATAAAAACAATCATTAAATATTTAGAAACAAAAGGAACAATAACAGCAAAAACCTTAAGTAAAAATTATAATCCCAGTCATCCAGAGACAACAATTTATTGATATTCTTTTACATATCTTTGTGTATATTATCAACTTATATGTTACACCATATGTATTATTTAATTTAGTTTCCTCTTGTGTGTCATGGATATTTTTCAAATCAGAAGATAAGTTTTACAAAGCTTTTTAAATATTTGCATGGCAGTCAATTATATGAGTTTACCATAATTTATTAAACCACATACTTATACATTAAAGGAGAATCTAACTTTTGTGTATTTAAGTTATACTAACACTAATGATGGGTAGATAGATAGATGATAGATAGATAGATAGAAAGAAAGAAATACCGTTGACACAATGTTGCATTAGGTTCAGGTGTACAACAGAGTGATTCAACAACTGTATACCTTATGCTCTGCTTACTACAAGTGCAACTATCATCTGTCACCATACAACACATTACTTGACTATGTTTCCTTGACTATATTCCCTGTTGTAACTTTCATCCCCATGATTTATTTATTGCGTAATCGGAAGTCTAAATCTTCACTCCCCTTCACCTATTTTGCCCATCCACCCCCTGCCTGGAACCATCAACTTGTTCCCTGTGTTTATAGATCTTTTTTTTGCTTCTTTGTTCATTTTTTAAAAATTTCACTTATAAGTGGAATCATAAGGTATCTGTCTTTATCTGCCTGACTTATTTCACTTAGCATAATACCCTCTACATGTATCCATACTGTTGCAAATGACAAAATCTCATTCTTTTTTATGGCTGAGAAATATCCTGTTGTATACATATACATGTCACAACTTTTTTATCTATTAATCTATTGATGGATAATTAGGTTGCTTCCATATCTTGACTATTGTACATAGTGCTGCAATAAGCATAGGGATGAATTTATCTTTTCAAATTAGTGTTTTCATTTCCTTTGGGTAAATAACCAGCAGTGGGATTACTGGATTGTATGGTATTTCAATTTTTTAATTTTTGAGGAAAATTCATACTGTTTTCCACAATGGCTGTGCCAATTTACATTTTCACCAACAGTACAAGAGTATTCCTTTTTCTCCACATCCTCACCAGCACTTGTTATTTCTTGTCTTTTTGATACTAGCCATTCAGACAGGTATAAGGTATTATCTCATTATGGTTTTGATTTGCATTTCTCTGATGATTAGTGATGTTGAATATCTTTTTGTATGTCTGTTGTCCATCTGCATATCTTCTTTGCAAAAATGTCTATTCAGATCCTCTGCCCATTTTTAATCAGATTGGTTTGGGAGGGTTGAGTTGTATGAGTTCTTTACAGACTACAGATACTAGCCCCTTATCAGATATATGATTTGCAAATATCTTTTCCCATTCAGTACGTTGCCTTTTTGTTTTGTTGATGGTTTCCTTCATGGTGCAGAAGGTTTTTATTTTGGTGTAGATCCAGTAGTTTATTTTTGTTTTTGTTTCTTAATGATCTCAGGTATCATGTTTATTCCTTAATCCATTTTGAGTTTACTATTGTATATGGTGTAAGAAAGTAGTCTAGTTTCATTGTTTTGCATAACTGTCTGGTTTTCCCAGAACCATTTATTGACGAGTTTTTCATTTCTCCATTATATATTCTTCTCTACTTTGCCATAGATTAATTGATCATATAAGCATGAATTTATTTCTGACTTTCTATGGTATTCTCTTGATCTTTGTGTCTGTTTTTGTGCTAGTACCATACTAATTTCATTATTATAGCTTTATAGTGTATCTTGAAATTTGGGATTGTGATACCTCTAATTTTGTTCTTTTTCAAGGTTGCTTTGGCAATTTGGGGTCTTTTGTGTTTCCATATAAATTTTAGGATTATTTGTTCTGTTTCTGTGAAAAACTGCTTTTGGTATTTTGATAGGGATTGCGTTGAATCTTCAGATTCCTTTGGGTGATAGAGACACTGTAGTAATATTAATTCCTCCAATCCATAAGCGTAATATGTCTTTTCATTTGTTTGTCACACTAAGTATATTTGAAATAAGTTGTTTCTAACTCTTTCATAAAGTTTCATAAATTAATATGTTGGACCAAATGAAATACAAATTTGTGGGATTTTTTTCTTTTTCTTTTTCTTTTTTTTTTTTTTTTTTAGGCAAGCAATCGTGAGGGGGTTGTGGAGGGAGTGGGAGAGAAAGAATCTTAAGCAGGCTCCACACCCAGCATGCAGCTCACGGCTTGATCTCACAACCCTGAGATTATGAGCTGAAATCAAGAATGAAACATTTAAATGACTGACCCACCCAGGCACCCCTAAAAGGAATTATTTTAAATTACACTATGGAACATCTATGACTATGTAGGTCTTTGCAAAGAAACATATCTGATTATGAAAAGTAGGTGCAGTCAGTTCTGCTAAACCAGTTATTTTAAAGAAATGAATTTGTTCCAATACTACTGATATATTAAGGGGCAATTTGGGCATAACATAAATTCCGTATTTTCCTATTTGCTACTTTTACTTTCTTTGAGAAACCCTAGGTGGATGTACGAAACAACATCTGATTCAATGAAGATCTATGGGAATATACACAACATAAATACGTGCATACCTCAAACATCTGCCAGCTATCTCAATTCAGCACATGTGTTATGAGCTTTCCTGTATATATCTAGTGTTTCAATTTTGTACTCTTTTCAGATCATCCCTTCCCCACCAGTTCATAGTTCCTCATAAGCTGAGAACCTCTGACACTCACAGCAAACTTCAGGGGTTTTTTGAAGTATTTATTTTATTTATTTTTTTATGTATTTATTTTTGTAATAATATATTTCTTAACCATTTAACATGCATAAGTATGCTAACATTTTTGTTTCATATCTCACAAAGTTTATAAGTATTATATCAAAAATCCAAGTTTCCCATAGCTCTATATCATAACTTTTATTATAGTTATTGCAATTTGTAAGAACACAGAGGCCATATTATAATAGATCTGTTATTGTATGTGTGTGTGTGTGTGTGTGTGTGTGTGTGTGTTTAAGGGGACTTTCTGAAAGATTGCCCTAATTTAAAGTTTGTATCACTCAAGGCTAATGCTGATAAAGGATGGTAGCTGTTACTTTTCACTCATTAAGGAGCCAGAGCTATATATGATTAATTTACCACTTGTGTTCCTTTTATTGTGACTTGCTTAGGTCATAAATAACCCCCTTTCCCCTTTGAATAGACATGTATGTAGACATTTAATTTTTTATTGATTTGCATGAGCCCATAATATACAATATCACAGAGCTATTCTCAATTGGTTAAATAATTACTCCTTGGACAAATGAAGTAAATATTTCCCCAACTATTATAAGAATACCATTAATAATATTTTTATAAACACACATAACCACTGAGTGAAACTTAAGCAGTATAAACCCAAAAAATTCATGCCAAGAGACATCACACTTAGCATACTGATAACTAAAGATAAGGAAAAAGAATCTTGGAAGCATCCTGAGAAAAATGACACCTTGCTTTGAGGAAGAAAGCAGGACAAAACGACAGATTTCTCTTAGAAACCACAGGAGCCAGAAAGAAGTGACACAGTAATTTAAAAAACTGAAAGAAAAGGCCTTTCAACCAAGAACTTAATACCTTTTAAAAATACCCTTAATGACGAAAGGGGAAATCAAGACATTCTCAGATGAAGTAAAATTATTTTATTACTTGCAGACCAACCATGAAAGAATGGCTAATGGAAGTTAATATCTAAACAAAAAGGAAGTGATAAAACAAGGAAACTTGGGACATCAGGAAAACAGAAAGAATATAGTAAGCAAAATTATTTTAAACACAGTAAGATTTCTTTCTCCTCTGGGTTTTCTAAAATATATTTAACAGTTAAAGAAAAATATTATAAATTTGTCTGATGTGATTCTAAATGTATGTAAAGAAAATATTTGAGACAAATATTTATAAACATGAGAGAGTAAAGGGACAAAAAACAGGGAAAGTTTCTGTACTTCACTCAGACTGGTAAAATTACTATAGTAGACTGGGATAAATATGTATGAATAACATAAAACCCAGAGCTACCCCTACCAGTGAGAAGGTATAAAGTAAAGTGAGAAACAAAACACACAGAAAAAAAAACAAGAAAAGATAAGCTGGCAGAGGAGTACTAGAAGTCCCAGCCTCAGAGATCAGACAACAAAAAGAAATAAAAGGCATCTGAATTGGCAAAGAAGTCAAACTCGCACTCTTTGCAGATGATATGATACTTTATATGGAAAACCCAAAAGACTCCACTCCAAAACTGCCAGAACTCGTACAGCAATTCAGCAAAGTGTCCGGATACAAAGTCAATGCACAGAAATCAGTTGCATTTCTATCCACCAACAACAAGACAGAAGAAAGAGAAACTAAGGACTCAATCCCATTTACAACTGCACCCAAAACCATAGGACACATAGGAATAAACCTAACTAAAGATGCAAAGAACCTGTACTCAGAAAACAATAGAGCACTCATGAAAGAAACTGAGGAAGACACAAACAAATGGAAAAACGTTCCATGCTCATGAATTGGAAGAACAAATATGGTGAAAATGTCTATGCTACCTAGAGCCATCAGTACATTTAATGCAATCCCTATCAAAATACCATCAACTTTTTTCAAAGAAATGGAACAAATAACCCTAAAATTTTTATGGAACCAGAAAAGACCCCAAATAGCCAGAAGAATGTTAAAAAAGAAAACCAGTGTTGTCAGCATCACAATTCCAGACTTCATGCTCTGTTACAAAGTCATAATCATCAAGACAGTATGGTACTGGCACAAAAACAGACATATAGATCAGTGGAGCAGAATGGAGAGCCCAGAAATGGACCCTCAGCTCTATGGTCAACTAATCTTCAACAAATAGGAAAGAATGCCCAGTGGAAAAAAGATAGTCTCTTCAACAAATGGTGCTGGGAAAATTGGACAGCCACATGCAGAAGAATGAAACTGAGGATTTCCTTACACCACACACAAAAACAGACTCAAAATGGATGAAAGACCTCAACGTGAGACAGGAATCCATCAAAATCCTTGAGAACACAGGCAAACCTCTTCGACCTGAGCTGCAGCAACTTCTTCTTAGAAACATCGCCAAAGGCAAGGGAAGCAAGGACAAAAATGTACTATTGGGACTTCATCGAGATCAAAAAGCTTTTGCACAGCGAAGGAAACAGTCAACAAAACCAAAGATGACCGACAGAATGGGAGAAGATATTTGCAAATGACATATCAGATAAAGGGCTAGTATCCAAAATCCATACAGAACTTAATTAAATTCAACATTCAAAGAACAAATAATCCAATCAAGAAAAGGACAGAAGACATGAACAGACATTTCTCCAAAGACGACTTCCAAATGGCCAACAGACATGTGAAAAAGTGCTCAACATCACTTCGTAACAGGGAAATACAAAACAAAACCACAGTGAGATACCCCCTCACACCAGTCAGAATGGCTAAAATTAATAAGTCAGGAAACGACAGATGTTGGCAAGGATGTGGAGAAAGGGGAACTCTCCTACACTGCTGGTGGGAATTATAAGCTGGTGCAGCCACTCTGGAAAACAGAATGTTCAAAAAGTTGAAAATAAAGCTACCCTGTGACCCAGCAATCACACTACTGGGTATTTACCCTAAGGATACAAATGCAGTGATCTGAAGGGGCACGTGCACCCGAATGTTTATAGCAGCAATGTCCACAATAGCCAAACTATGGAAAGAACCTAGATGTCCTTCAAGAGATGAATGGATAAAGAAGGTGTGAGATATATATGTATACACGTATATATATGTGTGTGTGTATATATATGTATATACATACATACATAGATATGAGAATACTATGCAGCTATCAAAAAATGGCATCTTGCTATTTGTGATGACGTGGATGGAACTAGAGGGTATTATGTTAAGGGAAATAAGTCTCAATCAAAGAAAGGCAATTATCATATGATCTCACTGATATGAAGAATTTGAGAAAAAAGACAGAGGATCATAGGGGAAGGGAGGGAAAAATGAAACAAGATGAAACCAGAGTTGGAGACAAACCATAAGAGACTCTTAATCTCAGGAAACAAACTGAAGGTTGCTGGAGGGTAGGGGGTTGGGAGGGACAGGGTGGCTGGGTGATTGACATTGGGGAGGGTATGTGGCGCGGTGAGTGCTGTGAATTGTGTAAAACTGACACAGGGGTACAGACCTGTACCCCTGAAACAAATCG
Organism: Martes martes; assembly: GCF_963455335.1. Classification (NCBI taxonomy): domain Eukaryota; kingdom Metazoa; phylum Chordata; class Mammalia; order Carnivora; family Mustelidae; genus Martes; species Martes martes. Next base: position 174,935,644 of record NC_137888.1, on the reverse strand, counting down.
TATGTATATGTTAATTTAAAAACAGTAAATAAATAAACATATAAAATAAAACAAATGAAATAAACAAATAAACAAACTGGCAGGCATAAACCCTAATGTGTCCATAATAAAATTAAATGTGAATTGTTTAAATATACCAATTAAAAGGCAGCGAAGAGCAAAGTCAATTTTAAAACATCAGTTAACTCTGTGTCTCTAGAAGAAAATCACTTAAAATGTAATATAAGTAGATTTTACATAAAAGAATGGAGTATTACATACCGTACAAACATTGATCAAAGAAGAGTGGCTAAATTCATATCAGACAAAATAGATTTCAGAGAAAAGACAATTATTAGACAGAAAGGGTGATATATGTGTTAATCCACAGAAAAGGTCTAGCAACCCAAAAAGTGTATGCATCAAACCGAGCTGCAAAATATATAACTCAGAATATATAATAACTCAAAATATATAACTCAGAAACCAATAGAGCTAAAAGGAAAAGTAGACAAATCTGCATAATAACTGGAGACTTCTCAAGAATTGAAAGAACTGTTAGAGGGAAAATTAACAACGGTACAGGAAAACTCAGCAAAAATTTCAACCAACAGGATCTGTATGAAATACTCAATTCAACAACAGCATGCCATGTATAGTTTCTTTGCAAGTGTCCATGGAACATATACCATAAACCATATGGTGGTCTATATAACAGGCCTCAACAAATATAAAAGAATTAAAATCATAGAGAATGATCTCTGATGAAAAATGAAATCCAAATAGGAATCCATAACAGAAAGGTAAAAGAAAAATCTCTGAACGTATGAAAACTAAACAACACACTTCTTTTTTTTTTTTTTAAGATTTATTTATTTATTTATTTGTCAGAGAGAGAGAGAGAGGAGCGAGAGTGAGCACAAGCAGACAGAGCGGCAGGCAGAGGGAGAAGCAGGCTCCCTGCCGAGCAAGAAGCCCAATGTGGGACTCGATCCCAGGACGCTGGGATCATGACCTGAGCTGAAGGCAGCTGCTTAACCAACTGAGCCACCCAGGCATCCCTAAACAACACACTTCTAAATAATCCATGGGTTAAAGAGGAAGTTGCAAAAGAAAATTGAAAAAAACAAAACAATGAACTATATAAATATTAAAATACAATATATCAAAATTCATTGGAATAACATTGATGTGTTTGGAGAATAAAAGTCTCATATCAATAATCTAAGATCACAAACACAACAACCTAAAAGAAGAAAGGCAAAATTAACCCAAAGCAAGCAGAAGGAAGGAAATAATAAAGAGAAGAAAATAACTATATGAAATTGAAAATAGAAAAAGAACAGAGAAAATCATTGAAAGAATGCACACCAAAATTAGAAGTTTAATATCACTTACATATATTAAAAATTAAATAATATGAAAATCTGTAATAAAGTAGTATATTAATATATAATAATAAAATAAATATAATGTAATGTATTTGTTTTATATTTATGTATTATACATATTTATATTTTATATAAAATATAATAATTAAATAGTAAATGTTTCATCAGTAAATCTGATGAAATGTATACAGGACTTTTATGTGAAAACTACACAATGCTGATTAAAGTAATCAAAGACAATCTAGTGGAGAAAAATTGTGTTGTTAAATTGAAAGAGTCAACATAGCAGGGCGCCTGGGTGGCTCAGTGGGTTAAAGCCGCTGCCTTCGGCTCAGGTCATGATCCCAGCATCCTGGGATTGAGCCCCGCATCAGGCTGTCTGCTCAGCAGGGAGCCTGCTTCCTCCCTTCTCTCTCTGCCTGCCTCTCTGCCTACTTGCGATCTGTCTGTCAAATAAATAAATAAAATCTTAAAAAAAAAAAAAAAAAAGAAAGAGTCAACATAGGAAAGACTTCAGTTTGTCCCCAAAGGATATGTCACTTAACAAAATTCCTATAAAGTCCCAGCAAAACTGCAGATATAGACATTATTTTAAAATCTATATGGAAAGACAAATGAACAAAACAGTTATGTAAAAGAAGCAGAAAGTGGGAGGAAGCAGTTAACTCAATTTCAGGACTGATTAATCAAGATGGTTTGGTATTTGCAGAGCAATAGACACATAGATCAATGGAACCAGACGTAAAACCCTGACTCTGATTCACCTTCACACATCCAACTGATTTTAAACAAATGTGCAAAGTAGTTCAAAGGAACAAAGACAGCCTTTTCAACAAATGATGCTCGAGAAATAGAACTTTCATAAACAAAATTTAAAAACATGAAAAAATACCTGTCTCACACTCTACAAAAATTAACTCACAATGGATCATGGACTTCAGTGTAAATGTGAATTCATAAAACTTTTAGAAAACATATAGGAGAAATTATTGGGGCTCTAGAACTAGGCAGAGTTCTTAGATTTGATACCGAAATTATCCATAAAAGGTAAAATAAATTTAAAAACTTTTTTTTAGCAAAAGTTCTTATTGAGAGGACAGAAAGAAAAGTTAGAGATGGAAAGAAAATATTTGCAAATCATATATCAATGGATATATATATATATAATAAATATATATATATAGAAAATATAGACAATACTCAGGACTCAACTTTCAAATAGCAAACAATCCAGTTAAAAATGAGTAAAAGATACTGGGTGCCTGGGTGGCTCAGTCGGTTAAGTGTCCGACTCTTGATTTCATGTCAGGTCATGATCTCAGAGTTGTGATACTGAGCCTTGTGTTGGGCTCCATTCTGTGCATGGAGCATACTTAAGATTCTCTCTTTCCCTCTCCCTCTGTTCCTCCCCTCCTCTAAAGAAAATAAAAGAATTAACCCCCTCCAACATACATCTATATATATTCGACTCCTGTTTCAAAAGCTGTTGTTTTAGCAGGTTTATAGTACATTTTCTGATCTTCTACAATAAAACGTGATTACTTTTCATTTTTTTCTCTTCTAAACAGTTTGCTTCTTGTGCAAGGATCTGTGAAAAAATAAAAGGTACTATTCAGATTAGAGTTGTTGCAAAATGCACCGTGTGTATTTATCATACGATGAAGGATTATCATAAATCATAAAAATGTGATTGTTAAGAAAATGAAAAAGAAATGTAGTCAAAAAAGAAGATTTCAGGGGCGCCTGGGTGGCTCAGTGAGTTAAAGCCTCTGCCTTTGGCTCAGGTCGTGATCTCAGGGTCCTGGAATCGAGCCCCACATGGGGCTCTGTGCTCAGCAGGGAGCCTGCTTCCCTTCCTCTCTCTCCGCCTGCCTCTCTCCTTACTTGTGATCTCTGTCAAATAAATAAATTTAAAAAAATTAAAAAAAAAGAAGATTGCATTTGCATAATTTTCAAAGGTCAGCGTAATACAACACGAACCTTGAACTTTAAAAATTTGGCCAAAATGCAGGCATTGTACTTTCCTAAGATAACAGTTTTCTTTCTTCCTTTCTCTCTTCTCTTCCCATCTCTCCCCTCTGCTCTCCCTCCTCCCCTCCTTCCTCTCTATCTCTCTTTATCTCTTCTACCACCCCACCTTTTGTGTGCTATTCATTCTGTTATAGTAACAATGTCATGCATATTTATATAGTTTAGAAAAAACACCTATAGGTGATTCAGGTTATTGAACCCTTTGCTTCATACTTAGGGAAGTAAAATATAGAGAAATCCCATTGCATTTTCATTAAAACATTCTATTACATTTGAGTAAGTCTTAAGGTAAGAGTTGTTATATTCTTTAAAAACTTCTAAATGCCCCCTTACCAAAAGTTGTTGGTAGAATTCAATTTTTGTGGTGAACAGGGATATTTGGAGAAAAGGGTAGGTGAGTATATAAAGGTTAAAATCTTTTAAATTTTGTTCATGTTATTTGGTGATTTTCACTACATTTTACTACATTACTTTTGGTGGTTTATTAAATTGTTTAATTATTCAGGATTGGGTAGGTTCCAAGTGATTCCAACTCGCCTTAACTAGCTTAGTGATTCTTAATCTGGTTGCATATTTGAATTACTAGGGGAGTTTCCCAAATCACAACTCAAAGCAACCATTGATTTAACTTTAGAAATTTAATTGTATTTTGTGCCATAATGACTAAAGTGTCCAGTTGTATGTCCACTTGGTTTCAGGCCTAACTAGATCCAGTACTTCAATTATGAAGTTAGAATGTTTTATCTTCTTTTATGACTCATTTCTGTCCACATGTTGACTACATTCTCTTATAAATAATTTTTTGCATGTGGTTGGAGGTGACCACTGCCATCTCTACCTCATTCGTGGTTCTTAGTATAAGAATGTTCATATCTTGTAAAGTCAGATTAGGTGATATGACTGTATGTGGGGCAGAGCTAATGCCGTTAATTACATGAAATGGGACAGAGGAGATTTTTCCAAAGACAGGAACCCTGGATGTATCTATTAATTTATTCCATCAATCAGCAGTCAGTCAGTTGGTCAACTTTAGAAGTAGATTCTCTTCAGAGAAATTAATGATGTTTTATAGAAAAAGTAAAAGCTGTTTCTGTTTATTTTTACTCTTTTTTTGCATTCTTCTCGCAATTATATTTTGAACAGAAAGTTTACTTTTCTTAAACTGAGCGTTTTAATACTTAAAAAGTGCAGTCTTCTATCTTCAGACATATCTCTCTGGTTAATTATGTTTCATGTGTGAAAAAAAAATTACAAATACGAAGTAAGCAATTTTTGTATTGCAAGTTAGTTTCAGGTTCTTTGCTTAACACTCTGAAAGCGTTATCTCGTTTAACTGCATATTTGGGTTCTTAGGACTGGTATAACAAAGTACCACAAACTGGGCCACTTAAAACAAGAGAAGTTTATTGTATCATGTTTCTGGAAGCTTTAAGTGCAAAATCAAGGTGTCAGTTGGGCAGAGTTCCCTCTGAAATCCTTTGGGGAATGCTTCCTTGGTTCTTTATAGCTTTGAATGAAGCTATCTAATTCTTGGCATTTCTTAAAGCTGTATAACTCCAGTCTCTACCATCAGCATCTCCCAAAGTTCTGTCTGTGTGTATTTTTGTCTCCTTAAGGCATCTTTTTATAAGGACACTAGTCATTTGGGGTTAGGAGCCTACCCTACTCCAGTATGACCTCATATTAACTAATTAACTCTGTAACAACCCTGTTTCCAAATAAGGTCACATTCCATGGTACTGTGGGTTAAGACTTCAATATATCTTTTTTTGGGGGGAGGACACAATTCAGCCCATAAAACTGTGTGAAACTGTTATTACATTTTTCAGGTGAAGAAATGTGTGTATGTTGAGTCATTTGCCTAGTACTACAAGTATCAGAACCAGGATTTCATGAGAATTCCATCTCCAGAATACCAAGCAAAGATGAGTTATTCACCTCACTTCTTGAAGCTGATTACAGTTTTCCATTGCCTGAGTGTGGTGTCACTGTCTAACATGAATATAAGAAAAACCTACCAAACAAGAGCATAGCATAAGGAGATTAGTGCTGAAAAGAATCTCTCACACTACATTTTACAGAGCAGATAGTAGGAATTTGTTGAATGAATGTTAGCCAACTGGAAAATAAAATGTGATGTAGAAATTTCCACCATACATTTCTTCTACTGATTGATGATCATCCATAATTCATTTGCCCATATAAAATATGATCAAGATTTATAATAATTATCCTAAAAATCTAGAACTGTGAGGAATCTATCATATTGTCTTACTTAATAAAATTATTAAGATGAATCTGATATAGCTTAATTTTAGAGAGAAATAGTCTCATGTCAAAAATTATAAATAGGAAAGAACAATATTACTGTTATTTAACTAATTGTCAAAATAAAGTAGAACTTGCTACCCTTAAGTATATCTTGGTTAACTTATCCATATGTGGATGAAAAGAGAGATAAGCTAAACAAATTCTATTTTAGAATATTTCAGAGGTTTATTTTGCCCATATATTTGAGATATATGAAGTTTTTTTTTTAAGATTTTTTATTTTAGAGAGAGTATGAGCATGAGGGGCAGAAGGAGAGGGAGAGAGAATTTCAAGCAGACTTCCTGCTGAGTGCAGAGCCTGATTGGTGGGGGAGGGGGCTTGATCCTACCCCCTGAAATCACAACCCTAGTCAAAGCCAAATCTTTTGGTGTCTGGGCCACGCAGGTCCCCCCAGAATATTTTTAATTAAGTATGTGTTTTCATTTTAAATTAATAAAGAAAAAAACAAACTAAATTATCACATTTTGTATCAGGTATTCATTTTACCACTGAAAAGTTACTATGTCACTATGAGCAAATTGCCTGAAAAGCAGAATAGACATTATACTGAAAAGTAGTTAAAGCTAAAAACTCTGGTGTGCATTATGTTAGGACAGCCAATGCCATTCAGCAGATGTGCTGGTGTTTACTCCAGTTCTTTACTGAGACTAGCTCCAGAACAGGGATGCAACTTCAAATACCTTAAAACCAATTCAGGTAATATACATGAGTGAATTGGATGGGGGAGTAGAAATGTGGGAACGTGAGAAGGTGGGACATGTGGGAAAAAACCAGGATGCTCTAAAGAGTAAATTCCATCTCATGGCATTGAAAGTCTTTTTTTTTTCTTTTCCTAATTTCTGAAATATCGTGCTAGCCAATTGAAGCAACTGTGAGTTCCTCCTTAGATTCCATCAGCAGGCAGTGTGGGCGTAAGAAGAGCTGCTGCAATATGTAATTACAGAAATAAAACAACTCAACACTAAACACACATATGAAGAGTTAGTTAGCTAAATAGCAGGACCTAAATCAAATAGCAGGACCATCATCGAATAGCATCCCATCTAACAATAGATCAGTGAACTTAATTTATGTATAAAGTTAATATGCAGATTTTATTACATTTTTGACACCAGTTTTCCAGGGACAGAGGAACCTCTGCACAGTGATCGATCTGTCTGCTTGCATTCACAGTGCAGAACAAGCAGGTGTTCTGCAATCCATTCTATAGGTGGGGTCTTTTCATTATTTGAATAACTTCCCTAAAGAACCACGTATAACAATGGAAATAAGACCTAAATTGGTATGGTTGGCAATTTTCTTTTACTATTAATGAGTAGTAGATGCATGAAAGCAGACTTCACGAAATAATGAGGTTTCTCATTCAGTTTTTGAGGGAGATCATATCTTACTATTTAGAATATAGAAGTGTATATCCTCAATATGATTTTAAATCTTCCATACCATAAACTTATGAACAATAGGAGTAGGCCATTAAGAATAGGATATTTATGGGCGCCTGGGTGGCTCAGTGGGTTAAAGCCTCTGCCTTCGGCTCAGGTCATGATCCCGGGATCCTGGGATCGAGTCCCGCATCGGGCTCTCTGCTCAGCAAGGAGCCTGCTTCCTCCTCTTTCTCTCTCTGCCTGCCTCTCTGCCTATTTGTGATCTCTGTCTGTCAAATAAATAAATAATAAAAATCTCAAAAAAATTAAAAAAAAATAGGATATTTACTATCATTCACTTATTCTCATTTGAAAAAGCAACACAATAGGGCAAAACAATTTAAATGTTCCTTTCTTAAAATAATTTTATGGAAATTACTCATTATATTTTTAGAGTAAAATTTGTGTATCTCTTCTGTATACGTACACATTCACAACTACCATTGATTTAATTTTTTAATGTTAAACAAAAAATTTTTTTAAACTTACCTAGCCGCCTATTTATAAATGCTTTCTAGAAAGTGTGTGTGTGTGTGTGTGTGTGTGTGTAGTTCTCAGTTCCTTACCATGTCTGTGTTGCTCTGATAGCCATTCTACTAGTTGGGGGAAGGGAAAATTAGGAGTGGCACCTGCCAATGTTAGACTCATGGAAGGATGCTTTGTAATACAGACTTAATATTAGGTAGAAGATAGATACAGTTTTAACACAGCCAACTACTAAAATTATACTAAGAATGGGGCTGGAGAAAGAGAAAAGACATTTAGCTTTTGAATAAATCTGGAGAGGACTACTGGAAAAAGATGAAATTCATATGCTGATGTTTCTAAACATATCTATTCAATTTGTTTTAAAAAATTCTGCTGAGTAGATCTGAAGATCTAACTGGCTTTACGAAGTGATTCATGGAATCAGCATACTATGTAGCAAATAGAGGGGAGCTTTGAGGAGCTGTACAATACAGAAGGTTCTAGAAAGGAGGATGGGGCAAAGTGTTATTAGTGAAAGAAAAGAAAGGATTATTTCAAGCAAGGTTACCTTTCCCTAGGGGGAAAGGTACGGGAGATCTTACCAAGCACATTATCTCATTTTCCTTTGGGGGATAGAGAAAGCCTATGAGACAGATTTACCTCATTGATGCAGAGCAGAAATTCCAGATTGATTGGCATAAAGTTCCACTCACTGAAATTAAGTTTGGTATGCTGGCTGAAGGGCAAGTGACTCCACTTTGGGCCTTTACTTACCTTTTTTAAGAATTCAAAGGAAATGAAAGCCCTCTTCTAAGGTAAAAGGAGAAGCTGGTGATGTGTTAACTGTTACGGATATGTGAAGAAAAAGCAGCATTGATGAAAGAAGGATTTTTTTTAAAAAATGATGGACTGGAGAAGAGAGAAGGTTCACATTAATAAGACACTCTGTCTATGTGTGGTAGAGAAGACAAGTTGTCCATGAGGGATGCTCTCCAGACATGGCCAAGCCTTGAACATTAACCTCTGTACCTTTGTTTGATGAAAAAAAAATTTGTATCCAGACCCTTGCCACTCAAAGTTGATTTGTAAACCATCAGTACTGGTGTCACCTTGGAGCTTGTTAGAAATGCAGACTCTCGGGCCTCATCCCATGCTTATTGAATTGGAATCTGCATTTTAAGAAGATACCTGGTGCACATTAAATTGGAGATTGAACCAGGCTATAGAAAGCTAACCTACAGGGTCTATGTATAGACTGTTTGGCCCAAGACATGGTACTGCTGTCTCTCCTCACCATTTTATTCTCTGTCAGCATATTGACTATGGACAAAAGACAGAACCCTGAAACCTGATTTATTACAGCTTTACATAAACGGCACACTGAAGGAGACTAGTACAGAGGAAAGGAAAACCGGCAGCTCTGAAACTTTCACCTCTTTTCAATATTCTTAAAAATTTAGAGAGCTGTCTTTTAAAGCACATTTTCTCCCTGGCAGTTTAATCTTTGTAGTCCAACCTGTGAGAGGATCTCGAAGACTCCCTCATGCATGATTGAGCTGTGCTAGCTGACAGGCTATGAGCCCTGCCATCCCAGCCCACCTCTTTGCTAGCCTGCTCCCCCATGTCCTTTATTAGAAGGACCTCAAAACTGTGGAAAACAGCTAGTGACTTGACACTGACCATCAACTCCTTAAAGACACTCAATTTACTTTTGCACTTCCACACAGAATTTGCATTTCTAAAGGAGGGAGGGAACAGCATTGACTATAACCTAGACTTTTCTTCCCAGAAGCAAAAGTACATTACCAAAACGTGTTAAGAGGAGGCTGTACCTATTTCTTGAGATCATAATATTTTGTGTCACTATGTGCCCTGTTAATACATTTCAAATCTCTGAGGATTTCGTTTTTATCTTATATCCAGAGTTTCCACTAAAAAGCAAAAAGTACATTTGAGCTCACTTTCCTGTCCCCTGTACATGGATTAATTTAATGATCAATTGAATGACATGGACATATATCTCTTTTAAATCTATGTAGGTAGAAAGTACAATTGGGCAGGGCTAATCTGTCAAAAGCAAAATGAAATTTTCAATTTGGAATTGATTGGATTGTTAGGGGATTAAGCCCTCTGTTGGTAATGCTCTGTGGCTTGCTCTGCGGCTTGGGCAGTTAGAAGGAAAAGGATTTGGGTTTCTGCTTTGTAAATAAATCTGTAAAGTTTTCAAAGGATTTGCTATGTCTTTGGGGAGTCACCATTGTACTTGGTGACTGTCAAGATCTGGCATTTTTCTGCTTGGGAGGAAAGCAAGATGGACCTCAGATCTTTTCCTCAGTTTATCAACATCTTTTGAAAAATGAATTGATTCTTTGGCTTTAGTGGCACCTAATGACCAAAGAAAATCAAGAAAAAGGACAAGGAAGAGTAAAGTAAGAATAAAAATTTAGCAAATGTTATGTAGGACACTAAGCAAACATAATAGTATGAGGAGGATATGTAGATGCTTGCACAAAAGAAATATCCACTATTTAATTTTTTAAAATTTTGTAATAGTTTTAGATTTATAGAAAAATTACACAGTTCATACGGAGGGTTTTTCTCCCCCACCCAATGACCCCTACTATTAACATCTTACATTAAGATGGTACCTTTGTTTCAATTAACGTAATAGTATCAATGGTACCTTTGTTTTGATTAATATAGTAGTATCGATACATTATTAGTAATTTAAGTCTCTGTTTTATTCAGGTTTCTTTGGTTTTAATCTGGAGTCCTTTTTCTGTTTCAAGATATGTTACATTTTGTTGTCGGGGAGTAACAATTCCTGTCCCCTCAAGGGTCCTTCTAGCTGGACTAAGAATCAAATTGTCATGAGAGAGATTAACAGGAAAAACTCAAATTTAATAGGCATACATATGGGAAAATCTACATAGACATGGAAATTCCAAAGATAGACAGGCAAAATGAGGTATATATGTCAATTTGGACTAAGGAAAAGGTGGTCAGGGTCTGGGATTTCAGAGGAAAGGAATGCACTTCACAGGGTGACAAAAAGAACAGATGTTTGGTAAATTAGATGTTAGCCCTGTCATATAGATGGTCACTCAGATAAAGTTTATCTTTCTTAATAACCCTTTTTCTGGGAAAGACCACAAATTTAGATTCTTTTGTATGGTTGAGGAGGGACAGAATTTCCTTTTGAGCCATAGGGTCACAAGTGCTTTCAGCTTAAAATAATGCACATGCCAAAGTGACACAATCTGGGGGAGGCTGTTCTGAACCCCTTCGTTGTCTTGTTTTCTTAAGCACCTCTTGACTGTGAGTGTTTCTCAGACTTACATTTAATGACCTTAACATTTTTCAGTAACAGTCTTTAAGTATTTTGTAGAATATCACTCATTTAATGTACATATAATGTTTTCTACATGATTAGACTGAGATCCAGGTTTTTGAGATAGATAAAAATGCCATGCTCATCACATCATCCCAAGGATAAATGCTATCAACATGACATCTCTTTTACGTTGACCTTGATCACTTGACTGAGGTGATGTCTGTCAGGTTTCTCCACCGTGAAGCTAGTTTTTTGCCCATTATGTACTGTACACTTTGGAAAGAAGTTACTATACACAACCCATATTTAAGGAGAAGAGCATTATGCTCCACTTCTTGAGGTATAGGGAGAAGAGTATCTACATTAATTTTTTGACATTCTTCTACACGGGAACTGTGTTTATTCTCCTTATTCATTGATTAATTTATCTATTAAATATAATTAAATCACCACTTCATGTATTTTATTATGGACTCATGAATATTTGTTGTAATTTGGATTATAGTGTTAGATTTTTCTGGGAATGCCTGGGTGGTTCAGTCAGTTAAGCATCTGCCTTCAGCTCAGGTCGTAATTCTGGGGTCAGAGTCCTGCATTGGGCTCCTTGCTCAATGGGGAGCCTGCTTTTCCCTCTTCCTGCCACTCCCCCTGCTTGTACTCTCTCTCTCTCTCTGACAAATAAGTAAATAAAACCTTTAAAAAAATGTTAGATCATTCTGGCTTTAGCCATTGGGGATATTTTAGATGGCTCCTGGAATATGCCATTCTTAAAAGCACAAAGAAACAGTGATGAGAAACCAGAAAGCTGGAAAGCCATAGTTTCTAAGGTACAATATATAGTAAAAAGAGCCTAGCATCTATAGACAAAAGTCTAGTTTAGAATTTCTGGTTGACCAAGCTTTGTCAACCACCAGCAGTAGAATCATGCTTCATGTCACTGGTGTGGACACTAGGAATACTATTAAGGCCTGGCTGTACTCAAAACTAAAATTAAAGAATGCTTCACCTTTGTTAAAATATAAAATGAGTCATTGTTAAAACACACTAAGTGGGAATTCACTATGCAAATGTGATACTTTATAATGATATCCAACGAGTAGTAAGCATGATTTACCAAGAATAGACTACAAATCTCAACATTGCTTTTCCATAGGATTGCTGATAGAAATGCAACAAAAGGAATAGGAATTGAATAAGTGAATGGACAGGAGGCTTTCAGATATCGCAGAGTTGTGTTAGGCATGGGGAGAAGCAATTCAGATTAGCAAAGTTCCAAAGATCCCACTGACAGATCTGTATGGCAAAACTTCATATTCTAAAGAGCAGGAGTTGCTAGGAACCTTTGATGTGAAGAACACTGTAACAAGGGAAAAAATAAAAATAAAATAAAAAATGCCTTGGGAGAAGCTTTTATGGATTAATGGTATTCCTCATGGGACACGGGTGGGTGAGTGAAAAGTTATAAATCCTTGTTATATATTTAACAGAATTCAACAGAAGAATTTCATATTTTAGTTTATGAAAACCAGGAATTTAGACTGTAACATTGTTTGTTAAATTCAGTGTTTAATCTGGAATTGAATTGTACTAAAGGGTCGGGTGCCATATTGTATAGAAAATGCCTTCATGAGTTAAGTCAATGCTTATTAAACATGAAATTAATCAGCAAGTCGTTGTCACTGAAGCTTTTAGTCTCTACCAATGTTAACTTGGAGTTGGACATGATAGGCACCCAAATGAAGCTACAGCACTTCTTAAGGCATTTTGTGAATGTTATTCATGCAAACTTCAAATAGGTTTTCACCCCTGTAAACTTAACAGTTACTCTAGAAAAGATGTTCAGGTTACCATTTGCCCCAGACTGCCTGATTTCTACTTTATTGCCACCTTTGTTACAATCCAGGACTCATTAGTTCTTTGCAGATAAGGATAGAATAGTAAATAACATTCAAATCAGTGATACAACGATTTAGCTTTCCATGGGCATGTACCAGAAATCCATGTTTAATTCTCCTTATCACTTCTTATGCATACACAGCCTCTCCATCTGCAGTTTATCTCTAGTGGTAGTAGGGTTGCAATAAAATTACATACCTTACTTCAGGTACTGTTCTAATTACATCCAGTATACCCACACAGTCATAGTTTTAATGAGTAACTTTTGCTCAGTAGCAATTTGCAGTTTATAAAGATCTTTCACATGTTTTAAAAATGTGAATCTCAGCCCCTGTACATTGATGTCCAAAAGCAAAAAAACAAAACAGTGACATACTTTTTCATATTATTTGTATCTAAATCTCACCAAGAATTTGGAAAATTTAACCTCAGTTTTTTTTCAGGGTTTCTCCAAACTTGAAATATGCTTTGGGTATGTATGGAATCTTAAGTAGTGCCAAGATGAACCATGGGCTCTGGGTCAGTGGGTCATCTGCACCGGTTAATAATAAGACATTATATCAGGGCTTGTGGTTCTCTGAATTATCTATGGCTTTTGCCTTTATCCATCTTTATTCACTACTTACCCTTACCCTCAAGTCTTACCCTTACCCTACTTACTTACCCTCAAGTCTTCATACCTTTTCTGAATCACCACCCTGGACCTACTATTATCTGTTTTCAACATTCCCCATCATTTTTGCTATGTCTCTGTTTTTGAGACAAGCACTTGGCTTATGCGTAGTACATCGCCTCTGTTCGGCCAAGCTTAGAAAGAGCCAGGTAGCCATTTTGACTCTTTCAAGTTTGTTCTCAAGTATATTCACCTACTAAACCAACAAGCACAAGCTCATTGAGTGGACAAATGCAATATGCAGAGAGAGAAAAATAGGATATATATCTGAAAATATAATCCCAGTACATATCACTTTATTTGATTTACACAGTGGAATGCAGATTAGGTCTTTTTTGCCCCCCACTTTACGGAAAAATACATTTGGAATTGATGGAACTCACAGAGCCTGTTAGTATCAGCATCAGACTTGGAAACACATTCCTCTGGGACTATATTTTACACAGTCCTTTCCATTTTATCATCCTGCATCTTTTAGTTTAGAAGTAAATTCTTTCAGTATTCCACAAATGTTTATAAAAGCCTACTATATTCAAAGTATGATGTTAGGCACTGCAGACTAGAAATAGGATCATGTGGTTATTTTGATGAAGCACCTTCATTTTATAGATGGGAAATTGGGATTTAGGATCATTAAGGGCTTTAACTATGAGCATAAAGATAGTGAGTGGCAGTCACGATTCATAGTCTAAAACTCATTAAACTCTATCTGGCCTGATAGAGTTTCAGTCTGAACAAAACATACTTCTGAACTTCGGGGAAATTTGATGATTTAAAGAGATGAACAGTTGTTAGTAATACTGCAAGATTTTACTGTCTGAGATAGTATCTTCTGTGAGTGACAAGAAGTAAGGTGAAGATGAATGACAAAACCTTTCAGCTGGAGGGGTCAAGGGCACAGTCAAAGAGGAAGTGGAATTTGGTTTGGGACTGATAAATATTTGGGATTTCAACAAGTGGGAATCTCAGCTAAAGATGCTCCAAGCAGAAGAAAGGGCACAGCAAGAAATTCCACAAAATCTTTCTGATGATTGGAAGAATCTGGTTATCATAGATGGAATAGAGAACATCTGAAAGAAAAGAGATTAAGACGAGTAGTTATGATGAGGCACATGTAGCCTCAAGGCATCAAGGATAAGTGAGTTGTCATGGTCTTTAGGAATTTACAAGAATTCTATGTTGTTTTCCAGTTGAATTTGGATATCAGAGTAAATACTTTGTCTTGCCTTTTTCTTGTTAGACCTACTTTCCTTCATCTCTTTAGGGCCGCTCTGTTTATCTCCTTTCCTCCTGACATACTCTTCATCTTCTCCAAGCTTTGCTACACATTTTTCCATCTCTGAGTGCAGTGGAAAGAAACACAAGGAGAGACTTTCTCATGAATTACTTTTCCCTATGGAGAGGGAAGGGGAGACTTCGAACTGATGACATCTTTCAGAGAAATTATATAGTCCCAAGTACATTTCTTCTTATGGGAGGAAAAATCTGAATGTGTTTCTCAAGTAAAATAAGAAATTGAGATTTTTTTTTTTTGCTAATGTGATTAATGCTGTGTTTCAGAAATACAAATGAGATGTACTTAGTTTTTGAACATGGGCTAATTTGCACCCCCCTCTTGTTTTCCTCCCTCTTTGTTTTTGTTCTTTTGCAAAACCAAAATTTCTAGAATTTGGAACCTCCATGAGGGAAGGTACTTTATCTACTTTGTTCACTGCTGTATCCTGGGGGCCAATATATGTGTTGCACACAGTTCACACAATGAAGCTGGTTGTTTTTAGCTCAGTCTGGATTGTACTTAATGCTCTTTTTCGAAGGTCTAAGTCTGATTGTGTAATCAATTGTTTAGACAAGAGATGCATAAATTAATGGAATTAGATAATCCCAATGGCCTATCCAGGATTAAATAACAAAACTATAATT
Organism: Martes martes; assembly: GCF_963455335.1. Taxonomy (NCBI): domain Eukaryota; kingdom Metazoa; phylum Chordata; class Mammalia; order Carnivora; family Mustelidae; genus Martes; species Martes martes. The sequence goes on along the minus strand of NC_137888.1, from coordinate 174,920,197 downwards.
GTACTCCATTAGACGTACTTTTATATAACAACAGCATATTAAAACATGTTTGTTTAGATTGTTATCAGTGAGGTCTGAAAGTCAGCTAAAAGAGGAAGCAGAGCATGGCATTTGATAGCTGTACAAGTCCTTTTATTGTTTCAAATGCACTCTAACACCAGGCACATCATTTAGATTTTATGACAAGATGCAATAACCAGCCACCTGTGAAGATAAAATATATTTTTCCAAATAAAATTTCTTTCTAACAAGCTTTATTATGCATATTCCGTTTGTGGTCTTGTCATACTAGACATAGGTGTCACATGTTAGGCATAATGAAGAGACTTATCTTCAGGATAGTTTTGCAAGAAAAACTATATCCCAAAGAAGGATTTATGCCAAACCAGAAAATGATTTATTATGAATCAAACGACTCTGAATCTTTCACAACAGGACTGGGATTAGAGACAACTAGGAGAGAGTAACACACATTTGTGTCCATCAGAATTCATCTACATTTCATAAATAAGAGTCAAAATAAGTGGTTTCTGTTGGGCTGAAAGTTTTCAGGTAAAGTCAATTTTAATCAAATTAATTCAATGATTAATCTCCTTAAATTAAGGTACATTTCACACTGGTATAAATTCAGTGGTTGCAATGCAGTCAATAATAAAATAACACTCATGGTATCTACATCTCTCTCCCATCCATTTTTCTCTACAGAAGTAAAGTCTTCTGATTTTAGTTTTTATGAATGTTATGTCTATAAAAGAGTGGACAAAGAGGAGATTATTTTCTTTTTACTTGTGTCTGAAAATGTCTTTTCCTTCCTTCTTTGATCCCTTCCTCACTCTTTCATTTTCTTCTCAATCCTCCCAAATGTAGTTATCTGTCCATTGCCTTTGTGCATATAGAATAGATGATGACCAATTTAATAAATACTCTTTTCATTAGTAACAAACTTGATTTTCTCTCTCAGGATACTTTTGGGAGTATCTTTCTATTTTTAGTGTACAAAAATTTCAGGGGCACCTGGGTGCCTCAGTTGGTTAAGCGTGTGCCTTATTCTCAGGTCATGATACCAGGGTCCTGGGATTGAGCCCCATAGCAGGCACCCTGCTTCTGCCTCTCCCTCTGTCCCTCCCCCTGCTTGCACTCGCACTCCCTCCCTCTCTCTCTCTCTCTGTCAAATAAATAAATAATATCTTTAGAAAAAGAGAAATTTTAAAACAATATATTTTGGTTCATTATCTTCTTTTAGTATCTCTTTGTTGTGTTCTCTCTGAGATGTTGGACCTTCTGAGTTTGTCTTTTTTAAAGATGATTTTTGTTTTCTTCATGGTTTAAGAGAATTATTTAACATTATTTAAAAGCTTTATAATTAACTTTTGACAATTATGTTTTTATTCTTTAGGAGTTATTTTTTGGGTTTACATTTTTATAGCATACTATTCTTTTTAATGATTGTATTAGGATTTTGAATCTTTCTGTATAGATTATAACTGCAAGGCAAGTGGATGAGACAAAAGGGCTGTAATGTAATGTCTGCAGACATATTTAATTGTGGCAACGATTGTTGTTGGCATTAAGTAGGTAGAAGCCAGAGATGCTGCTAAACATCTTACAACACACAAGACAGCCCCCAACCAAAACAAACAAATTTAACTGGCCCCAAATGTCAATAGTGCCAAGTTTTAGAAGTCCTGTTTTAGAGACATTGATTTCTCTTCCTCTATAATCCTTAAGCCCCATGTTGATAGGTAAAAAAGAAGAATGTTTTAAACACTGGAAAAGAATAAAGGTTGAATGGAGGATTACGTGCTATTAGTGTTGAGAGAGGCAAGAGAGGGATCAAGTAGAAGTGAGGTCATGAAGAGCCTTACTGTCATGCTTAGTGGTATGAATTTAGAGCAGAAAAATAAAACTAGGCGATATATGAGAGAATTTCTTGGAAACCTCAGAAGTCTTCCAATGTGATAATAAGACTTAATGAGAAGAAAATAGTTTTTTGTGTGAATAAACATTTTAGGGGAGAGGGTCAGAAGAAGCTAAAGCATTTGTAATCCCAAAAGGTCTTTGAGGTACAAATAGCTGTGCCTGTAATGGTTTTGTCTTGCTTTTTTTCCCCCCTGCTTCTTAAATACACTCAAATTTATTCTAGGTGACACCATATCTACTGCTAATGTCCATTTGGGTTAAATAGAATGTTAAACATCTTCACAAAAAGCTTGAAGGAGATGGTGTTGCTCTTCTCAGTCTAGAGGTGTATTTTTATTTATGAATATAGAGTCATTCTCTATGAGGTTTTATCTGGACTTGGATACTAGATTACGACACAGGTGCCAGAAAATGTAGCATTTCATGTCTCAGGTAGAAGTGTAATCTGTCACCCTCCCTACCATCCATAATTTTTCAGTCCTTTTATATGTGCAGATGCATGTGCCCATATGCATATAACTCAAATTAAATTTCCTTCTTTATCCTTCTTACTTTGCTGATCGGGTATATAATTTGATTAGCAGATATGACTGATGTTTTCTTTTTCCCATGAGTTGTCACAGATTTCTTTTTTTTTTTTTTTAAGATTTTATTTATTTATTTGACAGACAGAGATCACAAGTAGGTAGAGAGGCAGGCAGAGAGAGAGAGGAGGAAGCAGGCCCCCTGCTGAGCAGAGAGCCCGATGTGGGGCTTGATCCCAGGACCCTAGGATCATGACCTGAGCTGAAGGCAGAGGCTTTAACCCACTGAGCCACCCAGGCGCCCCACAGATTTCTTTTTGAGAGAACTTTGAGCAGATATTTAGAGATTACAGTTTTCTTTCTCCTCTTTTTCATTGTGTCTTCTTTCACCACTTAATATTTCAGAATTGCATTACATTAAGCTACCTGTTCCATGCATACAAATGATTTGGATAAAGGTGTGTGTGTGTGTGTATTCAGTTGTTGAATTACTGAACTAGTTAATTGAAACAATATTATTTAACACATAGCTTTTTCCAAACCAAAATAATCTAGTTTCTGACATTCTATCCCCTATTTTTGCATCTGGAAAGGGTTCCATTATAGTATATTCTTTGGACTCTTGCAACATTTGCCTGCTAGCAATGGAGGGTCTGTATAACATCTGATCCTGCAGTATTTTTCACTCATAAACCAGAAACAACTTAAGTCCTATGAGGTATGGAGGTTTAAAGCAAAGCAAACCTTTATTTAACATTTTGTGTGTCAACATTTCTCCAACTTGACCTGCCAAGTGGATTTCATAGCAGATGACTCTGGAACGTGAACAAGTGTTTGCTCTTATATCTCAGCCATTAGTGTTGAATTAAAGACTATAAGGTTTGGATCACATAGCAGACTTTGGTGCCTTATGCTGCTGATGCTGGCCAAGAACAGGAGCATCTGAATATTTATATGTTTATTCCTGTGGAATACTGAGAAATCTTTGGACAGTTGACAAATATGTGCCTATACCACTAAACCTAAGGGAACATCCAAGGCACTTACAAGTAGCTTTTTTTGGATGGGAAAACGTGATTCTAAAAAGATGTCAGATCAACTGTTTAAAAATAACTATCCTGGAACTCACTTTTTATGAAAATAATCCTCTCAACTAAAGTTTATGGCAAAATATAAGATTTTTCTGTGGAGTGGTGAGAACAGCAAGAGAATGCATAAACATTTCTGTGTATTTCCCATGAGTGTAGATTTTAGCAGGGTCTTTACATGTATTATCTCATTTCGATCTCTAATGATGCATACTGATGCATCTAGTACTAACTTCATCTGGAAAATTCACTTCAGTCTGTCTACTCATGTGTTTGCACACAGTTGTTCAATGTCTATAGTTTTATTCTGCCTTTAAAATGAACTTTAAAAATATCTATTATTTCCCATCCCTACCAAAAATTGTTTATTTTAAATCAATTTATCATCACTTTTTCCTTTGGCTATCAAAATAGGCAAGTAATTGTTTTCTCTGCTTCCAGATGTGTCCCTTCCAGAATATGTCCTCAACATACTCTCCATATTTAAACTTCAGTGGCTTCTTATTAAACCTAGAAACAGAATGGCATCTGAACTCCTTACTACCTTCTATAAAACTCTACAAAATACCTCATGTTGTCAGATTTAAAAAAAAATGTAATATGTCTATTTATATGTCATATAAAATTGTATATTTTATACATTTATGAATTCTAAATATATAAATATGTATAAGTAAATATATATAACTCATATATATAAAGTCCACTTGTATATATGCATACATATATTACACACACATATATGTATATATACATATATATATATATGGAGATACACACACACACAGACACATATATATCATTGATTTTCATTAGTTGCAGTCCATATGTTCTATAAAATTACCAACAACATTGAATTAGCAAATCTGGAACTATTGCTCCTAGGGAAAATGAAGGGTTAAGTCTCTGAGAGCCTCTGGTTGGAACATTTTCATTGAACAATCAATATATAGCCTTGTGTTATGAGTATTTCTCTTGAAAGACACATTATTATATATATATATTATATTGTATATAGATTGTGAGGGTAAATATCAATTATATAAAACATGTATATACTACAGATTTATGATAATGTAGTATATTAGACTGTTTAATACTGTGAATTTTATACATACATGTCATGAGTGCAAATATCAATGGATCAGTTATATATATTATGTATATTTTGGCTATGATTCAAATATTGAGTCAATAATATATAATTAATATATAAATAATTTTATACATAAATGTATAAAATAAAAAAATTATAACATTGTATATAAATACCCATAGTTATCATGTTAAAAATAATAACTGATTGGTTAATATTTGAACTCCTAGCCAATAGCATTACAACTCATACCTGACTGAAGCTTATCTAGCACACATATTTTTCTCCTCAGATACATTACAGCTTTCTTGCACTTAGCAACACCTGACAACACTGAAGCTTGAGGACCATGTTAAATAGTAAAATCCCCAATAAAAGCACTAAAATGGAAAAGTGCAAAAAAAAAAAAAGTGACACTAGGTAGACTGAGAAGAGCTCATATACAGTATGAAAGTTCATACCAGAACACTGCCTTATTTGACCTTAGCTGGGAAAGTGCCTGTTGGGTGAGTTAAACTTTTTGATTCTCTGCACTTGTCTATGAATGACTCTGACAGCACCATGAGTATTGATTTGGGGTATTACAGTTAAATGTTAGCAAGCAGGTGAATTCACAAAGACAGAATCCATAAATAATAAGTTTCAACTCTACATTAAAAAAAAATGCCAACTTAAAGAAATGCCCAGTTAAATTTGAATTTCAGAAAAATATCAATTATTTTTTTAAGGTTTTATTTATTTATTTGAGAGAGAGAGAGAGAGAGAGTGAGCAGTGAGGAGGGACAGAAGGAGAGGGAGAAGAAGGCTCCCCACTGAACAAGGAGCCTGACACAGGACTCAATCCCAGGACCCTGAGATCATGACCTGAGCCGAAGGCAGAGGCTTAACAGACTGAGCCACCCAAGTGCCCCTCCATGAAGTTTTTAGGATAAATATATCTCAAGAAATATTTGGGACATATGTTATATGAAATTCAATGGATTTTTCTATATTTTATTAGGGAATGCTTTCTGATAGCTTTTTACCTCTCCAACCTTACCATGCTTCACTGTCTGTATTGATTGATTACTTCAAGCTCATTATCTTCTTCTTCTTCTTTTTTTTCTTTTTAAGATTTTTTTTATTTATTCATCTGAGAGAGAAAAAGAGAAAGAGAGAAAGCATGAGCACAAGCAGGGGGGAGGGTCAGAGGCAAAGGGAGAATCAGATTCTTCGCTGAGCAAGGTACCTGATGATGCAGGCTGGTTCTGAGGACCCTAAGATCATGTCCTGAGCCAACGGCAGACACTTAACCAATTGAGCCACCCAGGTGCACCAAAGCTCATTTTCCTCTTTACACTTCTCTGAAATGTCAAAATTCTCCCTCCTTGGAGCCTCTCACTGACCCCTGACCTCATTTTCAGGCTCTCCTCATAACTGATTTTTTGTCTTTTCCAAATCTTTCCTGATTCCCATGTTTTTCTCTGTCCTATTCAAATTAATTTCCATATGCCATTATTATAATTTAGAATTGTTTTATTCATATGTGTTTTCTTATTTTTGACCTGCCTCTGTAAAGGGCTGCTTCCTCTGAGAATGACATGTATTTCCATCTTGCTACATAAGCCTTGTATAACATCTAATATATTAAGCCTTCTTAAAAGTGTATATTGAAGAATGAATGGTGTAAATATTAAGTAGAAAAGGTATGAGGATTTATAGAACAGAATCCATGGATGCATATCTTAACCTTGTCTACTCATTCTCAAAATATTTCCCCAGCGCCTTGAGCATAGGCAACTGTGCTAATTTCTAGAAATGAAGGGAAAAAATAAAGACAAGTTCCGTGTTCTCATGAGCTTATACTTTGCTGGGGCAGACAGAAAGGAGACAAATAAATAATTCACTTATAGCTTACAACTTTGCCATGAAGTAAACAAGCACAGGAATTAGATGGACAATACCTGGGGAAGTCATCATCCATAGAATGACCAAGATTTCAAATCTTTTATTAGGGCAAAAAGAGAATCCTTGTAAGATTTCTCCTTAATAAACATTTGTACATGGGGCACCTGGGTGGTTCAGTGGGTTAAAGCCTCTGCCTTCGGCTCAGGTCATGATCGCAGGGTCCTGGGATCGAGCCCCGCATTGGGCTCTCTGCTCTGCAGGGAGCCTGCTTCCTCCTCTCTCTCTCTCTCTCTCTCCCCGCCCCCCGCCTCTGCCTACTTGTAATCTGTCAAATAAATAAATAAAATCTTAAAAAAAAAATAAACCTTTAAAAAAAATAAAATAAATGAAATAAATAAATAAACATTTGTACCTGTGTCCTAACTTTCTAAAGCATGTTCTAAGGAGTTTCTCTGCTTGGCTTAATTAGTTAATGTGTGGTGAGACAAGACAATGAATAAAACACTGACATTTTGACACCCCCTCCCCAACCACACTGCTACTGTTTCACGGTGTGCTGAATAAATTACACACACATGTGCGCACACATATATACATATGTACTCAGTTAATTTTCACTAGTTTGTAGCAGTGTAAATGGCAATCAGTGATATAAGAAAGCAATTAAATTCAAAGTAAAAAGTATCGTAATAGTGTCACTTTTTCTAAGGATTTTTAGAGCCAGATTTTAATTTATTTCATGGAACACAAATTTATTGAGCACCAGCATTTATTTCAAGTCAGACATTGTTACAGGCATTGAGAGTACAGCAACCAACAAAAGGAGACAAATCTTAAGTTTGACTTCAGGGAAGTGAAAGGTTCTAAACAAATTCCAATCTTAGGTGTCTGATTTACAGCAGTAAGAACATGATGTATTGACATGTTAGCACTCTTTATCCTCAATGTATTTTTGTAGCTTTAACTAATTAATCCTCATGATACTAAGCAGTGGATAAAGCTTATGTATTAAACATTGCATGTTCTTTTTAAAGAAATGACAATCCTTGTACACGATGTGTCTGTTGCCAGAAATCCACATAAGTATTTTGGTTTTAAACTCCCTAAAGCTAAGAGAACTGCTGTCTACCACTGGAAGTTGACTTTTTCTCTGTTGCTTGGGACTTAGGTATTTTGACAGTGAAGTTTCAGAAAGAGTTCCGTTATTTTTAAACCGTGAGGTGTTCATTCTCTCCTCAAAGTTTATTTTGGATATTTCTCCCAGGCTAGGCAGGGAAACCTGGATGAGTGTTTGTGAATAAATGACTGTGTCCCTTTTGCAGGTTCCTGAAAGCTCTGCATCTGTTCATGCTCTAGTCCACCAGCTATTCTGATCGCTCTCCTACCTATCCAATAGCAATGTTAAGAGGATCACATAAAATGAGGACACCATTCTCCCTGGAAACCATGCACTAATTTCTCACCGAACCTAAGTAAAATGTACACTCCTTACCATATCCAACACTTTCTTTCTTCTGGCCCCTGACAGCCTTTCCAAATTCTCCTCCTGACAGCCTCCCCCTCTTGTTTTCCATTCTTGTCACAAGGGACAACTTCTGGTTTTTCAGACATACCAGACCCTCTCCTTGTCACACATTCTCTCTGCCTGGAATGTTTTTTCACCCATTTTTCATATACTTGATACTGCATTTTCCAGGTCTCTGCTTAAATTTTATAGAAAATTACCCTTATTTTTTGTCCCCTCAAATAGAGACCTGCTCCTGTTCATTGTCTAAGTGCACCCTGGTCACTTTTAAATGACATTTATTTTAAATGTTTTGTTATTTTTTTGAAGTTTCTTTACTTTTTTTTTTTTTTTTTTCTCTCTCAGGCTAACTAGTCTCTATGCCCCCAGTAAGGGAAGGATGATTTGTGTTTTATTCACCACTGTATACTCGATACTAGCTCAGAGTGGATCCAAGACAGGTCCCAATCATTTCTTAAGTATTAACGGAATGAATAAATAAATGTCAATACAAGTGCTTAGACTCTCTAACTACTAGCTTAATTAAAGAAAAGAGCAGTAATAACAGGTTGAGAAGAACTGTTTTCTCTTGGTTTTGGCCATCATTTGTCTCTCTTCGGCTTAAGCCAAGTTTTTCTACATTTCTGGATAGCATCCCTCACTTGTAAAATACAAATGATGGGAATATAATGCATGTGAACATATATTATATAATAAAAGTCAGCAAGTCACATACAAATGTAAGGTGTCATGAGTTATAATAAGTAATTACATTTTTTAAAAGTGGGTAATTACCTAGATCCTCATTTTTTTTTAGATCCTCACATTTTGTAATAGACTTCCAGTCCTTTACCAAGAGAGTACACAAGATGGAATGAGTGAAAATAAATACAATCTTTGTGATCTTTTTTGATTTTCTTCTTTCCATCTCAACTTGGTGATGCCCTTCTTGCCATTCCTCCTAATGATCACACTTCTCCAATAGTTTAAATAACATGAAATTGCAACATAAGAGATGATAAGTTATTATTAATTTATTAATAATTATATAGTTTATAACAATCATAAGAAATTAAAGAAATTTTAGTTTTACTCTTTCCATAAGTTTTCTCGTTCATGAATAATTAATGTTAATTAATTTATGACCAATACTATATAATATAAATAATATTAATTAATTAACATTTAGTATTTGTATAATATATTAATAATTGGTATATAATATAATTAATATATCATATACTGATAAAATATATTGTCTAATGATTATTAATTAATGAGAAAACTTATGGAAATAGTAAAACTAAAATTAATGAAAACAGGGGTTTTTTTCCCCCTCATTTCTTTTGACACTTTTGAAGACTACTGTTAGTTATTAGAGTGGTATAATTAATCCTGAGTCAAGGAAATATCATTCATTGTCCAATCACAATGTCTGACCAATGGAATCATTAATGCATAATAGTAATTACTGATATTTGCATTGCAGGTTTTTCTTTCATCTGAAATTGAAAGATATTTAGGAAAAAAAGAGATAAAGTACCTGTCTTCTCAAATTATACTATTCTCTATCTCAACCAGGGATTTAGTGAGGGTGAAACCTTATGGAAATCTATTAAAAATTAGAGGAATGTGGCTCTTTCAGGAAAATTAATTTACCTTTCCTGTTTCTCCCCACTACCCTATTAGAAATATAATTGACTTGATGCACAGGTCATGCCAACCTCATTAAACCTGTTAGCCCATAATGTGCAGGATCACAGATCTAAATGTCTTCTTTTAAGCTCCCTTATGCCGTATACTTGGATGCTACAGAGTCTTGCCTGTGGTGGGCTGTGCTTCTTGAGGAGGCTTGGAGGCCATCTGTTTATTCTGGCATGAGTTTCATTTACAAAGTTTGATATTTGGTAGCAATTTGTTTTTAGTTTGTTTTCCAGTAATTAAAAATAAAAATGAGCTTCATTTTCTGTTTGTCTCACATATATTCCATTATTTCCACTCGTAAAACAGAAGCTCTCTGGGGTAATCGTGTCTTGAACACTGTTGATACAGGTGGAGTCTTCATCATTTGGGGCTGCGCTAACAAAAATACCGTAATCTGAGTGGCTTAATAGGCATTTATTTGTAACATTTCTGAAACCTGGAAAGTCCATAATGAAGGTTCTGAAAGATCCATTTTCTGTCAAGGACACTCTTCCTGTTTTGTAGACAGCTGTCTTTCCTTGACATCCTTGCATGACAAAGAGCAGAGATTGGAAGCAAGCTCTTTTGTGTCTCTTCTTTTAAGGGCACTAATCCCATTCACCAGAGCTCTACTCTCATGACCTAATTAGCTCCCAAAGGCCCTACTTCCTAATACCATCATATTGGAGGTTAGGATTTCAACATGAGAATTTTAGAGAGATACACATATTCAGTCCATAACAGGTTATCAGCATCAAGGTGAGAATTGCAAAGTCCAACTAGAGATGAAAACAGGGATAACTTATTGGGAAAAGGTGATCAAGCTGCCCAAACTCCACTGGGGAAGCCAAATGGGGGTACAATCAGGGAAGGGGTCAGCATCAGCAACCAATGGAAAGTGTCATATTTGAACAACAGAAGCAGGGAACCTAGTATCCATGAACTAATTGAAGGTTATAAGAACATGTACTGAGGGAAAATAAGATTGCCATGAAAGTAGGCATTTGATTCATTCTCGTTCTAGACAGATTTTTATAGTTCATACTTTTTTTTTAAGGTTCAGGGTCTCCTTTATATTAAAAACATTTTAATTAACTTTGAAGAGTCAGTACTCCAGGTCCTACTTCTTGTGTTGGTTTCAGAGTTTCCTTCTGTACCAATTTCCAGCAGTAGCCCACAGTGGTTGGATAGTGGGATTTTGACACAGAAACTTGAGTATTTAAACATCTTGAAGAGATTCCTATAGACAGTTTCTTGGTATTATAATAGCATCAGGCCACCAGCAGTTACACAGCATCTCAGATTCTTTAAAAGAAAAAAAGTCCTAATTTGTAGGATTTGCCTATAGTAAATACAGCATGGCTGATTTAAAGTTACCAAAAGTTAAAATTCCTTAATATTTCACATTGGTGCTTTCTAGCTGATTCAAGTGGGCTCTAGCAATTGCCTGTTACATAAAGCTTCCAGAAGCAGGCAGGAAAATGACTTATCCCAGATCTCCAGATGGTAAGACAAAGTTAACTTCCAATGCTTTATGCTCTGGATTTGAGTCCATCTTCCCTTGTTGGAGAATTTATTCTTAAATGTATGTATCCTCTTTTTCTTCTTCCTACATTGCTTCTTCTCTCTCTGCTGACTCATTCTCAACAAGTAATAAACATTTTCTTACCATCATTCATTCTTAAATAATAAAAAGCCTTCCTTTAGCCCCACATTTTGCCATGACCCACATTTTCTACTTCCTTTTCTAGCCAAACTTTGTTTTTTTTTGTTTTTTTTTTTAAAGATTTAATTTATTTATTTGGCAGAGAGATCACAAGTAGGCAGAGAGGCAGGCAGAGAGAGAGAGAGGAGGAAGCAGGCTCCCCGCTAAGCAGAGAGCCCGATGTGGGGCTCGATCCCAGAACCCTGGGATCACGACCTGAGCTGAAGGCAGAGGCTTTAACCCTCTGAGCCACCTAGGCACCCCTCTAGTCAAACTTTGTAAAAGAATTGTATTTTATTGCTATATCCACTTCTCACATTCCAGAGATTCAAGTATTAGTCATCAGTATCCTCCACACTGCCAAAATGAGTAGTCTCATCTTTATTCTTATCTTACTTAAACTTTTAGCAGCTTTCAACATGGCCAGCTACACCATCTTCTGGAAATCTCTTCTTCCCTTCATTTAATGGACACTAAACTTAATGATGACTTCCTATCTCTATGATCTCTTCTTCTTGACCTCAACATTCCAAATATTGGAGGTTTCTATTATCCTTGAGTCTCTCTCTTTTTCTCTTTAACTACATGCTCACTGTTAGGTCTCTAATTCAATACAAATGAAATAAACTGCTAAATCCTAATTTTTGCCCTCAATTCTTGACCTCTCCTCAGAACTCTAGAGTTGTATACCCAACCTAGCACTTCCATTTGGATGTCTGATAAGCATGTCAAACTTAACATGACTTGAACAAAATTTTTTGTCTATATCAGATGTTGGCAAACTGCAACTATAATTATAATCTGAACCTCAAATAATTCTCAGTAAAAATTTTTGGAACACGATCACCCCATTTGTTTACATTTTGTGTATAGATGATTTCACACTATAGTTGCAACCAAAACTGTGTGATCTGCAAATAGTAAGATATTTACTTTCTGGCCCTTTATAGTAAGTTTGTCAACAGCTGGTCTATACACCCAGCCTGTTCTTCTCTAAGTAAGTCTTTATCTGAGTGGATAATATCACCTTCTGTTTCATTTCTCAAGTGAAAGTATCATAATTATATTTAATTTCTTTTTTTTCCGCCTTAACCTACTATATCCAATGCATCAGTAGTTACTGTGGACTTTATATTTAAAATAAATCCCAAATATTTCTATTTTTAAAATTCCCAGTGCAATCACTATCAAATGTTGCCTTAAGCACCAAAACAACTTCCTCTTGGTTTCCTTACTACTTGGCTGCCCTTTGTAATCCTTTTATTTTTTTTTTTAACCCCCTTTGTAGTCCTAATAGTGTTCTTAAATTATGGAAAAGTCTTCTTAAATCACGTATCAGATAGTCCCTTCTCTCTTTAAAGATTTTTTCAGGTGATGCATGAAATCTCTACTTCCTACCTTATATAACTTTTATATCAGTTAGATTGTTCCTCCTTCTGCAGCCAGCTCTCTTCTCCTTCCTGCCCCGTGTATTCCCACCTCACTGAGCTGTTGCTACAACATGCTCTTTTTACTTCTACGCCTTTGCACTAGCTTCTTCCTCTGTCTGGGATTCTCTGCCCCCTTGAGTGCCTCCCACTGTTAGCTCCTTCTCATCAGTCAACTTTCATTTTAAATGTGACATCCTTCAAGAGACTTTTTTCTTAATCACTCAACCTAAAGCAGCCACCAATGCCCATGATTTCATATCACCAATTACCTATTTTAAAATTTTCTGCAAAGCATCATTTACTAAAGGGAATTGTTCTTATATATTTGTTTATTTACTACTTCACTCTCTGTCGCTCCAAAATAAAACATAATTTCCTCAAGAATAGGAATCTTTTATGTCTTACTCAATTAAGCATCCCTATTATTTAGAACAATGCTTAATAGTGCTGGTTGAATGGATAAATAAGCAACTTAAGTATTCTGAAGTGTTTTTACAAGGCCATCTTGAAGGATGTAGGCCAGGTTGGTTTCCTTAGACTAAATATGAAGGCAGAAGGTGGAGATGTGCATTGTATTGATTTAAGTGACATACATATCCCTATTAAAGAATTTATTTGTTTTTACTATGTATCTTCTTAAATATTTATAAGCATAAAATTGGTTATAAATTCCTGTATTTACTCCTCATGTAAAACAAATAATATTTTAATGTAATTGAGACATTTACTTGTTGGAATATTTTTGCTCATTTCTATCCAGCTCAAGATCTTTGAAAGCAGGGTCCGTGTATAAATTTGCTTACTAATGCATCATCTGTGCTTATACATTGTATGGGACACAGATGGAGCATGGAAAATGTCTGTTGTAAATTAGTGTTGGGAAGTAAATAAAGGAATGATTCATGCCATCAAGGGAGTTGTCTAGTAGGATAGACTTAAGGATACAAATCAGCTATCCATCTATTTTTTGGAAAACTCCTCTAATGAACTCTGAGCTTTCACATTAATAGTGAATATCTGTTGGTACTAACCATGCCACATTCCTGAACACATTATAGTAAATCCTTTAACCCTTAACTCAAACTTAAGAAGTATATGCTATTATTATTTTCTTATTAAGACATGAGGGTAAGAAGGAACAGAGAGATTATCTAGCCATAGCTAATGAGTAGCAAGAGCTGGGATTTGAAGTCAGTCTGATTGTATCTAGAGGCAGAGTTCCATTGCCTCCAGTTAATCAGTGAGTGGATGATCCTACATTGTTAGCAGCATCCAGGGTCTCAGGATCACAAGTTATATCCCATTAGAGTAGAGTGGATTTGACTTATTAAGGTTGCATTTATTTATTTGTTTGTTTGTTTGTTTTAGTGTGCTTATCTTCATGCATGAGCAGGAGGGAGCAGAGGGGCAGAGGGAGAGAACAAATCTTAAGCAGGCTCCACGCCTTCTGTTATGCCGGAATTTTCGTGTCCCAGAGACCATCAAGGAGACAAGCACCAATGCAATCGCATGAGGGTTTATTTGACAAGCTTAAGCTTGGGCCCAAGTATACCCGACACAGCAGAGTAGGGACTTGGACCCTGAGGCTAGTTAAGGCAGGGGTTTTTATGGGTCATTACAAGAGGCTTGGATGGGGAGGAGGAGAAGTTTCAGACTTTTCTGTAGTAAGCTGATTAGTTGTTGCCGGAGTGTTGCAGGGTGGGGTACTTTCTTAGAACTAAAGCAGGGTGGGGGTCCCTGGAACTAAAATAAAGTAGGGGAAAGTTCAGCCCTTGGTCACAGGGGCCTGAGATGGCTGCCGAAGCTAAGATGGCTGTACTTATGCTAAGGCTAAACCTGAGGTGGGATGGCCTTGATTTTTCTCAGCCTCTACATTTCCCCCTCTCAGAGGAACCTAAGGAAGGACCCAATCATGGGTCCAGGCTGGTCTCAGCAACAAGGTCCAGTGGTTGGTACTGCTGTCTGAGTACCCTGAGCTGAACTGTACTGACTCTGTCTTTGACAAAAGTAACTAATCTATTGATAATACAGAGCCTGAAGGTAAGGAGGAGAAGGAGGAGAAGGATGGGCCGGGCTAGGGTGGACAGCAAGGTGGTTAACCATGGGGAATGATTGAACCATGATTAAAACCAACCTCGCTGCTATTCCCGTTCCTGTTTGCATCTAGCCAAGCCTTCTCTGACTTTTGCCATAGATAGTAAGTCAAAGGTCAAGTCAGGAAACCAAGCTTGTAGGGGGGCAATTTTTGAGAGGGAATATACAACCTCTCTTCTAGAAACATCTGTCACCTGCCAGGTTAGGTTAAGTGGTTGGTGGGGATTGGTTCTGGCATGAAGGGGACATAGCATAAGCAACATTAGTGGGGTAAGGGAGAATGGTGTAGTCTTAGCTTTAGGGAATTGTCCTTGTCTGGTTGGTTTTTCCATTCTGGAACAAAGTCCTTGAGAACGGTGTGTGGGTCAGCTGGCCGGATGTGGGTGTAGTGGACACAGGGAGTAATCCCATCGACCTTGAGAGCAGTGGGAGTGGTCAGGATCACGATGTAGGGTCCCTTCCAGCGTGGTTGAAGTGTCTGGTGTACCTGGCCGATATCGATGGGGGTCTGGGGGTGGCCCAGTCTCATAGAGGGCCCTTAGTTTAGGTCATACCTCGGTAAGATGTCTTCCCTTAGTCAGTTCATAGAGAGGTCAGGTCATCTCCATGAACCAGGATATTCACAGTCTGCAGTAGCCCATTGTCTCAGGAAACTCCCTCGTGGAGACCAAAGCCTAAATAAATGGCGTGGCGCTGACAAAGCTGTGCTTCCTTTGCTGATACCTGATATACTTTTCCTGCAGAATCTGTAAGAGAGTTCTTGTCCCGCAAGCATGACTCAGTCCTCAGTGGCTATTTCCACGATTCCCACTAATCCAATCAGATTCTTCCCTTCAAATCCTTCAATTTTCTGAAGTTTCCTCCTTATATCTGGGGCTGACTGACTGGCAAAAGCAAAATTGTCTAAATGAGCTATCGTGCAACTTCTCTGAAGTTCACCTCAAGTTGTCTAGCTCAGGCAAACAAACATTTAAAAACAATCAAATCTAGAATTTAATATCCATAAAGGTGTGTTATTAAAACATAATTTTTCTCTCTAAAATAACCCTCATTTCCAGAGATAGCCAAATCAGGACTAACTTATTTGAAAAACCAGTCCAGTTTTAACAAATTTGGCCTAATTATTTACATAAGCTCATCAAGAACAGTAAGTGATCATATAGATCTTTTAGAATCTGCTTTGCTGGGACTTCTTATAAGGAATCTCTAGGTTGAACTTTTAGTGGCCTCTCCGGGCCAGAAGCCAAGCCACGTACTTGCCATCAGACATGCCTGCAATACCTGTCAATATGGGCAAACTCCTTTTCCTGAGGTGCCCAAAGTATCCTGAGATTCCTGCCCCTGCCAGGAAGTGACATTCTTTACTCACCTGGTGAGACTGCTGGGAACTCTGTACGCAAGGTATCAGGCCAACAGTTCCAAAGGGCTTTACGGCTCCAGGTTTTATAAAGTCAACCTTAGTTCCTTTATGCTGTCTGGTCCTATCTGAGTCTATGTATGTCTTTCTCAAATATGACATTCCAGTCAAAGCCTTGGTAAAATAACCAGTGTTTCCAATGGTGTCCTGTTACAAGGAGAATAGATTCTTATTGAACTTGTGCAAATGACTGATTGCCATGGAAGAAAGAACACTTGCTGAGACCTTAGGAGCTTCAGAGGGTTCAGAGCAAGAGAAAAGTTGAATGCTTTGATTTGTTTGCAAATAAATATTTTTACATTTCTGTAAGTTACAGATAAGTTAAGAAAAAGTTTCCCTAGTCTGGAAGAGCAAACATTATAGAACCAGTCATGTTTAAAATAAGACAAAACATTAAGAGACACAACACTATAATCTTTTAGTTCATTTAGTCCCATGTTACTAATTCTGGTTTAGTTCGAATGCAGCTTTAGTTAGTTCTGGAAATTCTTAACCATTTTAGTTCCAGGATTTTAACATATCAAAGACCTGTATTTGTCCTGAAAGTCTCCTATATGAATTTCCTTTAGGGCGGAATTCATCTTACAAGAGAATTAAAACAATTACAAATGACAAAAACTCAGAATAGATCAAGTGATGACCCTTATCAAAACATTAAAACTTTAGGAAATGTATAGAACCTCTAGAGCAGTTACAGCATTTACCCAAATGTAACCCAAGGTTTATCATTGGCTTAGCAGTACTCCTTGAGTAACTTAGTATATCAAGGAAAAGCCTTATGAGTCAAAGAGATCTCATTTACAATTCTGGGTGGGCAAAGAGAAAGCCATTTACATTTTTTTAATGATCAATTAACCGAAGAAAACTTTGCCCTTTTAAACAAAGAGAAAACCAGCCTTTTTTTTTTTTTTTTTTTTTTTTTTTTTTTTTTTTTTTTTATACCAGTGTCTTTCCTTTTTGTTCTTAAGCATGCGGTCTTAAGATAGTGGGTTTACTGGGTTTCCCTCCCATTCCTTATCTCTTTCTTACATATCTCCTACTTTCCTACATACAGAGTTGCTTCCCTTATTTTTATCAGTCTTAGTTACACTTAGCAGAATTTTGTACTCCCTAGAATCACCTTAATCTCTACTGAAGACTAAATATAAACCAATTGTGAACTGTTACAACAGAATTCTTTAGATGGCAAATTTATGAATCAGTTAAGCACAAAATATGTTTACCAACAGATATTCTTAGTTTCTTTGCAGTGAGAAGTCAAAAGTACAAACCTAGTTCCAGTAATCAGTGCTTTAGCATTTTATCCCATTTGGTTAAGACCTAGATATCCATAATTTAATTCCATTTGTCATCCAAGCAAAACTTTAAACTTTCAGGTTACTGAAGACTTTGAAAGCTATCTCAGCAATTACTCATTAAAACTTTGAGACAGACAATTAACCATCAGTTTAGTCATCTCTTCGCTAACAGATTTTAACAAACAACATGAGCTTATTTGACCTTCAGTAAACTTTGAAGTTTCCTGTTTACTGCTGATAACTTAAAAGACATGTATATCCTAATTAACCCAACAAACTTAACTTAGTTCAAATACTGATTTATGTTCCACTTGGGCCCACTCCACTTTGAATGTTTACCTGAGACACGGGTGGGAGGATCTGGAGTGGGGGGTGTTAGGTCCAGGGGGTGCTCTTCTTGCTCCTTGACAGTGAAGAGAGAAGGAGCCGTGGTGCATGATCTAGAGGCTAGTCATACAGGCTGCAGCACATTGGTGCAGAAACATGAGAAGGGGGAGACAGAAGAAACAAAGTGCTGCCAGAAGGCAGAGAAAGGATTCCTGGTTTTAGAGCTCTTCAACTCCAACAGAGGATCAGACGTCATGTTTTCCCACCAGCAAGGGGGAAAGCATAGGCAATCCATGTCGGGCCAGAGAGGGCAAGGAATGTCCCCGAAACAAAGGTAGTTTTGGCAGCTGCTTGGGAATATTCCTTAAAGTCTCTGTCTCGAGTTAGACCAACCCCAAGTTGGCTCCAGTTATAGCCATTAACACAAGAAATGAGTGAGGGAGAAGCCCCACATCTATTAGGAGGAACGGAGAGATGAAAGTCAGAGTCCCCTTACTCTCTACTTGCCCCATTTCTCCAAACACAATAGACAACACAACAGACAACAAAAAGACAAGACAAAGACAACCAATGACAATTAACAAGAACACACTCACACAGACAAACGATCCGGCACGGACACAAAGACAAAACTGAAAGGAGGTTAAGGAAGAATCCGGCCGTAACGGCAGCCAGCTCTCTTCACAGACGAGGACCTTGTCCTCCGGCCGGACTGCAACAGCAGCCGAGCCTCCAGACACGGGCCCAACTACAACAGCAGCCGAGCCTCCAGATGAGGACCTTGTCCTCCAGGCAGGGGCAAGGGACGTCTCTACAAGACCTCACGGTCGACGGCCCACCACGCGTCTGCTTGAGCCAATGTCGACTCCAGATACTCAGATATGGGCCCGAACGCAACAGCAGCCAAGCCTCCAGATTGGAATTCCTACAGATAAAAATGCAGAGTGGAGCTCCCAAAGTATGCGCGCAAATAAATAAAAATGAGTGTACTCACCAGCCAGTGCAAGACCCTCTGGGTTGGGGTCCTGGGAGTCTCCCAGATCTCGGTGGGACCTCCACTTCCACACATACCAGGGAGCCTGACATGGGACTCTAGCCTTGATCTCACAATCCTGAGATCATGACCTGAGCAAAAATCAAGAGTCAGAGGCTTAACCCACTGAGCCACCCAGGCACCCTTAAGGTTGCATTTTTAATAAGAGAATCCATTCCTACTACCTGATATAGTAGCTTTAGACAGTTTTTTTTTTTTTAATTAAGTTACTTACAAAATACTGAAGGTAAAAAGCTTTAGCAATACTCTTGACCTACCCCTTCATTTTCAACTGAGGAATCCAGAACTCTGGGGAGATTGACGTCACATGGCTATGTAGTATCAAAACTGGGAGAAGAAACTAGAATCCTTTTGTTCTCCAAATTTGGCTTGCATTTGATGCCAGGGGAAATTTAATTTTTTTTTCCTTCCTGTAGCAGAAAAGAAGCAGGTTACCTAAACATTTTTGTTATTGTTGTTCTACTTTTCTTTACCTTTAAGATTATTGCCAGAATATGGCAATCTGCTTATTGGTTCTTGAAAACATAATCCTCTGTATCTTTCAGATGATCCAGAATGTTTTTCATTTATGCATGCATGCATCCACTCACCTTTTCATCCATCCATTCATTCATTCATTCATTTACTTATTTATTTATCAAGCATTACTTGTACAGTATGTGCAAAGCACTATACTAGGTAAGTGGGAAAGAAAGAATTATTCATTGTGATTTTATTCATATTGAGTCTATCTTCTCTTATGTTTGATTTTGTAACTTGTCTGAAGTCCTTTCAAAGACAGATAGGTTATGTTTCCTATGTTTCCTAAATGAATAAATATAAAACACACACAAGAAAAATTATACCATCAATGTGAAAAGTTGCAGTTGACTATAGCACCTAGCTATTATTGTCTTAAAATTGCTTTGTTTCTACTTCTCAATATTATTAGCTAACATTATTGAGTAACTAATATATAGCAAGCATTCTATTAAGTGTTCCATGTATATTACATAATTTCATCTCAAGAGTTCCACAAACAAATGTTTTATTATCCATATTTACAGCTTTAGATCACATTCTTAGTAAATGGTAAAGCCAGGATTTAAACCAAATGAAATTTTTCTAGAGAATGTATGCTTAATTGCATCATCAAACTGTCTGTAAGTTGTTAGCTTATATAGAATATATCCCAAGACTTTGGCAGAGAATGTTTAGGAGTCTGTGAGTTATTTTACACTAAAACTATGAAAATGCATTTTTTTCTTATTTTCTTCTAAATAGTACCTTCACCTCCCTTTTGTAGGATTTCAGACAAATTCTGTCCAATTAGTGATATAGACATGATTTTATTTAATCCACTAATAAGCCATGATATCACATTTGGACACCTTAGAGGACACTTAAACATTGTAAAACATTTGTTTTTCTCCTTAAATGTAGTCCTATTTTAGAAAATGGTGTTGCAAGGTTGTGCTTATTCCAGTTCTGTATCACTTTTCAGAGTCCTATTCTGTAAGGGCTTTAACAGCTCAAGAAATGTTATGAGTAAAAATGGCTGTTCTCCTCAGCTTGGCAGAAGATTGGAGATGGCATAAATAGCTGTCTACTCCCCTGATTTATTCTGAACTCTGGCACAACTGAGGCTCAAATATATTAGAAAGTGGTTGGCTGCAGTGGTGTTATTAAATTCTTTGTAGGATGCAAGCATTGCTCATTGGGTATTCTTGGGTTTGAGTTTCATTTCAATGGCACTATATATATATATATATATATATATATATATATAATTTCAATCTCTTGGGTAAGGTTTGGAACAAACAACTCCCATTATGCCTAATAGACATAGTCTGTGAGTTAAAGTATTGGTGAATTGACCTACATTTTTAAGTCAAAAAATATAAACTTCATTGTATTATCCAGGAGACATACAGTGTCAGTTATCTATGCAATTGTCAATGTTAAGTAGTTCTACTTTGAAAGATGAGCGAGTCTATAAATGTAAGATAGATGTGACTGCGTTTGGGCTTTCTAAAAGAATCGTGGGCAGTGCATGCTCAGAAACCGCCTGCTGCTTTGGAAGTATACTTTGGAGTTGATGGTTCAGGTTGTAGATTTTTTTCTAAAGCAATACAGAAGTAACAAGGATTTGGCTCAGGATAAGGACATTTTACTATCCGCCACCAACAGCTTTCTAAATACTTACTATTCTTAAATGCAGTATTCATATAATATGTAAGAAATAATGTGGTGCTGTTTTATTTACACTGTGTATATAACGTGAACTCAAAAATGAAACACACCTAAACTCCGTAACCTCCCCACCTACTCGTTAAAGAGGCAGAGTTGAGGAGACTCGTGGGATTCTTGACCTCATTTGCATTTTTGTGTTTCGTAACTTCTGGCCTTCTGTTCCTTATTTGCATAGACAATAGTGTCCAATAATCAGTCAACATATTGTACGTTCTATAATGGCCATGTAATTAGCATCCCCTCTGCATTATTTCTGACCCCTTGCAGAAAGCATAGAGATGTTGGTCACTTTAAGCATGAGACATACAACTTTGGGAATTATAGGGCAAATGGAAAAATTATAATTTATACTGGCTCCTAGATTTATTGTTTCTGTTTTCGGAAATAAAAACCTAATTTCCTATTAGTCATTGTTTGTTCACTTATTTTTCAAAGCTCTTTGAAATTAGAAAGATATTTAGTTGTTTACTCTTACCTGATTATTTTTTTTTCCTGGAGGGAAAGTAGTACAGATTTGAAATCCATTAAATAATACTTAATTTATTCTTTTATCTGAATGTAGAATTAAATGTCACTTTTAGTTTTTATCCATGTTTATCCTATTTTAGGGCAATGTTTTCTCAAATCCCTCAGTTACCTTCAGATAAGCTACTTTCTAAGGGATACGCATTAACTCCCTTAAAATCAGGGATATCATGTGGTAGCTTCCTTAAGGGCATCTCTGAAGCACCTAGTATTTTTGTGAAGATTTATTTAGATGAAGCATGATTACTCATACAAAATACTGATATTTACTAATTATTCCTTGCTTTAGGACACAGACATTTACCATGACATACCCTTGTTCCCTTCGTCGCTAGAGGTATTGCCATAGAGAATAAAATAAGCGAAATCAGAATTTGTTTCTACTGCCAAGTTCCATCATCTATCATCTAAAGTGCACTTGTTTTTTGTCATATTTTGCTAAGAAATTATTAGTGCTGGTTTGACTGAATTAAAATATGTCATTTGTATCTGAAATAGCAAAATGAAATCCTGGAGGAATGATGAGTTGCTGAAAAGATAATTGGAATGAGTAGATTATGTTAATTTATCATATTAAGAAATTTATTTGTATGCTTCCAATCTCTATTCATATATACTGGCTCAAAATGTAATGACATATCTAGTATTAGATTTCTTTCAAGAGAATGTGTTTTCATATAACTCTTGTTTTATGACTAAAGGAAGAATAAAAATATGTATTTACAGTAACTGAAAGTAAGCAAAAGGTCAGTTTAAGAACATCCTCCATGCTTATGTGATTAATTCTAAATGATACATGTATATTAAGTGGGGACCATATAGCGTATTTAGAATTCTAAAGATGTCCCCCCAAGATTTATTTTCTGTTTATACAATCAAACACTAATCTAGCTACACTGTATAGAGATTTTGCAAATGCAGTTAATATTACTGATCAACTCATCTCAATTTAGGGACGTTGTTTTAGATTATCTGGTGGGTCCACTATAACCACACGGGTTCCAAAAAGCAAAAGACCAAGGCAGATTATTCAGGCAGAAGACATGGGGTAGAGACATGAGGCAGAGAGAAAAGAATCAGAGTGATTTGAAGATTCACTATTGTTGCCTTTTTTAAAAAGTTTTTATTTATTTATTAGAGTGAGGGAGAAAGCACAAGTAGGGGGACGGGCAGAAGGAGAAGGAGAAGCAGGCTTCCCTGCCGAGCAGGGAACTCAGTCCTGGAACTCCAGGATCATGACTTGAGCCAAAGGCAGACACGTAACGGACTGAGTCACCCAAGTGTCCCATCACCATTGTTGGTTTTGAAGGCAGTTGTAAGTAGCCTGGAAATGGACCTTCAAAAGGTGCAAATGACCCATGTCAGACAGCCAGCAGTGAAGTGGAAACGTCATTCCTGTGGCTGTGTGGCACTAATGGAATTAGTCCAGCCACACTTTACCTCGACCTGGGACCCTACAGAACTGTGAGATCATACATTTCTATTATTCTAAGCCACTAACTTTGTGGTAATTTGTTTTGATAACAGTGGGAAAATAATACACTATGTTTATGCAACTGAGATTCTTAAGCAGGCAAACAAACCTCACATATCTTTCTGGAGAAGTTGCACTTCTTTGCCTTTCTACCTCTCTAGTGATGTGTCAGGCAGTAAACTGACTTATGGAAAAGAACCAAAAAAAATGCCAAGTAGACTCTAAATGGCCACTTTTTTATTTATTGTCAAGACCAAGTCTTTTCAGTATTTGTAGCAAGTATACTGGAGCCACAGTGACCTTTTCAGAATCCACATCCCTTCCAAGGTCCCATCTTCCCCACTGACCCTCTTCCTTAAACCCTTTCGGTGGTTTCCTTTTGCTCTTAGGAGAATAGGACACTTAAAAAAAAAAAAAAAAGTCCCTGCCTGGTTTGGCATTTACTTGCCTCTCTGAGTTCATACTCGTTCCTCTATGATTTCTCCACATGC